>NC_045431.1:200004478-200306978 GCF_902635505.1 Sarcophilus harrisii | reverse complement strand
CATGTACACCAAAACGTCATCCACCTGTAGTTATTCTTGTCTTTGTCTTATCTCACCAATTAAACTTATGAAACCAAGAATTATGTCTCACGCTCAACATGCCTGGTACAATCTAGTAATAATAATGATGATAATAAAAGAGTTGCCAAGTACTTTACTCACAACAATCCTGGGTGGCTAAGTCATCCCAAAATTATCTTCATTTTACAAAAGAGAACACCATGAACAGAAGACAAAATAGCATCAATTTAAATTTAATGGACACAAATATAGCCTTCTATTTGTGTTTAAAACATCAATTCCACAAACACAAGACAAGAGAGGTAAGGTTAGGCAAAAATTCATTTGAGGGATGAACAGATCTGGATGTCTTAGTGAACCACAAGCTCAATATGATTTAATAGTGTGATATGGCAGCCAAATGTGAATTTGGCCTGAATTAAGAGAAAGATAATTCCAGGAATAAGGAGGCAGTTGGCTTGTCTTGTTCAATTTTGGTCCACGTGTGGAATGCTGGAGTCAGTTCTGAGCTGGAGAAAAATCCAGAGAAAGCCAACTAGGAGAATGAAGGGAATGAAGGATGATGCCATCTGAAGGTGAGATGAAGGAGCAAGGGATATTAAGGCAAGGAAAGAAGATTCAGGGGAGACATTTTAGATTTCTTCAAGTATTTGAAGGGTCATTCAAAGAAAAGGGATTGATTTGTTCTAACTGGTCCAAGAGAGAAGAACAAGAAAAGCAACATAGGGAGGTTACAAAGAGACAAATTTGTGCTTAAACTTCCTAACAATCTGAATGATCCCCAAATGGAATGAACTGTGTGGGAGGGAATGGACTGATGCATGGGATTCCAAGAATCAGAAGCCTTCCACCAAAGGCTGAATGAATAGTCTCTTTTTAGATATATTGTTGAGTGAATGGTTGTTCAAGTACATATAGGATGGACTACATGGTCATTGAGAACACTGAAATTCTGTGCCTAGGGTTTTTGGAAGTGACTTGCTCAGATTTTGTGATAATCAATTATAATACATTTAGCTCTTCTCAGCAATATATTGATTCAAGACAAATCCAATAGATTTGGGATGGAAAATGCTATCTGCATCCTGAGAGAAAACTGGAGACTGAATGCAGATTGAAATATACTATTTTCACTTTTTTAAAATGTGTTTGCTTTTTCTTTCTTGTAGTTTTTCCTTTTGTTCTGATTTTTCTTTCACAACATGACATATGAAAATGGGTTTAAAATGATTGTACATGTATAATCTATGTCAGATTGCTTGTTGCCTTGGGGAGAGGGGAGGTAAAGGAGAGTGGGAGAAAAGAAATTTGGAACTCTAAATCTTACAAAAATGAATGTTGAAAGCTATCTCTACATATAATTGAAAAAATAAAATACCATTTTAAAAAATGCTCAAACACCTATAGCATCAAGGCTAAAATTTTAAACCAATCTCCTGACTCCAAATTCAATAGTTCTTTTCTCCAAATACAGTAAAGTTTCTTTCTGAATTACATGTAATACAGGCTCAATAAATGTGTGGTGACTGAATGTATAAATGTTCATGTGCTATAAATGTAAGGAAGGGAGCCCTAGGATTAGGGGCTCCCAGAAGAATGCCCCCAGGACTGCACGAGGCTCTTGCCTAAGCCCCCAGAGTTTGGCCAAGCTATCCACCAGTCTGAGGTAATCCTCTCTCCACATCCAAAAGCAAATCAGAGGCCTCAGGTCCCCTTCCCACAGACTGGGTATTTTTTTCCTCTTCAAAAAGAATACTTTTGTAACTCCTATTGTCCCAGGTACAAAGCTGACCTTAAAAAATTAAGTAACTAGCATTCGTCTGTCAACTGCTCAGCTTTAATTGGAATATGGAAAAGTCTAGGGGGCTTAAAGGCTGTGAGAAGGGACAATAGCCTCCTGTGGGAGCATAGATTTTCCTGATTCTAAGAACTCAGCACATCCGTGAAGACCTGGTGGGTTCTGCCCTACATGCTCCCACGTCCTGCCATTCTTATGACACCAGCCAGTTTTTAATTGTCTGGGAGTTCAGAAGAGAAGCCAACATTACCTGACCAAGAATCCCATCTTTGACATCAGTGACCCACCCCAGAGAAGGGGAACCCACCACCTCTGGAGATAGGGCAGTCTCCTTTGGGACAGCTCACACGGTTAGAAAGCCCTCTTTTACCTCCAAGCTGACTAGGGAAAGATGGGTGGTACAGAGGAAGGAATACTGGATTTGGAGGTAGGAGATTTAGTTCAAATCCTGCCTCTGCCAGTTATTACTTGAATGGCTTTGGGGATGAGTCATAGCACACCTTTGGGACTACATCCCTTTGTTTGTAAAATGGTGGAGGTGGGATGGAAAGCCTTTGACGGGCCTTATAACTCAAGTCTATTAATAAGGTCAATTCTCCTTTCCCATGACTGCTCTTCAGAAGTCATATCCTACCCCAATCATCTCTTTTCCAGGATAAAAGTCTCCACTTTCCTCAAAAGATTCTCAAATGGCATAGTCTCAGTTCACTCAGCCTCTTTTAGATGTCTCCCCCTTCTAGAGATGCTCTAGCTTCTCTTCCTCCAAGACAGTGCCCATAATGGAACAAAGATCGGGCGTGATTGGCAAAAGGCAATGCTTTTATTACCTTCTTCATTCTGTAGGCGATCCCTCTTTCAACAAAGCCTGATAACACAGTCATTTTTTTAATTGGCTCCCATGTTTCACTAACTGTTACTCAGCTTGTGATCCACTAAAAGCCTTGGATCTTTTTCCAAAAAGGAGGCTGCCAAAAGAACATTTACAGTGGGGTTGGAGGTGGAGGGGAAGGAGATGACATCTTTTAAAAAGCTATGTGGTCAAAAGAACCTGGGAGATGAAAAGATCTGGCCTACTGCCTTGACTATCCTCTTAGGGCCTTAACTTCCACATCTGTTAAATAGGTATAATATATTGTAAATATATATACCTAATAATAGGTATTATGCCTACTTATATATATATAATATAAATATAACAATAAAGTAATAAAAATACATATAAATATATATATACCTAAAATTCATTTATACCTATTATATCTAATAATATGTATAATTACTGTACCTATTAATCATCACTAAGTTATCTTCCTGATAGGGCTGAAGATGAAATAAGGTTATGAATGTACAAAGGTATTATAAATGGTAAAATGCTATGCCTGTATGAGGAAGTATAATCACTACTATAGTGACTATTTTAGTAATATATAATAATATAATCATCACTGCCCATTGTCATCATTGATTAGCATTCTCTGGAAACCAAAAATATCTCATCCAGGACCATCCCAAGGAGGTCAGAGCAGAAAGACAAAGGAGAAGTTGGATTTAGTGCCCAAACCAGGTTTGTTAGAAGTTGATAAATTTAGAGCTGGAAAGAACTTAAAAGGTCACCTAGTATAATACACTCGTTTTTATAGATTAGGAGACTGAGACAAAGGAGGTAAAATGACTAAACCAAGACCACACAAATAGTGAATGGTAGGGCTAGGATAAGGTAGAGTCAGTTCCCCTCCCTCCAAAGTCATTGCTCTTTGCTCTGCACCACACTGCCTCAGCCCTTCCACCTTGCTCTTAGGCTCAGTCTACACATGTTCAGAAAAGCATTACTGTTATTTAGGTCATTTCTACAAAGGCAATGAAGCACCTGCTCCACACCAGTCCAGTCCTGCTCCATGAATAACTTATGGACTCATCCCTAAAGCCATCTCACAAAATGTCAGTCAGAAAAATCTTTTTTTAAAGACCATTTCATCCAAGGCTCTCATTTTACAGATGAACAAATCCATAGCCCCAAGACAGGAAGAGATCTCCTCAACATCACTTACTGGCTAATATAGAAGCTGAGACCCAAGCCTGAGGACCTCTGGCCTATGTTCCACCATAAAGACCTGGGAACAGGAACACTGACTTCCACAGGCACTGAAAACAATTGTGCTCTTAACTTCCAAGATGACAGCAGTCTGGACTAAAAGGCTCATCCATCAATCACAAGAGGCTTTCTTAGATTGTCCAGAGACTAGCACAGAACTGCAATTACTTCACTATTCAAACTGCCTGACATATTTTTCAGAATCTTTTGTTCCCTTCCCCATCCTCCTCACCCCATTCTGTGTCCTCAATCTCCTTAAAGCACACACAGCTCAGCCTTGCACAGGCAAAGAAAGTCACAGTACACAGCTAGCCACTGCACCCCCACCCAGGACACCAGGAGCTCCATCTCTCATTCTGATATTTCAGTGTGGTCAGACAGCTAAGTCCTGAGAAGGAGGCATTTGTGTGGATCCCAAACAATGATGGCTGTGGAAATGGTGCAGATGTTGAACAGTTATTCTAAAGTAGGTGGTGAGCAGCTGCTGCTCTCCGCCGAGACCAAGAGAAGAAAGTGACCAACTTTGCTCCTAAGGGACTTTGGATGAAACCATGGAAGATCTAACAGTAAAGGACAGTAAAGTCTTAAAGTGAATAAGTGCAACCTTTAAGACATACACACACACACATTCTCTCTCTCTCTCTCTTTCTCTCTCTCTCTCTCTCTCTCTCTCTCTCTCTCTCTCTCTCTCTCTCTCTTTCTCTCTCTGAAAGCAAGAGGATGGACAAGATGATCCTTCCAATGCAAAACTCAATGAAATGAGTTTGTCTTTGAATGTCTGAAAGAATGATGTAGATAACATGACTAATGTGGAAGTATATTTTACGTTTGCACATATATCACCTACATCAGATCGTCTTAGAGAAGAGCAGGGTGGGTGGGGAAGGAGGAAAAGAAAAAATCTGGAATTCAAAATTTCATGTTTTTGTGTTAAAATTGTCTTTACGTGTATTTGGAAAAAATAAATACTATTTAAAAAAACAGAAAGAAAGAATGGTATAGAGCTCAGAATATCTTAGTGTGCATAGGGTGGGGCGGGGTGGGGGGAAAGGGTGACTGGTTATGAGCTTGTTTCTTAGAATACTGGAGTTTTCTATTGCCCCCTTCCATCCCCAGCACTGCTGCTGATATATAATGAATTAGGCAGAAAGGACCCAGGGAGAACTGACCCAGTTATGCACAGGCTAAGAAGACCACAGGCGGCACAAATCTGGTCCAGTTCGTGACACTTGGCTCAAGTTGAGTTAGTCTGTCTGTGAGTCCATGCCCTAGCACACACACTCCTCCAGACTCGGCCTCTCTCCTTCGGGTCCTTATGCCTTCTACTACACAGATCACAGATACTTGTCTTCCCCCTTCCAACCTGGCTTGCCTCTGAGCTCAGTTCCTCCATCTGTTATTTAAGAGAGTTGAACTCTCTTGATTCCCAAGTTCCCATCTTCCAGTTCTAAATTCTAAGCTTCTAGTCACCTTAGGAAATAATTATTTCTTGTGAAGTCAAAAGAGCCCAGCTTGAGACCAAGAGACCCAGGTAGATTCAGTCTATTAGATCTCCAAGGGCAGAATTACAAATGATATGGAAAAGTTTAAAAAGGCAAACTTCAGGCTCCATCACAGAATGTCCTCAAGCAGAAGCTGGAGACTCACTCTATCTGCCAGGACTGTTACTGAAGACTCCTGAAGAGGGTAGAAGGATAGATTGGATGACTTCTCAGGTTCCCTTCCTATTTTAAAATTCAGTGATTCTACACCACTTAATTTGGACTGACAAATGGACAGTATTGACCATGGGAAGGGGGAAGGACATCACAGTCTCTCTCCTGCCAAAGCAGTCTAAAGTACAGTTCAAAAGTGACAGTTGCAAAATGAGGTCTGACTCTGAGAATGGTTGTGCCCTATCCAAGGTGCTGAAACAGTTCCTCTGGTAGCCTGTAGGGAACTACAGAAGTTGGACAGAACTTCCCACACCAATGGCTGTAGAGTCTTTGAGCTAGAATACACTTCCTGAAATAATTTAGGTTATTGACCTGTGCCCAGGGAGCTTACATTTCAAACCTATGGCAGAGATCCAAGTGAAAAAGGGCTTTAGCATCAATAATCAGGCCTAAACATCAGATTCACCCTCCCACATGGCCCCCCAACAAGCCTATCTCAACCGCGCAGACCATCCCCAGGAGAGAATTCCGCACTCTTTCCAGGTGCCCTTCCCAGTGTCTCTGAGTCAGGAACAAACTGGAAAACTTATCTTGTGGGATCACACCAGTGTGAGCTGCCTAGAAGCAGACAAACCAACAGCAGAGTTTCTCTTATATACAAGCAGAGTAGGTGGTCACCCATGTGGTGTGACATGGGAGGATGGGGGCATCTTCCTCCACATATAACACATGCAAACATCCACCCAAATCTCTTTTCTATTAGCACTAAAATTTCACTATTTGCAAGACATTTATTTGAAATTCAGAACTACCTTCTTCAAACCCTTATTTTAAGGAACAAAAAATCCTGAAAGGAAGAACAAAGAACTCTAACACTGAATGAATTCATCAGGTTGGGTACGTTTGGACAACATGATGGCCTTGGGGGTCTGGTATAGGACAAGGCTACTGAGAGTGGAGCAAAGACCAACTTTTATGAATTCGATATTGTTGAGTGGGCCAATTGTGGCCAAAGCCATGTCCCAGTGTGTCTAGCTGCCAATTCCTGGTACAAGGAGTATAACATATACTATAATGAACAAGAAGGTTCAATTCTGTTAGACCCAGCTCTGACACTTACTTCTTACAGGGCCTTTAGTCAAGTTCCTACCTTGGTCTGGACCTTAGTTTCCTATTTTATGACTGAGACTTCCATTTTCACAAAGATA
Organism: Sarcophilus harrisii; assembly: GCF_902635505.1. Classification (NCBI taxonomy): domain Eukaryota; kingdom Metazoa; phylum Chordata; class Mammalia; order Dasyuromorphia; family Dasyuridae; genus Sarcophilus; species Sarcophilus harrisii. The sequence goes on along the minus strand of NC_045431.1, from coordinate 200,300,204 downwards.
TTTGTAAACTGCTAAACACTAGATAAATGGGGGCTGTTCTTAGGGATACAGACACATGGAGAAACACACAGTCTGCCCGTCTCCAAATCCCAGCTCCCAATTAGGGGCTGCTTGCCTGCTGGTACTGAGCGTGTCTCTGCCTGTGCCTTGGTTGCAATGACGTCCTTGTCTAAGGCTGCAGGGAGCTTTGATCTTCATTTGCCTTACCCTCTGATTTCCCTTGAGATACAGGAGGTAAGGCTTGAAAGTACGCCAGCTGATGTACCCAATTTATTCTACAATCAGAGATGTCAGCTAAAGCAGCTGCTAGAAGTCATCCAAGCAGCCGAGGCTATATGAGAGCTCCCACAATGGAAGGCTTAGAGATGGTCTGGGGTCAGGCAACTGACCACTCTGGCTTGATCCAGATCTGACTAAGAGACTACTCATAGTTAGAAAGACAGAAACAGAGAAAGATAACAGGGAGACAGAGAGAGAAACAGACAGACAGAGAGAGAAATAGTGACAGAAAAATATACAGAGAGATAACAGGGAGAGAGAAAGACAGAAAAAGAGGCAGAAGGAGACAGAGAGAAACTGGGAACGAGACAAGGAGGCTGAGACTAAGCAAGAAATGCTGAGAGACAGACAGACAGATATAAAGACAGAGAAAGAGAAAGATAACAGGGAAAGAGACAAACAGATGGGGAGAGAGAACAGTGAGACAGAGAGATAAACAACGAAAGAAAAAGAAAGACAACTGGGAAGAGACAGAGAGATTGAGAGACTAAGCAAGAAAATAAGAAGGGGCAGAAAACAGACTGAGATAAAAAACAACCAATACCTAAAACCTTTCTTTCCTATGATCTTCTTTTAAAAGGCATGAAGGCAAGCTGAGTCTGAAGTTCATATGAGTTCATTCCCAAAGACCAAGCATAGGAAGATAACAATCTCCCTGTATGTTCAAAGGGCCCTTCTCAAAGTAACGTCATTGACCTTAATGGGTACAACCGCATTCATCCCTCATTCAGGCAACCAGGAACAAAAATAATTCTTCCAAATCAGTGATGAACGTCACTGGTAGGGATTTTGCAAACCTGATCCTCCCCCCCTTTTGCTTCCCCACCAAAATGCTTTTGTTTTTTGAGGGAGACTGTTACAGTGAAAAAATCCCTGGGATGAACAACAAGTCAGGAGAGCAGGACTTTGCTCCTGTTCCTGCCACAGGCTCAGCATATACCCTTGTGTCATACCCCCCCCCAACTAGATTGTAAGCTCATGGGGGACAAGGAATTTATTGTTTTTCATCTTTGAATGACCACCATTGAATTGATCTCACTGAATTGAACTGATTTCACTTCCTCTTAGTATCTTCATCTGTGAAATAGGGATAATAACCCTTTCTGTGCTTCTTTAACAAGTCTGAGATAGAAGAATGAGATAGAAGTCTTTTGTAAACTAAAGCTCTCTGTAAATTGGAAAGTGAATTATGAAAAGAGTAAATTATTATGTAAATAACAAAGCAATGTGCAAATGTGAAAAACAATTACCAATATCTACTTACTTAGTATGAACTATGTTACTCATGTATTATGAACTCATACATCCCATGAGTATCTCACGGAATCTCAAAGTTAGAAGCAATCCCATGAGCTGTCCAGTCCAACCCCCAAATGAAAGAGATCCCCAGTCTCCCAGACTGATGATTACTCAGCTTTGATCAAAGACCTCAGAGGAAGGGGAAGCCATTGCTCCGAAGAGGGCAGTTCCCACTCTGAGACATTTCCCATTGTGAGAACCTGTTTCCTGACATCAAACCTAAATTTGCCTCTTTTGCCATTTCCACTCATCGCTTCTGGAGCAGAACTAAATATGTCCAACCTCTATTCCACTTGCCTCCTCTCCAAATCTTGAAGACATCCTCCAGAACCCACCAAGTCTTTTCTTCTCTTAGTTCTTCCAGCTAGTCTTCATAGCTTCCAGTCCTTTCATCAATCTCTTTGACCTCCTCAAGATATGATTCATCTTCTTAATATCCATTCTAAAAGGGAATGACCAGAACGGGACAAAATGCTCCGAATAGATGTGGTCTGTCCAGGGCAGGGCTGGGGGCTCACCTCCTCATTCCTAGAAGCTAGGTCTCTATTAGTAAAACTGATCCAAGATCACATCAGCTTTCTGCATGACCACCATTCTGTGGATTTATGTAAAGTCTTTTTCAGACAAAATCCTATCTAATCAAGTCTCTCCCATTTTGTACATGTGACTCAACTTCTTGTGCCCAGATCTCATGCTTAAATTTTACATTAATTTTAATAATTAAGTATAAATAAAACTTAATAGAAAATAAAAGTATATTTAACAAATTATTAATTAGTGTAACTATTCGTGTAATAAATTGCACTCATTTTGCAATTAATTTTGCATTTCTTCCAGGTAAATTTCATCTACTTAGATTCATCCCAGGTTTCTAGTCCACCACCCAATGGAGCTTTTTTGGCAACTGCAAATTTCATAAATATGTCTCAACTATACCTTTATCCAAGTCACTAAATGGATACCTGCAATACTTCACTCAAGACTTCTCCTTCCAAGGATACAATAATGATTCTTTAAATCTAGTCATTCAGCTGGTTCAAAATCCACCTCATTGTAGCCGTACCTAGCCATCTTTTTCACAAGAATAACATAAGATACAGTATTGTCTACAGCATTCTCTTGATAACTAGCATAATAATAGCATTTATATAGTATTTTAGGGCTTGCAAAGTATTTTACAAATATTATTTCATTTGATCATCACAATAACCCCAGTAGATAGGTGCTAATAATATCTCCATTTTACAAGTGAAAAAACTGAGGCAGACAGCGATGAAATGACTTGTCAAATATTATACAACTAAGAATTATCTGAGGCAAGATTTGAACTCAGAACTTCCTGTCCTCAGGTCTGGTACTCTGTACCCCTCACCCAATCCCAGCTGCCTTGATCTGCCAGTTTAGTAACTTGGCTAAAGAAAAGGAAGTTAGTCTAATATAACCTGCTCTTGATGAAGCATGAAGGACTCTTATGGACCCATGCATTCCCTTTTAGATATTCACTAGCTATCTCAAGGAGTTCAGAGAATTTAGATGCTAGAATTTTGCCCAGGGACCTTGAATTTGCACTTTTTCTCTTCTCTTTTTTGGAAATCAGCAAAGCTTTTGCTCTTCTCTGGTGCCATGATACTTCTCCTGGTGGTTTTTCAACTCTTACTCTCAGTGGCTATTCCCCAGAGAGTTGTTCACCTGGGCCGATGGTCTTGGACTCCTCAAAAGCAGCTGGGTCCCCATCTCCCTGCTTCTTTTGGAAATCACATCCCTAACATTTCTTTTTCGTCCTTCCCTGTTCAAAGGCCATTCTCCTTAAGAGAGGAAAATATAAGCAATATCATTAATGAGTGTAAAGAAAATCAAATGCAATAGTGCAAAAATTATAATCCCTGAAGAAATGTTGGTATTTTTCCTAATAATGTCTCTCCCTATCTCTGTCTCTATATCTCCAACTATCCCTTTATCTGTCTCTATGTCTCAGATCATCTCTACTTCTGTCCCCATTTCTCAGACTGTCTGTCTGTATATCTCCAGCTCTCTTTCTGTCTCTGTGTCTTGGATTATTATCTCTCAGCATATCCCTATATCTCAGACTCTCTCTTTATCTCTATATCTCACACTGTCTGTTTCTCTGACTAAATATCTGATTCTCTGTCTGCCTATCTATCTCAGACTATCATTCTATCTCTGTCTTTCTCTATCATTTTCTCTGCTGCTCTCTCTGTGTCTTTTGGTGTCTCTCTCTCTCTCTCTCTCTCTCTCTCTCTCTCTCTCTCTCACACACACACACACACACACACACACATACACAAACACACAAGCGGTTCAGACTTTTTCTCACCCATCCTCTGATTCAGACCATCCCATATGTCCAGCATCAAAGCCAGAACCTTTAGGGACCCAAAGCACATCTGTCTTTAAATGAATATTCCTCCAGTACCAACTAGTAACAAAGATCTAGGAAAGACCTGGTAGACACTAAATTAGAAACAATTATAAATAACTATTATAATAAGAATACTTTGCCCTCCTATTATTTACACTTCACAGGATATTGTTGAGATTTTTATGTGTGAAATTGCTATATTATTAATTTCCATCTTACAGGTGAGGAAACAGGTTCTAATTGTTAAGTGACTTGTAGATTCAAACTTAACTTTTGAAATTTGCCTCAATACTAACTTTCATGGGGAAAAAATCGCCCTCCCTCATCAGGTCAGCCCTGGTTAGCCACTGTCCTGATTTCAGAATAAGTAGGATATAGAGGAAGAATCCAGATCTGAGCAAAAGGGTTTGAATCCTGGATCTGACGGCTATGTTTCCTTCCAGGCCTCAGGTCCTGCCCATGTAAAAGAAATTGGACTTGCTTCACTGCTCCCTAAAATCCCTTGAGGTCCTGATGCCGTGAGCCTGAGATTCCGGTCACAGCCAACAGAGAACTTTGTTTTAAGGAAGCTAGTCTGTGGCCAGGCTCAAGGAGGGCCTTGCGAGTGCTCCCTAATGTTCTTTCTCCTGGACTCAAGAGCTACAGGATTCATTATCTCTGCTAATCAAAGGCCCATTAGGTCAATCTCCTGCTCATTAAAGCTGTTACTGGGGCAGCTCATGATTCTCAAGCTCATCCTCTGAACTCAAGAACACTTAGGCAATCTTCAGAGAGCCTCTGCAAAAAGCATTCCACCTTACCCACCCCCAAGCTCTCCAGAACAAGAGCCTCCATCTCCTCACCCAGTGATTCCTTTCCCAGTACAGGAGCCATTTGGAGGAGACCACCTACCTGCCCCACTACCCCCATCACCACCTGGTCAGCTGGAGAGAAGCACCCAGGAGGAAGGTACCAGTGCTCCTGGAACAAGCTGTCCACAGCATGGAATAGTGGGGAAAACACTGTATTTGGATTCTGAGAAAGTGGATTCTAATCCTGGCTCCACCACTTAATACCTGTGCAATATTAAGCAAGTCTTTGGACTTCTGTTCTTCATCTAGAAAATGAGGGGATCGGACTTGATGAGGCACTTATAACCTATATATAATTATATACACATATATTATAATCTATCAGGAAATCTGTTAATTTGGATGAGAAAAAGTACATCTTTATTTTCACCAAACTTCTAAATGAATTTTAGCATTTCCTTCAAAATATAAGAAATGATGAGCAGGAAAAAACCTGACAAGACTTATATGAACTGATACAAAAGGAAGCAAGCAGAGCCAAGGGAACAATTGTAGCATAACGGATATGATCCCTACATCTTCTCATCCAATGAATAGCTGGAATAGGTTATTTGCAGAGACAAGGATGATTATGGTGAATAAGAAGATAATTAGGTATTTGAAAAAGCGGTGGATGTTTGGGTCTGTGTGTAGATATCATATTGAGAATTCTAGGAACAGCAATACTGTGCAATGATCGACTAGGAAGGACTTAGGTACTCTGATCAAGACCACAAACCGAGATAATTTCAAAGGACTCATGATGAAAAATCATATCCACCTCCCCAGAGAACTGATGAACTCTGAGGAAAGAGAAGCATACTTTTTTCACTTTCGTTATTTTTCTTGTTTTTCCCCCAACCTGACTAATACATTTTATATGACTTCATATTTTTTGAGCACCTACTGTGCTCCTCCCCACAAAGGTGGATTCTAGAATACTGCCAGTGCTGGACTCCTCCTGAGACAGAACATCCCCCTTTTGGACAACATTAATTGTTCAAATGCTTTTCCTGACATTAACCCTTAAATCTCTGCCACTTGCTGTCCAGGGCCAGCCAGAATATAATCCCTCCTCCACACCGACCTTCAAGTACCTGAAGCCAGGGATCACAGCCTCCCAGCTCTCCTCCAGGTTATACGTATGGAGGGCCTTCAACCAGTTTTCATGAGGTCTCACTCTTCCGCCCTAACTATACCAAGCACCTTCCTCTGAATATACCTCAATTTGTTAAAGTCCCTCTTTAAAAGGAGGTCCCCAGAATGGGACCCAGAACCCTAAATGGGCTCTAAGCTTACTGTCTGGTTCTGCATCCTGAGTAAGGGCAATAGACAGGTGAATAGGCAGGTAAAGGTCACTCTGGGAGGCCAGCTCAGGATTTCTAACCCAGAACTCTGGGTCCTCATGAATGCCTCCTAACCAACTGACACTCCCGGCATGAGGGCTGGTGTTCCACCCAGTGGACGGTGACTTCAGTCACGGCCATTTCTATCTGTTGCTCTGAGATCTGGTTTCCCATCTCCACACTCCTCCCCTGACCACCCTCAGGGGTCTAATTTGCCTTCCCATGATCCTGATTCTCCACCTCCAAGCCTTCTGCTGTCTGCCTGGTTCCTCCAGGCCCCTCTTGTTCACTGAGCCATCATCTCCTTCCCCAGGTCCCATGCTCCCCTTCAGCCAGGCCTTCTTCCTCTGCTTGGTCACACCCTTCCCCAGCCAGCTCACCGGACCGTCTCCCTTCCTTCATTCCTGTATTTCCTCCTCCTCCTCGTAGCCTTCCTGGGGGGGAAAAGAAGGGGTGAATTCCCCTTGGCACCTTTCTACCCTTGCTGTCCCCCTAGTCTGCCACCCCAGATTACCTTTTTCCCCTCAAACTATCTAGGACACATTAATTCACTTCCCTAACAGCTTCCCTCAAGTGTCCATGGGTCTGGACTACCTGGAAGAAGTGGGGAGGGGTGTCCTCTGGGGACAGTGGGCTTCGCAAGGGCAAGGACCCATGGGTTCCTACATGCTTGGAACAGCAGAGAGGACTGAGCAGGAGGCTACAGGAAACTGACGGCAGTGATGGTGATGGTGATGATTGAGAGGGAATGGAGAGAGCTCAGGGCAAGGGAAGGCAGTATAAGGTACCCTGGTGGAAGGAGCCCAGGGGACAAAAAGGACAGCCAGGGAACAGACCACAGGGAAACTGGGGAAACTAGACTTTCTAACAGACCTGCAAGGGAAGATTCCCTTTCCCTGCTTTAATTTCCTCCCTCATTATCTCTCCCAGGCTCATGGATAGGAAGGACCAACCTATTATTTCAAAATTAGTTGAGGGTGGAGGGCAGGGAAGAGAGGAAGGAAAAATGTCTAGGAGGGTCAAGGCCTAGAGAGAAAGCTTTAGGGAAGTAGAACAGACTCTGGAAAATCATGAAGGTTCAGGCCCAGAGGGTGCCCAGGGAGTTCTGTGTCCCTGAAAATGATGGAATATAATGATACTGGGAGGAGATTCTGGGCTCTGAAGATCCATGGGGATTGGGAACTTGGGAACTGGGCCCTGCTTGGGGAGCCTCACATCCCAGAGGGAAGGGGGAAGGGGAGGGCACGCTGTTCAATGCTTACCCATCTCTCCGGTGGCCCCGTTTTAGGGGCCCCGGTTTCCTGTGCTGCTTTGAACTCTGAGCTCCCATTGGCCCTGGAGATGGGTGGCTGCCACAGCACAGGAGCACCTCCTGGGAACGAGACCCTTATTTATATACCCGTGCAAAACCAGAGCCGACCGGGGACGTGGGGCGGGGGCAGCCCCAAGGAGGGTGTGGGGCTCTGAATACAGGACCGCCATCATTGAGATGAGCAGACCCAGGATCCATGGTCCCCCGTCACTTATGCTCTATAGATCAACCAGCGGAGGCTGGCAGGGGCAGCTCGCCTCCCCATCATGGCACCCGGAGCCGCCATCATTGCCCCAGCACCTCCCCCACACACACACACGGGGAGGCCTTCAGGCCCCCCAGCCCCCAGCAGCACTGTCACAGGGCACCAACTAGGCTTTGGTCTCCATGGGAACAAGACACTATTAATCCCTCTGGCTGAAGGTTCTCATGGCAACCCAGACAGGGCAAGGTGTGCCAAGGACGAGACCCAGGGCAGCCAGGATCCCTCCAAAAGGGCCCGCCGGGTGAGGCTCCCGGGGCTTGAGGGGAAGCCTCAGGACCTCGCCAGGCCCGACGCCGGGTACCCCAGGGCGGGGCTCAGGGACGGAGCCCAGCATGCTCTGCTCCTGGAGGGAACTGATGTGAAGATAAAACTCCTCGGGCCGTTGGGCCGGGGCCATTTGCTCCCTCCCCCAGGACAAAGGTTGGGGGAGCGGACCCCCAGGCAGCAGGCTGGGATCAGAGACCGCCACTGGGTCTTAGAGCCCCCCTAACATTGGAATCATCTTCTCCCTCCCCACCCAAGGGCACAGTGACACCCCCAAGCCCCGGGGGGCCCAGACCGCGCCAGGACCTGCATATAAGTGAAAGGGGGCTTGGTCCGAAGTCCCATTCTGCATTCTAAAATCCCCTTCCATGGACTTAAGGAAATGTCTCCTTTTCTTTTAAAATTAGCTTCAAACGTGATCTCTGCGGCGCACCTTGAGTGGGGAGGGAGGGGGGAGAATCTAGCTCCTGTGATACAGGAACCCCTCCATGCGGCCGCTCTGGGGCTCCCGGGCGCTTCGGCGCCCTAAGGATGCCCAGGATGCGCGGCTGAACGGGCCCCAGGTGGGAGGGGAACAGGGCTCTTCCCGGCTCGGAGGCAGGAACCGCACCCACCGCTCCCCAAGCGCTCCCCTCCTAGTTCTAGAAATTTACATTTTAACCCGTGGGGGAGGGGCAGGGACCTCGCGCTCTGGGGTTAGGGGGGACTGAGACCGGCCCTGGGCAGATCCGGGGTTCCGCCCTGCCTTCCCCTTCGCGGCCACAAGGTGGTAGCATCGCGCCACTGCCCTTGAGCATCCCAACCCGAACAGGTTCAATTGGTCCGGATGGGGGGTGTGGGGGGAGGGTCTGGGATGGGAGCCCCAAACTCCCACTTCTGACATCAGTTCCCCGTCTGCCTTTGGGCAAACCCCGGTTTTTCCTCCATTGTTTCCTCGCTCAGATTGGCTAAGACTCTAACTGACGGTCCAGGAGTTTCCCCTGCGCGCCCCCGGGGCCCGGCTCCATCCCTCCAGCTCCCAGCCTAACCAAATACTGGGGAACCCGGGTCATACCCCGCACTCTCTGTGAGTGAAGTCCCTTCTCCCCGAGCCTCAGTTTCCTATTCTGCGAGAGGCCGCTGACATCCCTCCTGTTTCTAGAATCCTTGAAAGCAACTTGTCTTAATTTTGTATCATAGTATCCCATCTCGTCCGCAATACAGAAACAGTATCACAGCTGGCGTCGATAGAGGTGCTTTAAGGTTTGCAAAGCACTTCACAGATATTCCTTTGGACTTCACCACAGCCTTGGGAGATAGATAGGGGCTAGTATTATCCCCATATTACAGATGAGGAAACTGAGGCAGGCAGAAATATCCGCGACTTCCCCACCTCGCTAGCAAATATCTGAAACAGGATTCACGGCTCCGAGGACAGCGCTTGTTCCCCTGGCCAAGGAACTGCCAGTACGGTCTGCGTTTAACGCCTTGGTGAGGGACTGAACAACGGACTGATCTCGTAAGGACAGTTAGCAGAGACCCAGTCTGCCACGGCCCGGCCCCAGCTCCTCCATCATGAGCTAGCACAGGAGAATAAGCAAGCTGTGCGGGAGCAGCAGGGCTGGGCGCGGAGTAAGGAGACCCGGCTCAAACCCTGGGTAAACTAAGCCCTGGAACTCAGGCTCCACCTCTGTAAAGTGGGAGGGGTTGGACCAAATCCCCTGGGAAGTTCCTCCTCGTTTTCAATCTAATTCCGTGGTCCTGGGTGGGAGGAGAAGGCCCATGGCGCCCACCCTCCCTCCCCACGGGAGCTGCCCCGCTCCATCCCTGCCCAGACAGGCTCTGCTGGAAGCAGTGTGGAAATGGGTACGGAGGAAGGGAAGACAAAAGGAGTCAGTGTGAGAGATGGTGATGAAGTAGCACAAAATGTCTGAGGGACAGAAATCTCCAAGCTCAGAACACACAATGACTGAGCCCCGAAGGAACGGGAGAAATTGTCTGCCCTTTGGATTTGGGGCAAATTCCTTTATTTCTCTGGATCCTCAGTTTCCTCATCTGTAAAATGAAAAGATTGGCTGGGTGATCCCTAGCTAATGTCTGTACAACTCTAAACCTATGATCTCTAAAGTCTGGAGTCTGATCTCAAGAGTAGACATCTATGGGGGGGTCTATCTATCTCCCCTTTTTAAAGATGGAGAAATCAAGGTTCAAAAAGGATTTAAATCCTTGCAGCCAACAACTGCCTAAGAGGCAAAACCCTTCAGGAAGGTCTCCGCGTCCAGGAAAGGCTTGAGAGCATTGGGTGTTATTCTGCTAAAGGCATCCCTCCCCTTCCCTCCACCTAATTAAAAACAACTGGCAGATTCACTTAAGGCACCACTCATCTCCCCCGTTCTCTGACCAGATGACCACAAAAAAGACAATTTTTAAAAGTCTGACTTACCAAAAAGGGAAAAAACTACTTGATTTCCTTTTTCAAATTGTTCTCCTCTCCAATCTATCCTTTAATTTGTCTTTTAACAAAATTGATCTCCCCATCTCAAAGGCCACCCCTTTCCAATTTATCACTGCCCAAGTGATATTCCTAAAGCCCAATTCTCACCAAGCCACTCCTCTGCTCAAGAAACTCCGATGGCTCCCTCTTACCTGTAGAATCAAATAAAAATTTCTCTGCTTGACATTTAAAATCCTTCATGACCTTTTCAGCCCTCTTCTTACTCCCCCTCAGATAATTTATACTCTAGCCCAACTGGACTAATTCCTGTTCCTCATCTAATACTCCTATTTTCCTGCCTTTGGGCATCCTCAAAGCACCAAAACACTATGGTTGGTATGTCTCTTAGAATCCATTAAAGCTCCTTGTACCATCTACATGAAGCCCCCCAGCTGCTAATGCTTTCCCCCAGTGAAAATCCTAACCTTTTGTTTGTGCTGTATTGTATCGACATATATTTACACATTGTCTTCCTCATTAGAATGTTAGCCCCTTCAGCAGAGGGATTATTTCATTTTTGTCTTTGAATCCCCAGTGCCTAGCATGTGCATGGCACACAGTAGATACTTAATAAGTGCTGGTTTCACTTCATCCTCACAGCAACACTAACAGGGAGGCAAGGAAGTAACTTGGAAGATTTCCTTTGACAGAAAAGCAAACTGAGGTTCAGAAGAGAAATTCACTACCTGAAATAGGAGAGAACCTAGAAATACTTTTCAGGCCAGTAAGGTCTGTCAGAACTGCAGCTCCAGAAGGAATCTTAGAATTGACTATTAGAGTAGAAAGAAACCCTAGAACATAGAATGCAGAGGGATGAGGACCCTAGAACAAAGAGTAGCACAAAGTTGGAAGCGACCTTGGAACCATGTCAGCACTGGGGATAAATCCACTGAGATCATTTCTCTCATTTTAAACTGGAGGCAACGGATCAATGGGAGCCATCAATGGGAAACTGACGATCCAGAGAAATAAAGCTCCATCTGTGGCTGTTTCTACTGTACCCAGGCTTCCTCTGAGCAAGTCCCATGGAGCCAAGCCGGGGAACATTCTGAGAAAGTAGATGTGGGGCTGGGGGTGCAGGCGGCACGTTCCTGAAGCTGCCCATGGATGGTGTGTGCACCCACATGGGCATCTGTCACTATAAATCTCATCCAAGGTTTTCTCGCCGAATCCCGCTCAGATTCTATCTGTCCACACGACTGGAGGAGCAGCTTGTCGTGGCAAGGGTTCAGTTTCACATCCCACATCATGGAATATTTATGGCCGAGCAACGGCTCCCTGCTCTGGTCTGGATTCACTTCTCCCCGAGCAGGCTCCTCAACGATCTGCCTCGCGTTCTAGACTGGAACATTATCGAGGGCAGGGATTGTTTCAACTTTATCTTCAAGACCCCAATGCTAAGCCCAGTGCCTGACACATAAGAGGATTTTATTAAATGCTTTTTGACGGATTTTTCCTGCCTAGTCCTTCTCCAGGGTCCCAGGACTTCAGTGCCAAAGCTACAGGGCACTAGAAGCGGCCCCACAAATTCCCCAAGCTTTTGCTCTCCTGGCAAAGCCTTCAAAGAGCCCAGATCCTTTTGGAAAGCAGAGTAGTACAGTAGAGAAAGAATTCTGAATTTAGACTCAGAATCCCAACTTTGCCCCCTTCTTATCCATAGGCCTGTGGGCAATCGACAAGCACTTATTAAGTGCCAGCCTCTGTGCTAAGTTATGGGCAAGTCATTTGATCTTTCTCGGACTTAGTTTTCTTATCTGTATAATGAACGGTTTAGATGAGATGCATCTCAGACCTCTTCCAGATCTAAACCTATGATCCCACCCAGACTGACACAGGATGAGTCACCAAGAGTGTTTTACCCAAGGCAATTGTGTTTACCCATTGGAAAATCAGTTTGACAGCCTAGCATACAGCATAAAACCAAAGCTCTTGTCAGTCCCCAAGGGACCATTTCCCTCACTGTCACCACTGAATCATGGGTAGACAGGCAGAGACGTTCTCATCTGGCCCAGGAAACCCTATTCTTGAGCTGTGACTGGCTGTCCAAAGTATCACCCATTTCCTAAAGATCAGGCCTGGGGGCCAGCCTCGCCAGGACCGCTGCCTGCTTTGTAAGACGGAGTCATCATCTTCGTGGTCTGATTGCCTCAGAGGATCAAGTGAGGGGAAATGGGGAGATATCGCAGAGAGGCTGATTTCAGCTCCAGATAAAGAAAAACTTTCTTGAATGAAAGCTGTCCAAAGTAATATGCACTGACTCAAGAAGGGGAAGCTTCTCATGGCTGGTGGTCTTTAATACGTTGGGGTTGTCATAGAGAGAAAACCTTTGAGGTTATCCTGAGATTCTATGTCAGAGGTCTAGCAAAATGGCCTCTGACTTGCCCCTTCCATTCTAGGATTTTAGCTTCCTAAAATCTTTAACCCAGGCTTCTCTGTTATAAGCCTCACCCCTACAGTTTCCCATTCAATCCTAAAGCCCAACCTGAGCATAGCTGGAGGGGAAGGACCAAACTGCCACCTTCCCTCATCCTACTTGGGGGAGCTCGTTGGGAGACAAATCCATTCTTTGCCCTTGAAAGTAATCTATTCCATCATAGACCAGCTTGAATTGATTTGTATCAGTTCTAAGAAAATACACCGGGACCTTAGAAAAATCAATTTGCCTCTCTGAGCCTCAGCTTTTGTAAATGAGAGATCGTCAAACTTACAGTACTTAACCCCTAAAAATAAGGGAAGGAGGGAGGGAGACAGAGAGGCAGACAGAGATGGAGAGATAGACAGAAAGATGGAGGGAGGGAGGGAGAGGGAGAGAGAAAGGGAAAAGGAAAAGGAGGGAGGGAGGAAAAGAGTTCCAGAGAGAGAGAGAGACAGAGACAGAGGCAGAGAGATGTGTACTATTATAACTAGAAAGTTCTGTCTAAGTCACCTTCCTAGCCTAGGTGGCACAGGGGCAGCTAGCTGGCACAGTGGATAGAGCACCAGGCCTAAATTCAAATCTGGGTCTCGGACACCTAAAAGTGTATGACTCTGGGCAAATCTCTCAACCCTGTTTCACTCAGTTTCCTCAACTATAAAATGAACTGGAAAAGGAAATGGTCAACCACTCCAGTGCCTCTGCCAAGAAAACCTCAAACAGGGTCACAAAGAGTTTGTACATGACTGAAATGACTCAACAACAAGAACATTTCCTCTTCCCGTTCTCAGTTCTGCCCTCTAGGACCAAGCAGAAAAAAGTCTATTATCTCTTCTCTGTAACCATCTGATACTTGCAGGAGATAGATTCCAAAACCTTCCCATCCATAAGCCACAGGAAGCCTCTGAGGTTTGGGGGAAATAAGCGGAGCGGGGCAGGGGCAAAGCTCATCCCGGCCAAGGCATCTGACAGACCCAAGGATGCGACCAAGACACTGTGCCAGTGAGAGGTTGGAGTGGATGGGGGTGGGAGGAGAGAGCAGGGACCAATTCCCTCTCTGCTCATGTTACCATGGCAACTTCCAGTTGTCACAGCAGACTCAGGGCTCTGAGCACAGTTGAAACAGAGCCAAAAGATGCTTAGGAGAGGGAGATAATTTCTCCCCATCCCGGGGCCCTTTTGCCAGGGGGTTGTACTGGAGATCTGGGAAGGCCCATGGGGATCACAGATGGGTACATGGGGACTACAGAACAAGTGATTCAGAATCTCCTCCATGTCCCGCCCCTCGTGAGCCCTAATTACTGCATAGGCTAGAGGGAGGGGGGAATTCTCTGTCACTGCTCTGTAAAGCATGTGAACGTGGTTCCCTGTTCATAATTCATAGAATTTGGGTGAGAAGAAACCTTAAGAAATCCCCGTCTCAATACCTTCATTTCACAGAATCAGGAAGAAAGGCTCTGAAAGTAACTTGTCTAAGGTAGCAACAGTAATACCAACAAGAGCAATAGCTGGCATGTATATAAAGCGTATTACCTGTGCTAGGATGTTTGAGAGGCAGCCAGGTGGTACAATGTGATAGAGTGCTGGGTCTGGAATCAGGAAGACTCATCTTCCTTCCTGCAAATCCAGCTTTAGACACTTCCTACCTGTGTGACCCTGGGCAAGTCATTTCACTCTGTTTGCCTCAGTTACCTCGTGTGTAAAATGAGCTGGAGAAGAGAATGGCAAACTTCTGCAGTCTCTTTGCCTAGAAAATCCCAAATGGGGTCATGAAGAGTCAGACGGGAGTGAGACAACTGAACAACAAAACCACGATTTATCCTCAAAATAAATCTGTGAGACAGAGAGAGGAGACCAAAGCACAACTTGAACTCAGGGCTGTGTTGCCAGAACCCTCACTGTTCTTGCTTCCCAGGACCAGGAAAGGGGGGACGGCTGTGGCAGAGGTGGGCATCCTTGTCAAGCAGCAGGCACAGTGTTGCTGATCTAACTTCCAGATGTTGCGTGTGCTTGTTGATAAATGTTACTCATCTTCCGCCTGCAGATCTGACACCAGCTCAGGCACGATTAGTGTTTTGGATGGAAGTCAAACTCAAACCGGTAATTAGAGCAGGAGACAAGATGAAGGATGACACTTATGCTTCAGCGCCTCTTCTTGATTGGGAAATGGCATCATTCATCTGTGGGAACTCACGCACCCCCTGGTCCATGCAGGTTCTGTCCTCCAGAGACCTACAGCCACCACCTCCCCTTCCGGGTTGCCGGCTGGCCACAGGAGAGCCACTTTCTCCCTGGAAACCTCCAGCCTTCTGAGGTGCTTTTCTGTTCTGACATCCACATGGGCCTTCCTGTGTTCTGAGGTTCCTTCCAGCTGTAGTTTACTAAAATAAGGGCAGAATGTTTCATTTTTGTCTCTTGCATTTTTGTTTCTTGCAACTGGCACAATGCTGGGCACACAGCAAGTGCTTAATAAGTGCTTGCCAAAGTAATGAAGGAATGAATAAATTTCCTTTTTGCTCTGCACTTTATGTTCCATATTCCACATCCCAGAGTTCTTTGCAACTTTGGCATTCTATGATCAATCTCAGGTCACTTCCACCTCTGACATTCTATGTTCTGTGTCTATCATTGGGTTTTCCATACAAAAGGAACTTAATAAATATTGATGAATGACAAACTCAGACATGCTGTGGTTCTAGGATTATAGAGAATATGTATGCATGTATGTCCTTATACACCCAAACATACATGTTTGCATATATATGTGTGCGTTTTATATGTGTGGCTGTATACAAGACAATTTGGTATCATGGAAAGAGCACTGGGACCTGGAGTCAGGACAGATCTGGATTTATAACCTGCCTTGGATCCGAGCTTTATGACATGGATAGGAAAGTGACTTAAGTTCCCCAAGCTTGTCTATAAAATGGGGATAATGACAACCCCAATCCCTGCTTCTCGGAGATGTGAGAACCTCACAAGCCTTAAAACACTGGACAAACACTAACTGCTTTTGTCCCCTTGCTGTCCGTGCTGCTGTCCCTCCCCTAGCACTCTGTCTAGGCCTTGTATGGACCGGTTGGGAAGAGAGTGTGAGGTAATCAGCAGGCAGAAGGCGGGATGTCAATTGGGGGTTGACTTCTCTGTAGGTCTGTGGACTCACTGGAGGTGATATCAGTTAAGGGAAGTCCCCAAGGCTAATTTATATCACTGCCGGCAGGGTTCTTAGTGGGTACAAAACTGTCCAAGACGGTGTGATGGGGCTAAAGGATCAAACTGAACTGAACCTCCCAACCTGTCCAACCAAGATGGCACACGTTACACCTTTGCCATGGACACTCTGTTGTTGTCTGTATCTGATAAAATGATAAACTGCCCAGGCTGGAGCAGGGACACAGGTGTCCACCCTCACTGTCCCCTCTTCCTTGGCCGTTGAGTGTGCTGAGTCTCTAGTTGGGAGTGGTCCTGAGGAAGGTGGAGCAGCTGAGCCACAGGTAGGAGGGTAGCAGCTACGGGCCACGAACGTGGGGCAAGCCCCAGTCTCTCTCCTTAAAAAGATCTGCCTGCAATCCTAGCATAAAGAGCCAGCTCTACGAGATGAGACCACCCTCCTGATACAGGGGAGCACAATTAGAATGGCAGAGTCAAGGGATAGGTAGAGTCTGGCTAAGAGGGGTCACCACAAACATATACATGAATATGTATGTATGTATATGTAGACACATGAGTATATTAAGTGTGTGTGTCTTAGGTGGATATATGGGCATATATATATATATATATATATATATATATACAAACACATGCACATGCATAAATGTGTGTATAAAATGTATGCATATTGTTTAATTGTGCCTATTATGATATGCAAACATACATATACACATATTACATATGCTCGTGTGCATCTGCATGAATTGCTGTATATGTATGTGTGTATGTGTCTCTGTGTATAATATGTGCACAAATGTACACACCTTACACATGTGTACATGTATATATTCACACATTTATATAGACATAAATATACTATATTGTATACTCTTACATATATGTGTGTATTCATATATATATGTATTGTATGTGTTAAGTGACCTGTCCAGGGTCTGAGGCCACATTTGAACTCAGATCCTGCTGGGCTCTAACTACTGCATCCCCCAGCTGCCCCATATCATTCTTATATTTAAAGTTGGGATCTAGGTGAGTGATGGCAAATTCAGATAGAAACAAGAGCCACTAATCTATCCACAAGGATCCCTGTGGCTACAGGGATTAATTTAAATGGAATGTTATCTACGCTCTCTCATGTTTTTATTTATTTTGTTAAATCTTTTCTAGTGCTGCTGACCACATGCTTCTGATCTGGAAATCCAGGTTTGTTTCTCAGACTCCTCTTCCCAAATCTGTCCTTCTCTTCTGAGGAATCTTTGTTGTCTGAGGAAAATATCACCTCTCTCCCTTCTAGGATGATCTTGATTTCTTGCCTAAGATTTCTTCCTTCTTAGCAAAGCTTGCAAGATTCTTTAGGATGATTATTCATGTCCATGTGAATCCTCAGACTTCCCTATCACACCCCAAGAAGACTTGGGGATCTCAGTAGATCTCTACTGTTTGAGTCAGGTCAACAAATAGCCTCCTCAGTAGGTAGCCACCTCCCACACTACCATTTCTTTTTGTAACTCTACTGGCTTAGCTGTGACTGTGCCCCAACAAAGGGAGGATACAGCTCCTGAGTTCTCAGCAGTCAATAGTGTTTCTTTTCCCCTTCCTTTCTTCATTTAATACTCATACTGAGTGATTTAAAAAACATTCTTCTATTCTTCAACCTCTTAATACAGATCAGAATTTCTGGTTGCCTTTTCCTTTTCCTCCTTCTCCCTCTCCTCCTATCTTCTTTTGTTAAATATATATATATATATATATATATATATATATATATATATATATATATATATGGAGCCCTTCTTCCTTTTCTCTTAAAGGACATTTAATTCTCCCTGAAAACCAGTTGTTCTCTTGTATATTCTTGAGATCACTATCTACTCTTCAGTACCCCTATTCTTCATATTTCCTAGAAGCAAGATTCTCCCAAATTTGATACCACCCCATCTTTCCAGCCTCATCTGGTACTTCTCCTTTTATCAACCATCCAAAGGATCCTAGAATCACAGATTTTGAGTTGGCTGAGAACTTAGAAGGTGTCAAACAACCTGGAGGTGGGTTGAAAGCTTTGTAGTCTGAACCAAATTAAAATATAATTGGGAAGTATTTAGAAAAAATGGATAAAAATATAATGCTATATAGATAAAACTAATTTGTGGTTTTGTAAGTTGACATTCAGCCCCCAGGAACCATTTCTATTTATCTGACAGAACTGTTCTAGTCCAATTGGCTCACAGATGAATAAACTAGACCTGCTAAGTAGACTTACACCCTTTGAATACAACTTCAACACGCTTTCACCATTGAATCATGCTGCCTCTCCTGATCCTTCCCACATATATCCCACACTGTCACAATTCCCTCTGCATTGCCTTTATTCTGTTTCCTGTGCCTGGAATTCCACCTTTCCCAGAAGAAAACTTACCCTCCTTTATAGTCCAGATATGAGGTCCTCTTCTCCAGGAAGCTTTTCTTAATGCTACTCTCTGCCCCAATTACTAAAAAAAAAACTTTACTTTAGGACTAGGTCGCTAGTGCTTGAAGGGAGCTTCAAGCCCATCAAGTCCAACCCCTTATTTTAAAGACGAACAAATTGAGATCTCATCACTTCATGCCTTGGTCATAGCAATATTGAGTCTGCCTTCCCAAGTTACTTCCTATTCCAATCCATTCAGCCACCAAAGGAAATCATTTTCTAAAACCCAAGTCTAACTACATCACCCCCTATTCCAATCATTCACTCTCCCTCCTAGAGCAAATACAAATTGCTTTTTGGCATTCGAAGCTCTTCATGAACATCCTCCTCTATCTTTCCAGTCACATTCCACGACTTATATTCTTCCATCCAATGACATTGGCCTCCTGGCTGTTCCACAAACAAGATGCTCCATCTCTTGGGTCCAGGTATTTTCCCTAACTCTCTCCCATGCCCGGAAAGTTCTCCTTCTTCTCTCCCTTTTGGTCTCCCTGGCTTCCTTCAAGTACAAATCAAAGTTCCATATTTTATAAGAACGCTTTCCCAATCCCTCCATTCTAGTGCCTTCCCTTTTAAAATTATTTCCTCTCTATTCTGTGCATCTAACTTGTTCATATCTAATTGTTTGCTTATAGTCTCTCCCATTGGACTGTATGCTCCTGTGGACAAGAACTGTCCTTTGCCTCTTTGTATCTCTCGCACGTAACACGGTCCCTGGCACACACTAGGGATTTAACAAATATTCATCGACAGACAAGCTCTAGAGATGGAAGAGACCTCAGTAGTTCAACCTCCTGCTTCCAGGGGGAAACTGAGACTGCCCATCTGAAGTGACCTTGCCCAAGGTCACAGTTCATAAATTTGTAGAGATTATCTAGTCCAACCACCCAACTTATAGACAGACAAATTAAAGTGAAGGAAACTTGCCAAAGATTACACAAGAAGTAATTGTAGAGCCGACTTCAAGCTCAGGTTTTCTCTCTTCAAATCCAGGGCTGCCACGATGCCATACAGAGAAGTGTTTAAGGGGAAATTCGTCAAAGAATCATGATATTAAGGTTGTCAGACATGGTAAATATGCCTGTCCGTTTTGTTTAACTATGACTTTGTCAAAAAGGATTTTTTTTGGGGGGGAAGGGGACATTGGAAAATGGTAGTGATAGATAAATCAGCACAAAATGCATTAACACAACTTTTAAAAAAAGAAAGAAGGAAGGAGGAAGGGAAAGAGGAAGAAAAAAAGAGAGGGAGGGAGGGAAAAGAAAGGAAGGAAGGCAAAAAGTAATAAAGAAAGGAAGGGAGGGAAGGAAAAGGGAAGGAGGAAGAGAAGGAAGGAGGAAAAGAGGGAGGGAGGAAGAAAGTTGTGTTATCTCCATAATTTCTAGGGACCATTATCAATTATACAGGATTTCTTGAGGGGAGTAATGCAATGATTAGCTGCTCCTTATGTGGCAGATTCAAAGGTTCAAAGCTTAACCTGCCTCCTTATTGGGGAAGTGACTTTTTCTTCTCTAGACCTCTCATATAAAATGGAAAGAGTAAAGAAAAAATCAGTATAGATCAGTATAACTGACAGAACATTGGGCTTGATATCAAGAAACCCTAAGTTCAAACTCCACCTCAGACACTTACTAGCTCTTTGATTCTGGACAAGTCATTTAACCCCTGTCTGCCTCAGTTTCCCCATCTGTTAAATGAAGGATTTGTTCTTGGTAACCTCAAAGGTGCCTTCTGGCTCTAAATCCTATGAATCTTTGATCCCCCCTTTCTTCCCCAAGCAAACTGGTTAGGGAGTTGGGAAGAGGCATAGTCTCCCCATTTCCCAAACACAGAGGAGGCTGTCACCTGACTCCCATGGCCTAGAAAAGGCCCCAGAGGTGCAGCCCCAGGCCAGATCAAGTCCCATCCTGCCCCATTGGGAGCACAGGCAGGAGTCATGTTTCCCAGTGAGGGGGATTAGCAGGCTCAGCCCCCTTGTCTCATAGGAAGCTGAACAATCAGATTGGCCTCAGTAAAACCTCCAGTCTACAGATTCCTCTGGGTATTGGCCCTTAGCCAGAAGTTCTAGGACAACCAAGCAACTGGGCTGCCTGTCAAAGACAAGAGAGTTTTAAAAAGAAAGCATCCCTCCTTTATGTTTCCCTATACCCCTTCCAAAACAGTACTCCTATTTATATAGCATTTGTTTCACAATAACCCTGTGAGGTAGGTGCTATTATTATTCCCATTTTACAGATGAAGAAACTGAAGTGGAAGGGTGAAATGACATAGGGTGACATCCTGGGAACAGTACAGAACTAGAAGTCAGAAATCATGATTTCTGCCTAATTCTGCCACTTATGTGAGAATTTTAATTTAAGTTTGTTTAAATTTAAATTAATTTAGCTTTAATTAATTTAAATTTCATTTAAATGAGACAGTTCCTCTCTCTGGATCTCAGTTTTGTCACTTATAAAATAAGGGGGTTGGACTAATCATGATCTCTTTCATTCCTAAATACATGGCTTGTTGATGATGAGACAAGACAGTTCGTAAATGCTAAAATAATCCAAGTTGTTCCATCTCTGTTTTGCTCAAATGATAAGAACTTAAATAAGATGAGGATGGTAATAATAGATCATTTTAGGGTTCATAAAGAGGCAGAATGGTCCAATGGGAAGAGTATTGACATAGTTGTAATCACATCATTATGAAGTCAGGAGACCTGAGTTCAAATCCTATTTCTGCTACTTTGGCTGTTAGTAGTCCCCTTGGCAAATGACTCAAGCTCTCTGGGACTCAGTTTCCACAGCTGAAAAATGAGGGTGTTGGGCCAAATGAGCTCCGAGGCTTTTCCCCCCAAATTTAAATGTATAACCCTGTAGAATGCTTTATACATAGTAAGTGCTTAATAACTTAATTCACTCATTCATCCATTCTTTCTGGACAAAAGCCCTGTGAATTAAGCAATACACAGTATTATTATAAACTTTGTGAACAATAAGGGCATTGAGACCCAGAGAAGTGACCTTGTTCAAGGTCACACAGCTAATAACTGGCCAAGTCAAGGCTTGCTCTTCTGATTCCCTCTCCCTTATACAATGACTGCCTTCTGCATTGTTCTTTCTGAGGCTGCTAATACTGGACTTGGGGAGGTGTGGGAGAAGGTGAGAAAATCAAAGATAAAGAAACAGGCTTTGCCAGTCCATCCAGAAGGAAATTTCAAAGGCTTTGCTAAGTGTAAGGGACAGAGGGGAAGAAGTGGACAAGTTAGAGACAAGGAGATGTAATCAGTTAGATTTCTAAGGTTGGGGAGGAGAGGTGTCAATCCCTGGAGAGGAGGGGAGAGGAACAGGGAGGAATAATATCTAGGCATTTTGTTGGAAAAGTTGAGAAAAAAGAAGAAAGAAAGTGATAGAAGACACATAGTTCAGGGAGTCAAATGCAAAAGTATGGAAGAATTGAAAACAGTGGTCTGGCTTTGGAGTCAGGAACCCCAGGTTAGATTAGAAGAGCTCTGAAGTCCCTTCCAGCTCAAAAAGTAGAATGTAAACTCCTTGGGAAGAGATTTTTTTTTAATTTGGTCTTGTCCTTGCATCCCCAGAGCTTTAAGCAGTGTCTTATATGTTTAAAAAAATTGAACTGAACTCAATTAGATTGGAAAATGTCCCTAATCTTGCAGTGAAGCCCTGTAGTATATAAGTAAGAGCTCTGAACTTGGTTAGGAGATATGATTAACTTCACATCCTATTCCTGTGATCCTGAGCAAATCGCTTTTCTATGCCTCAGTTTACTCACCTATGAAACAGGGCCAATACAACCCTTGTGCTATCTACCTTAAAGGGCTGTTGCAAAAAAAAAAAAAATAATAATAAAATAAAAAGCATTTTGCAAACCATAAAACACTAAGGAAATGGGAAACATTATTATTGGCAATAAAAATTCCCAGGAAGGCTAGGTGACATAATGGTTAGAAAGCCGAGTTCAGACTCAAGAAGACCCAGGTTCAAGTCCTGTGTCTGATGCATTTAATATCACTCTGTCTGAGCACAGGATGGATACCTGAATAATCAGCCCTAACAGCACAGAGGACTCCAGTGAGGGCAGTCTAGGGGGCCGAGGTACTGTTCTGCCCTGCTCTTAGAGGACCCCCTAACTCAAATTTTCTTCCAGCCCTCCCAGGTCGGGGTTAGGACCCTCAGAACCAATCCTGGACACTTACCGGGAGCCAAAGGCGGTGAAAATGGCAGTAATGGAGGCTCAGAGCTGGCTATGGAACCGGACCCCTGTTCAGGCATTCAGAGCCTCAGGAGCCCAGAGGAGGCTCTTGCTGTGTGTTCCCCGGCTCTGTCCTGAGCTTCACCGCCTCGAAGTCCAGGCAGGACTAGGTGGGATGGAGGGGAGAAGTTGGGAAAACACAAGGCACCTGAGGGAGGCCGGGGCAGAATAAATGCAGTCCTTCAGCACCGAAAGGTGGACAGCGCCCCCAATAAGTCTGGGCCAGGTGCTAAAAGCTGGCTAGAGCCGAGTGTAACTTAGCACCCAGGGCTCAGAGAACGGTCCGGACTGGCAGCTCAGTGAGGAGCCCTACCCCTGTCTCTGCTAGGATCCCCGACACCCCATCCTCACAGGACCACAGGCTGAACCTGGGCCCCCCGCTGGGACTGGCCCAGTCTCACCCCTGGTTCTGGGCTTTCCCTCCCCCTGCCACAAGCCTCTTCCTGGGGAGATAGGGAGATTGGGGAGTCGAAAGCAGGTCACTGCAACTCAGGCTTCTCCGGTTACATTAAAAGTGAGACCAAGAAAGATGTTAATCGTGGACAGAATAAGGAGGGAGGAACTCAGCCCATTCAAGATCAATGTTTGGGCTTTTTTTTTTTTTTTTTTTTTTTTTTGCATACACCTTGAATAAATTCTTGGGATGACCCACTCCCAACCCGCAAAGAAGACTGAAAAAGGGATTTAACTTCTGACCTTTTTATAAACTAACCCCATCAACCCAATTCTAAGGCACCTCTTCCATGGAAGCCTTTTCTGATTCTTTCTCCCCCAGGAATCTTTCTAACCTCAGATGTGTAATAATAAGGCAATAAGTGCTTTATTAGATTAACACTTCATGAACAGCAGAAATCAGGTCCTAGAATCATAAAATTTCACAGTTGAAAAAGATCTTCCAGGCCCCTACATGCCTGACAAGTGCTTATCCAGCCACCATTGAAAAGGTCTCCAGAGAAGGAGATCCACCCTGCCTTCCAAAGGTTCTTATTCCAATTCTGGATGACTCTGGTCATTAGGAAATGTTTTCTTGCCCTAGCAGAAATCGCTTCTTTACAATCCAACAGGGCAGAGTAGTAAAATAGCTACAGCACAGGACTTAAAAGTCAGGAAGACAAGTTCAAATCCTGTCTTGGATCCTATCTAGCTGTATGGCCCTAGACAAGTCACTTAAATAAGTTTTGTATATCTGAGATTTCCTCACTTTTTGTAGACCCTTTTTCTGCCTGCTGGAGCCCAACAAAAAAAGTCTGACCCTTTTTCCACATGAAATCCTTTAGGTACCTGAAGAATGGTCATCCCATTCTCCAATTAGGGGTAAGACCCCCTGGTGTTTTAACTAATTTTGTATGGGTTTAATTTCCTGGCCCTTCTCCACTCCAATAGCTCTTTCCTAGGCATACTCCCAGTTTTAATACTCATTATCACAATTCTCTAAAATATAGCCTCAGGACTACACTTGACTCCCCCAAAGGGTTTAGACAATTTAGCATACCTTTCTCTCATTGCTTCTCACATAATCACATAACCAGGGCTTTAAAATGTTCACTGAAATTGGGCCCTCCCCAATCTCTGAATCCCCATTTTCATCTCCCTCTCCCCCATTCAGGACCAATTATGATCCCAAGACTGTGGCAGGTGAGAAGCCAAGCCAACATCAGGGAGGAAAGAAGTGAGTTTTATGTCCAAGGAGGGGCAAGTTTACTGCAATCTCTGGGGACTGATCACACCCAACTCCTGAGCACCCTCCTCATGGGACATACAGGGTCTGTGTTCCTTCTTCAGTGCAACCCACTAGGGTTGTGGCTGCCAACTTCAGTGGCCTCAATATGTCACAGCTCGTTACTATCCTCCCTCCCCCATGGCCTGAGCACCTGTCCTCTGGATTTGGGTGGGGCCAGATTACAGCATGAAAAGGGGAGGGGACACGCTCTTCCCCCATCCCCAGGTGCTGCTCTGGGGTGGATTTAGGGGAGAAATTGTTCTCTTCTTCCTCCCCTATCCCTCACTCCTAAATAATAGGGTTACAAGTCAGGGGAGGGGTGCAGGAGGGTGTCATTCAAGCCATAAGTAGCCCCTCCTCTTAGTTACAGATCCTCTAAACCGCAGCAGGGATTAGGGAGCATTTAAACTGCATTAACTGGAGTGTCGAGAGACCAGGTTTCTAGTGCTCTCTCTGCCACACTGACTGGGCAATTCCTTTCCACTTGCTAAGCCTCAGTTCTCCCTCCACCTGTGATACTGAATGAAGTAGTTTGGGGTGGATAAAACTGGGATTCCTGGTCAGGTCCAAGTGGAAGCGGGTCTGAAGCCTCCAAATAGGAGAGTCTGTGATTCCCTGTCTACAACCATCTCTACAATTCTTCCTACCTCTGATCTTCCCTCCCAGCTCCAAACACTGTGTCTTCTATACACTGAATTATAAACTGAGATTCCTCCCTTCTTTGCTATTTTATGTTCTAAAAATCCCTTCCCAGCTTTAGCACTTTATGTTCCATGGCTCTGCTCAACCCTACCATTCCCGTTGTGATCCCATCCAATTCACACGTTCTCTATCTTCTAAGTCCTCTCATATTCTCTGTGTTCTAAAGTCCAATATTCTTTGCTCTGAGATAAATTCAAGAAGACTAATGTGGTCCAAATTTTCTGAGAAAGGGAAGAATTGCTAAAAAATGGTCTCTGACATCCAGGAAAATCCACCAAACTCAGGGTCAAAGAGTATTTATTTGTTGGGAAGGAAAGGGGAAAGTAACTACAGCAGATTAAAGGGACCCTCGCAAGGGTAGTTCCCAGGGTAGGGCACTGCTAATGAGCCAAGCTCTGGCCCAGTTTCAGCTATAATTAGTCTGGATTCCCCGAGGTTATAGCACCTGATGCCTGGAGAAGCATTTTAGATTGGAAGGGGGAGGGGATTTCATCTTTGGCTAGGTGAGGGTGGGTGGGGGAAAAAACCAGAATATAATATAATCCCACAGGAAGACAGCATCTAATGTACACACACACCACACCGCCTTAAAGACCCACAATTGGAGGAATGAAGATGGGGAAAAAGTGGGAATGAGCTGTTCTAGAGAGAAACAGATCAAGTGAGAGAGCTTCCCACCCAATTCAATTTGACTTTTCTCTCTCTCCCTACTCATTCATACTACTGCCAGAATTGTTTTTCCTAGGCTTAAGGAATAACTCCCAGGCAAATCTGATGTGCTGGAAATCTCAACTCTGCTACTTCCTATCCTTGTGACTTTTGGCAAATGGTCTTTTGGCTCCTTATTGGGCCTCAATTTCCCCATTTGTAAAATGAGGAGATTGAAGGATATCTGGAGTTCTTTCCAGCTCTAGATTCCATTATCCAAAGATAGATATGGTCATAACGCTCCTCTGCTCAAAATTCCAGTATGACTCCCAGGAAGTTTCACATTCTTGTGGTTCAAGACTTTGCACAATCACAGAATTCACAATCACAATCAAAAAAGCTACAGCTTTCCATTTCTAGCTTTAATTTCATATTCTTCTTCTTCATATCTTTATCAGAGTCATTACTGTCACAACTTCCCCATTTTGTAGATGGCTTCAAGACATCAACTTCATAAGAACAGAATTTATATTTATCTCATATTTCAGCATATTCATTTTGATCTATAATTCCAATCTGTTAAAAGATCTTTCGGGATCCTGATTCTATCATCAATGTGTAAGCTATTCCTAGGATAGGATCACAAAGCAAATATATGGATAGATATATTTTTATTGCCAGCAAACTCAATAAGCTATTATGGAAATCACTCTATCATAAATAAGCCATTGAGATTTGGAATGTATGGCGGAGAACAGAGAAGTTAAGGAGGGATAAGGTGAAACCTCTGGTGAGATGGAAGACTTGGATAGGAGAACACTAGTGAATTTCAGACTTAACAAGATTATAATCAGAGATGGAGATACTAAGAGTTACAAAGACTTACAACTTTGTAAAGAGGTTCTACCTCTTTTAATCAGTGAATCAACATGAATTTACTCAACACCCACTATGTATCACAGCCTGGAATCAAGAAGACTCATCTTCCAGAGTTCATATCCAGCCTCAGACACTTCCTAACTGTTTGACCCTGCTCAAGTCACTTTGCCTCAGTTTCCTCATCTGTAAAAATGATTTGAAGAAAAAAATGGCCAATCATTCCAGTATCCTTACCAAGAAAACCCCCAACAAGATCATGAAGAGTAAGACACAACGGAAACAGCGAAACAATACTATGTGCTAGGTACTGTGCTAAATGCTAGAGATATAAATAAAGCACAAGATAGTACCTGCCCTCCAGAAGCTTCTATTATAATGGAAGAGCCAATGTACTAACAACTACATACAAATAAGTTATATCTAGGATTCACAAAAGGGAAGCATTTGTATTAAGGGGACTGAGAAAGGCTTTTTTGAAAGCTTCTTTAGCTGAGATTTGAAGGAATCCAAGAAAGTCAGGAGGCAGAGAGGAGAAGGGAGGAAATTCCAGACACAGGAAATAACCAGTGAAAATGATCAGAAGAATTGGGAGATGGAGGGTCCTATGTTAGGAGAATAGCAAAAAAAATCACTAGATCACAGAGAAAAGTGGTAGTAAGGTGTAAGAATGCTGAATTCTGGAAGGATACACCTGCATGGCAGAAGCCATCCTTCACATTTAAGGGTCTAGCATATCCTAATACCTTCATGTATTTCTAGTGGCAGATCATGTTTGCTGTCTGAGAAGACTAGCCCAGCTAAGCTTGAGAGGTGCAGTCACCAGTAGTCAGGTGAGCAGCAATGAATTATTTGGCCATGGCAACCCTCTATACAAATAAAAATACAAATGGCCTTCCCTCTTGCAATGTGGTTCCTTAGAGGATTCTGGGGATCACACAGTTTTTAGATACTTCATAAACAATGATTTCACTGTTGGTCTTCTCATCGTGAGACCTTTCTAACAATCAACAAGTCGACTTATGACTGAAGGAGATGAAATTCATCTTAAGTGATATTCTTGTTATAAATCCTTAGTGATGTTCTCATTATAAAGTTTCTGGGAGTAGCTAAACAAAAGGATGGCTTTCAGATTTTCCTAGAAGAGGCAAATCAAAAAGTTAGTTTAGTAGATTTTGTTATGTATTCAAAAGCAATAAGAAATATTTCAAGGGACACTTTTACAATGGGTAAGCATGGTGGACTTGGAATCAAGGATCCCTGAGACCAAATCCCATCTCAGACACTTACTAGCTCTGTAACCCTGGCAAGTTATTTAACTTCTATCTAACTCAATTTCCTCATTAGTAAAATGAGGGTAATATTATTAGCCCCTATTAACTTACTTAATATTACTTATTTCTACTAACTATTTACAGGTTGCTGTGAGAATCAAATGAGGTAATATATATGATATAATTATATAATATAATATATATTGTATATAAAGGTTCATTCAGTCCTTGAAATACTATATTACTATGATTTCAACTTGCAGTATTCATGATAAATATAGGCCAAAAAAAAAAAAGGAAACAGATGCTTCTGAACCAAGATCCACTGTAAAGGATGAGGAGAGGAAGTGCTGTGAAGAACTCTATAAGAACTTTCAGATTTACGTCAGAGATCATCTAATCCAAGCTCATTTTCTAGATGATAAAACTAAGCCCAAAGAAAAAACATGATCAGCAATGATAAGAAGTAACAATAGTTAGCATTTATGTAGCTTTTTAAAGGTTTGCAAATTTCTTTACAAATATATTCTCAGTTTATCCTCATAAAAACTCTGGGAAGTAGGTGTTATTATTATCCCCATTTTATAGATGAGGAAACTGAGGCAGACAGAAATATAAGAAACTTATACTTGTAGTCAAATGCTAGTAAGTGGTTTGAGGCTGGATTTCAGTTCAGGGCTTCCTGAGCCCAAGGCCAGGGCTCTAACCTTTTCATCACCTAGCTACCTCATTTGTGTCAAGGTCACAAAAGAACTGAATGCACAGTCTGGATCCAAATCTAGGTCCCCGATTAAGAAATCCAAGGCTCTTGCCACCTTAACACACTTTAATACTCAGTGACTTCATTGATAATATGGCATAGAGCAGGACAGCAAAAATATATCCTGGAAAATATGGCTTGGGATCAAGAAACTAACAAGGCTAAAGGCTTATGGACAACAGAAAAACCTGACATCTATATTATGTGAGCAGCTTTAAAAGACTTGCAAGGCAATTTTTTAAAAATTAAATTGACTATATTTTAACAGCTAGGAGATGACCCGTTATGGATGTGAGAGTTGTTTCTGAATCAGCTGTCTGGGAAAGTCAGCTCATCGACTTGTTGGAACAAAGGTAAAAATCAATACCAAATTAGCAGAAGATTTCAGCATTAGAAAAGTCTACATTGATTTAGGCTGCAGGGTAGAGCTATAGCCTGGGGAAATATTGTTCATAATCTACTTTTTTGTTTGCTTGTAATTTGGTTTTTATTGATATATTTGGCTTTTAAGTCACCTTCATTTCTAAAGAGATCCCTGTCCTCCCCCTCCCTCTTTTGAGAAAGGTTTTCAAAGAGAAAAAAAAGTCATTCTGAAAAATCAGTCAATACTCCTACCTTATCTGCCAATTTATATATTGTTCCCCTCCATAGCTTTCCATTTAGAGCCTGACTTTGCAAAGAAGGGGGGAGATTTTCTTTTCTTTTTCTTTCTTTTGTTTGATGTCTTAATTCTATAGTATTTTATTTTTCCAGTTACATATGAAGTTTTCGACATTCTTTTTTTTGGAAACATTTCTATATTACTCATGTTGGGAAAGAAAAATCAGAACAAAAGGGGAAAAAGTACAAGAAAGAAAAAGCAAACAAAAGGGTGAAAATGAGACGTTTTGATCTGAATTCAGTCTCCTTGGTTCTCCCTCTGGATGCGGATGGCATTTTCCATCACAAGTCTTGGAACTGTCTTGGATCACTGTATTGTTGAGAAGAGCCAATTTTACCATAGTTGATCATCATACAATCTTGCTTTTACTGTGTATAGTGTTTTTCTAGTTCTGCTCACTTTACTCAGCATCAGTTCATGTAAGTATTTCCAGGCTTTTCCGAAATCTACTGCTCCTCTTTTCTTAGAGAACAATAATATTGGGAGGTTGTTTTCTCAGCTCTTCTCCCTGACCAAGTTTATCCAAAAGCCACCCTCCCACTGACCACAGAATTAAAGGCAGGCACTTCTGCAGGCTCCACCCAATCTCAGGGGTTCTCAGAGGGGCAGAGCTCAAGTGTATTCGTTTGGAAGATCACTTAGTGCCAACCCCTCATTTTACAATGGGGCCCAGAAGGAGGAAGGCAGTTTCTTAAGGTTAGGCTCATTGTTAAGTGACACCCATAGTTAAAGGATTTTTTGACCCCCAAGTCCAGTACTCCAGGCAAATTGGTCTCCACATCATAACTTAACTGTTCATGTTCTCATCTATTCAAGCCTCCCCACTTTTGCTCAACTAATCCCAGCCAAATCTCACTCATCCTTCCAGTTCTAGTTTCACTTCCCACAAGAAGCCTTTGGCCAAGCCACAGAAGCACAGCATATTAGAACAGGACAAAATCAGCAACAATAGGACAGGAAGCATTTATTATACACCAATGTGTCAACCTTTGAAGATACAAAGGCAAAAAACAAATAAAAACATTCACTCCTTTCAACAAGCTCATGATCAAATGGAAATTACCTTGCCTGTTCAAATCCAGCTTCAGACACTTACTAGCTGTGTGATTCTTTTTGAGTCACTTAATCCCATTACAGAAAAGAAGGAAGGAAGGAAGGAACGAATGAACGAAAGCAGGAAGAAAGGTAAGAAAGAAGGAAGGAAGAAAAGAAGATAGAAAAAGGAAGGAAGGAAAAGAAAGAAAGGAAGGAAGGAAGGAAGAAAGATAGAAAGAAAGAGAAAGGAAGGAAAAGAAAGGAAGGAAGAAAGGAAAGGGGGAAAGAGGGAGGAAAGGAGGAAGGAAAGAAGGAAAGAAAAAATCGAGGGGGGGAGGAAACACCTAATCCAATTGTATCATTTCCCAAATGGGAAGATGGAGTTCTGAAGAGAGAAAGGCACTTGACTGAAGTTATACAGCCCTCCTCACTCAAATCCAATTCATTTGCGTGTCATGGCAACGCCTCCCTGAAGTCATGGTTGTCCTCCAGAATACAGGACAAATAACCTCAAAAACAGTTTAGCCCTCTAGCCCAGACCTCCTGACACTAAAAGTTCTTTCCTCTCTCAGGAATCTCCTATCTTCCCTCTTAAATAGAATTGAAGTTCTAGTCAATGTAAAGGCCTCATAGACTACAAAGTATCAACTTTTCTAAGAGAGTTTTGGTGGTTTAGACTAGATAACCAAAATGCCCCCCTTTTTCTGCATTCATGGTTTAGGATAAAACTCCTTAAACCATGGGTTGCAACACCATATAGGGTCAAGTAACTGAAAGGGGGGGGTCTCAAAAAATTTGGCTACAGCAAAAGGTATCAAATATTCAGCCAAGATTTACTTCTTGATGTAAAAATAAACAAGCACAGCCATTTCATTAGTATGCAAATTTGTTTTCACTTTTAATAAATGGCAAAATTATCTGCATACCAAAAAATTATTTTAAAATAATTTTTGTGATTTATTATCAATAAGTGTTTGATTTGTATACCTGTTTTATACATCTATATACCCAGGATTGTGTAAAATTTCTCTGGGGACAAGGGTCAAGAAAAAGTTTAAAATGCCCTGCTCTAGAATAGAATTCCCTTCCTCCTCAACCTTGCCTCTCAGAATCAAAAACCTAGAGCTGGAAGGAACATTAGGAGTCATTTCATTCAATCCTTTGATTTTACAGATGAAAAAACTGAGGCCATCGAGAGAAAGTGATATGAAATCTTATCTCGAACCTCCTTCAAGATAGTTCAGATGCTACTTCCTACATGAGCAATTTTAGTTCACTCCCCTTCTCCTCCCCACCTTAAATTAATTTGTATCATTTTTGTATAGACTCTGTAGACTCTGTATTTACTTATATGTATACAGCTGAACCACTCCCTTCCCACTCCCTAGAGAATAGACAACCTCCCTTTTTTTTTTCCTTTAATTTCCAGCACTTAGTACGCCTTGCAAGTAGCTACCATTTGCATGGCTTTGAAAAGCACTTTTATTTATTTATCTCATTTGATCCTCATAACTACCCTATAAGGTAGATTTTATTTGTCATTTAGTCATTTTCAATGGAGTCTGACTCTTCAGGACCTCATTTGGGGTTTTCTTGGCAGAGATATTGGAGTGTTTCTTTCTCCAGGTCATTTTACAGAAGGGGAAACTGAGGAAAACAAGAGTTAAGTCACTTGTCCAGAGACACAGCTAGTAAGTACCTGAGGTCAGATTTGAACTTAGGAAGATGAGTCTTCCTGATTCTAAGCCTGGCATTCTATCCACTGCCCTACTTTCCAGAAAAGGAAACTGAGGCAGACAGGTTAAATGACTTGCTTGAGATCACACAGCTAGTAGGTGTCTGAAGCTGAATTTGAACTCTGGTCTCCCTGACTCTCTGTTCGACTCTTTATCACCTGCTTCTGAAAGACAGCACTAAGAACACTTTCCATAACCCGGTCCCCTCCAAACCATCATAATCTTCTTATACCTAATTCTCCTCCAGGAGAGTGATCCAGTAACACTGGCTCCCTTACTGTTTCTTCCACACAGGATACTTCTGTGCCCTGATTTTGCATTTTCGTAGCCTGGAATATTCTCTCTCCTCATGCCCTTGGTCAAAAATCCCACAAACCACCTTTCCAGATTTCCCTTGTTGTTAATGCCTTTCACGCTGTTTATTTCCAATTTATACTGTATATTTCTTATTTATACATAATTGTTTGCAGTGTTGTTTCCCCAGTTAAACTATGAGTTCTTTTTTTTTTTTTTTTTTTTTTTTTTTTTTGCTCTTCATTTGCAAATTTGCATACTAATGAAATGGCTGTGCTTGTTTATTTTTACATCAAGAAGTAAATCTTGGCTGAATATTTGATACCTTTTGCTGTAGCCAAATTTTTTGAGACACCCCCCCCTCCTTTCAGTTACTTGACCCTCTATGGTGTTGCAACCCACTGTTTAAGGAGTTTTATCCTAAAACTTCCAGAGTTAGTGATAGGGTGCAGGCCTTGGGAACATGCAGTAGAAACCCCTGTAGAAGAAAACACCCCAATACTTTTCGAGAAACCCCAGACCATGAGGCAGTGGGAATGATGTAGTGGCTTTAGGAATGTGGCTGTCGGGAGTGACGCAGCACAGCCTTGGAGAATGTGTGTGAAAGAAGGGGAGCTGGGCCTGATATCTTTATTCCAAAGAGCCATCCTTCAAGGACGTCTGGTTTGTTATCCAAGAGTCTGGGCTGCTATCATGAACCTGAACCCAAACAATGAGCACTTCTTCTTTTAAAAAGGGGGTTGTCAGCCCCCATTACCAAACTTCCCACCAGTCATGTGAACTCCAATCCCATGATGTCATTTACCCTGCTCTGGTCTTTGTTCTACACTCTCCAAATCTCTATAAATTTACTTAATTGGTGTTTATTCTTAGTTATCTTCCTCTCTTGGAATTTAGCCTCTTTAAATGACATTATATAATTGACATAATAAAAATCTGCCTCTTGACTTGGAGATTTCTTTTGGGACATCTGAAAAACCAGTGCAGAATACCAATATTCTGGGGTCCCCCTGAATCCCAACACTGGGACATCTTGCCTTTGTATCTCCAATGTTTATTACAGTGTTTAGTGCATAATAGGTGCTTAATAAATAGTTATTGACCACTGTATACTTGTCTAGAGTCAGTAAGCAGCAGAGCTTGGCCCTTTCTATCCCCTGAAAATTCACTGAGTCCCTACTCAGTGCCAGGACCTTTGCTGATCGCTGGAAATGTAGAATGAGGGGCACTGACTGTCTGGACTGGAAGGGGGCTGAGCAATCTGATTAGTCAGTCTAAGCCCTTGGATTTGGATTCAAAGGGCACGGGCTTAGCCAGCTCGGGCACTTACTACCAACTTGACTATTTCTCTGAGAATAAAAGACAAGGCCTGGGATGGCTGCTCTCGGTAACATCCCTCCACCAGGGCAAATCAAAACTTAACCACTCTTTCTTATTCTGATCTATTCTTGGGCCCGATCCTCCAGAGGGTCCCATCCCAAAGTCTGGGGGTCTTCCAATAGATATCTCACTATCAAAGGGCTATTCTTCTGTTATTCCTGGTTCTCACTACTGCCCAAAATACACATACAGTTCTCATTCTCTGTCTGTCTGTCTCTCTCGTTATAAAGAAGTTTTTTAGTTATTTCTAGTTCTCTGTTCTTGGGGGTAATGCACTTCAGCAGTTATGGTACCTCTCCATTGCTTCTTGAGTGATCCACCCCTCCTCTTGCTCCCCATCCTATTCTAGGGCAGCCTGGACCTTTAAGCCTCCCACAGAGAATAAGACTCCCGGTCCTGGGGGAGGTGGAAGCTTCCAAATGGCAACAGTTACATTCGGCTCAAAATGAAGAGAATCTTTCCCAGCTCCAGAGACTTCAGTCTCCCGCACCCCAGGTGGCCTTGGGGAATTCATACAGAAAACAAAAAGCAAGACTGGAGAACGGGAGGCACGCCCCGGCCGCACCCCATCCGGGAGCCTCCCCCAGAACTAGCGGAGAACTTGGGAGCAACCCGGGTGTGCGAGGGGTCCCGCACCCCGTCGCACAAGCTCCCGGAAGAGCTGTGGATTAAAGCCTAAATTTGGGGTGCCAGTGAGATGGAGGCTGGAGACAGGCGGTAAAACCGGGAGTCTGCCTTCAGGGAGCTCACAGTCCAGGGGAGAAGCTGGGACAGGCGCAAGCCCTCGAATGGCTCCAATTAAGGGCAAAAGAGGGGTCCCAAGAACGTGGGAGGGAGGGATGCAGACTGCAGGCAACTCGCACGGGTATCCCCGCGTCCGAAGCCAGGCTACAAAGGCCTCCCCGAACAGCCCTAACGAGGGGTCTCCCCTCCGCGACGTGCTCTGAGCCCCTCGGGCCGTCCCACGCCTCCCGGGCAGCCCCGGCGGGAAAGGGACCGCGGCCAGGCTCGGGGGGCGTGGTCGCCCTGGCCCGGACTGCCCCGACAGCCGTGCGGCCCCCCTCCGGCCGCGCGCCCCGAGCCCCGCGCCTCCGGCGCTGCAGCCCCCGGCCCCCCTCCGGCCGCGCGCCCCGGAGCCCCGCGCCTCCGGCGCTGCAGCCCCCGGCCCCCGTCCCGCCGCGGGCGTCCCCGCAGCGTTCCCGGCGCACTACCTGTCATAACTCCAGCGGCTGTAGGACAGCGTCCGATGGCTGCTCCGGCCGACTCCGAGCCCGACGCAGCCGCCGTCCTCCATCCCCGGCGGCGCGCCGGCTCCTGCCATGCGCCCCTTCGTCCCCGCGCTCCCCGGGGCTGCAGGTCGGCTGGGCTGGACTGCGCGCGGCGCGGGATAAAGGCGCCCCCCTCCCTCCTCCTTCTTCCCCCTCGGGGCGCTAGCTGCCCCCCCACACACACCCCTGGGGCTGCGGGCTGTACCATTTACTTGCAAGGGGGAGGATTACCCCAGCTTCCCTGCGTGTAGCCTATGGCGGGGCCGGCGCGGGGTGGACAGGTAGGTGACCCTGGGGACCCTGGCGGTGGGTGCGTAGCGGGCAGTCCAGGGAGAGCCGCCGTCGCCAGGGCGCAACCTCTGCTGACCCCGGGGGCTCCGATTATTTTTATAGAGAAGGCGGCGGCCCCAGTGCAGCCAGATTGAGGATTTTGTATTAGTAAAAGCTGGGTTCGAACTCTATCCCGAACACTTCCTAGCTAGCTGTGTCACCGCCGGCAAATCACTTCCTCTCTGAGACTGCTTCATTCATAAAACGGGGGTGTGGGGAAGAGACGAGGAGAGCATCCCCGGTATTTCTTAGGGTTGGCAGGAAGGTCGGATGCGAATAAGGAAAACGCTGGGTCGTGGTCGGCTCTTAGCTGTAATTTATGTCCCCATTTTAAAAATGTCTCGGTTCATTTCCAGAGGTGAGCCATCCCTTGTGACAAAGATTAAAGCCCCATTTTCTACACTGCCGAAATTTCCAGGGTCAGAAAGTGGAATGGCACCACAGGAGTGGGGATGGGGGGGCCAAGGTGGTCCCCCAGCGCCGGCCCACCGGAGATACAAAGCCCATCCAAAAGTCCCTCTTGCCCCACCTTTTTGTCACCGTCCCCAGGAGCCCTATCTTGCACCCATCCTCTCTCACCTTCTGCCCAATTTACTAGAGAGATCTGACTTTAAGGCCCAGCCCATTCATTCCATTACGGCCTGAAGATAGTAATTTCTATTCTCTGAGTCACTGTAAAACAAGGGAGTTGGAGTAGAGGCTCCCAGAAGCACCTTGGGGGAGGAAGGGGAATATTCCGTGATTCCTTCTTCGTCTCCAAATAATAACTCTTTCTCTGTCTTTACCCTGGCCTAATACGTTAATTCACCTTCCAAATTAGGCTAGGTGTCCACTTGGCCCACTGCTCACCGGATTATCAGAATTTTCGGGTCACTTAACACAAAATCATTAATCCAGACTGGTCAACAAATATTTGTTGAGTGCTTCCTGCAGTCTTGAACTTATCCTGGGGATGGGGATTGAACAGGAACTGTTTTTTAAGGGGTTAATAACAATTGAAAAGCTGGTTCATTTACTAGCTCCAGCTCTGAGATTTCAGCATCCTAGTGCCAACTATTGCACAATGGTCTCAGTTTTTAAGCAGTGCATCGAACCTAGAGCAGGCAGAAATTCCTCCAAGTAACTGGTTTCAACTTTTTTGACTTTAATTTTGCTATATCTAAGGATAAGGGTCATGCCAGGAAATTGCCAGTTAACATCTGTGGGAGGCATAGGCAAAACCCTTGGAGGAGGGTTAAGGACTTTGGGTCCAGGTTGTCACCGACCTGCCAGGTTATTGTGGATCAATTACTTCCCCTATCTAAGGCCTCAAAATGACACGGATGGACTAAATGATTTCTGAAATATAATAATAGCATCTATCTCTTAGGGTTGTGAGAATAAAATGAGACTTTATTTGTAATGGGCAGTTTA
This sequence comes from Sarcophilus harrisii, assembly GCF_902635505.1. Lineage (NCBI taxonomy): Eukaryota > Metazoa > Chordata > Mammalia > Dasyuromorphia > Dasyuridae > Sarcophilus > Sarcophilus harrisii. The sequence goes on along the minus strand of NC_045431.1, from coordinate 200,263,351 downwards.
AGCTCCATATAAATACTCGGTATCGGTTCCTTTTAAGTCTAAAAATTCTGTTTCAGTGTTGTATTGTGGGGCACCATCAGACGAGACTTCCATTTTTTCTATTGCAAAATATGGAGATGGATAGAAAGTCTTTTTCAACTCAAATTCTGTGATGTGAGACTTTAGAAAAGTTCCTATCTGAAAAATGAGAGAATTAGACCAGAAAAGAGATCATTTTTTAATAGAAAGGGGGGGACTTATATTGTCCCATTTTCATATTCTTGGCTCTTGAAATTTTAATATCCACATACCCACCATAAGCAAAATTTTCTGGGTCATGAGGAGGGGTAAGGAAAGTTGAGAGCACCCTTGGAGCTAGCAATTCCTAACCATTAGCAAAGTGTGATCATGTCAAATAATATAACTGGGCAAATCATTTAAATTGTCTCAATTTCCACATCTGTTTAAAAAAAATCATAGTTCATAGATCTGGAATCAAATACTGGTTCTGCCCCTTCTACCCTACTAACCTATTTCCGATTTAAGTTCCTCATCTATAATCAGAGGGGGTTGAACTGGATGATTTCTAAGAACTCTTCCCACTCTAAATCTTCAATTCTAGGATTTCTAAGGCAGTTATTGAAAGTATTATTGCTGGGGAGCAACTTGAATTTAGGGTTTTTGAAGCTACATGGGCACTAATACCGGTGGAGCTTCCAGGCAGTCTATGGAGGGTTGTTCCAGTTCAGATGAAAAAAACAGTAGGTTATGGTTTCTGTGCTGATAGATATTGGAACCAGGTCCATGTGCGCTTCCAGCCTGGGTGAGAAAGATCCAGTCTTTTAAAAACCACCATTATTATCCCCATCTTACCAAAAAAGCCTTGGCTTTAAGAGGAAATAGGAAATCAACCACTGGCTGTTTCATTAGAAGAAAAGTCGAAGTACCTTATACAAAACATCACAGAATCCATTAACAGGAAAGACCCAACGGTACCTGAATAAGAACCACACCTTTCCTTAGAAGACCTTGAGAGAGAAAGACCTTCCTCCCAAGGCAGCCAATTCCACTCCTGGATTGCTCTGAATGTTTTGTTAGGAAATTTATCTCTCTGTTAACTTTTTGCTCCCCATTCTACCAACCAGGGACAAATAAATCTAATCCACCTTCTAAACACCTGTCCTGAATTCAAATACTTGATGATAAATACCATTCCATTCCTCTACCTCCTCTCTCCTCCAGGATGAACATGTCCAATTCCTTCAACCAGTCTAGGTCCTCCACCATCCTATTCTGTAGTTTCTGCTTATTAATGTCTTTCCCAAAGGCTGCTCTCAGGTCTGAACTGTCTTGGCAAAGGGAATGTTGAATCTCTAGTTTTAGACACTAAGTTCTCTTAAGGCACCCTAACATCCATTATGATTTTTGGCTGCTAAATCACAGTTAACTTTTTTTTATGCAATCCATTGAGATCCCCAGACCTTTCTCAGCTGAACTACTACTGTCCAGTTATATCTCCTTCAATCTTGTACTTCAGGAGTTGATTTTTTGAGTCTTCTGTGTGACTGGTCAAATTGCTTACCCGTTTGCCTGTTTCCTCATCCGTAAAATGAACTGGAGAAGAAAATGACCAAACACTCCAGGATCTTTTCCAAGAACTCCAAATGAAGTCAGGAAGAGTTGGACATGACTAAAAAAAAAAATTGAGCAATATATACCAGGCATTGTGCTACATGCTAAAAATACAAGCAAAATAAAGACTGACAAGTAAAAACAACACAGTAGTAGGGTTGACGGTACACAGATCAGAGCATGGTTTAACGTGCAGAAACCAAGAAGATAAAAGGGAATTAAGGTCAACATGGACAAATGAAAGCTCCAGGAGAAATTCTCCAATGGAAGAAAAAGAGAGCTCTTCCAGGTTGAGAAGGCTGCAGAGGTAGTTAGCTGTTTTAGGGCAAGGGGGCTGCAGATTCAGAAGGAAAGTTCACATTGAAACCTTGGGATTTGGGAAGGCTGGAAAACATGAACAAGGTGAAGAAGGTATTTTTGTCTGCAAGATAGGACAATATGAACCCAAACCAGTTTGTCCAAAGCAAAAAAAGTTCATTTTTGAAGCCCAGTCTCCATGTGAAGAGGAAAGAGTAAGGATATGGACTGAAGCAAAGTCATGCTCTTGACTGTCCAGAAGAAAGGCAGAAAGAGTAGTCACCCCCATTTACCCCTAAGTAAATTTTCTTTCCACTCTAACCTCCAAAGCTTTGCTAAATGGCTGACATCTACGATTTCCTCAAGCAATATCAAAAAACAACAAAATGAAAACAGTCCCTCCCTTAAGGAGCTCTGCTCTCCTCACAAGTACACAAAAAGTTTACATATGTAGTCTCTACTTAATGCTTAGAAAGCACATAAGACTTTAAAAGAGTATGATTGTCATCTTTAAAAGTCCTGCTGCAGGGTTGTCCTTGACAGAGGAAAGGGATTAGGTTACTTTTACTTGGTCCTCAAAGGCAGAATTGTAAAGAAATCCTTATACTTAGAGCTATCCACAATCAAAACTGAAAGTCGTGAGTTCCCTATCTTTAGAATCCTTCAAAGTCTAGATAAACAAAGTCATGTATGTGGTGGACAGTATTCCTGCTTAGATATGGATTGCTGTAGATGCTTCTGAAATCCCTTCTAGAACTGAGATTTTATGATTCTCTCTTCTTCACCCCAGGTGTATTAAAACTCTTATCAGTTCAAAATGCTGACTGAACTTGGTTCGATTCTGATGCCTTTTCTCAAAGATCACCTGTGCAATTACATCAGCTCCTGTGCTATGTCACGACAGCAAAGATCAGCTGGCCCTCAGAGGGCAGATACAACCCCATTTCCCACAATAAGTAGGATCTAAGGAAAAGAACTCTGCAATAAAGTATCTGGGTCTGAGCCTCATTTCTGCCTTTCCACTATACTCTAGGGCAAGTCACAGTCTCCTGAACCTTAGGCATCCCCTTGACCAAAACCCACCTACTTCCAAGTGAGAACCATGATAGGTGGAAAGACTATAAAGTATGTAGAATTGAGAGTTCTTAGAGGGGAAAAATTGGCATTAGACCTGTGATCTCAAAGATATATGGAAATCCCAGATGAGAAAACTCCAGTACTAATGCAAGTCTACATCTTCTCTTTAATTAATGGTTTTGGAGAGCTGGGGAGGATGGAGGGATTAAGTGACTTAGCCTTTCACAGCAGAATGTTGCAGAGGGAAGTCATTTCCTCAAGTCACATAGCTAATATCTGAGGTAAGACTTGACCCCCAATATTCCTGGCTCCGAATCGAGAACTCTATTCCCTACACCACGATGCCTTCATATTTTGAAAATATAAAACTACTAATAAAATAGTGAGTAGTGACTTAAGAAAGCTTGCTTTTAGATTTCCTAAGTAATGAGAATAACAATAGCTGACATTTATATAGCACTTCAAAGATTTCAGAGCATTTTTCATTCATCATCTCAATTATACCTCTTAAATAAGTACACAATAGTCCTAAGATACAATTTTGGAACTCATGACTCCCCTCCTAGACAAACCTGCTTCTATAACTTAAGTTAGGAAATTCTATTGATGGCACTACCCACCCTCCCTATCTGGAAACTAGCAGTAATTGGTTCTCTGCCTTTGTTTCTTTCCCTCCCTCCCTCTCTCTTTCCTCCCCCTTCCCCTCATTTTATAGGACCCATCTTCTATCAATTCCTTATTCTTGATAATCTCCCTTATCACTTGACTTACTTCAGGCCCTAATCACTTCTGACCTCAAATAGTGAAAATGCTTTTTTTTAACCATCTTACTGCTTCTGTTCTCTACTTCAAACTCATCCTCCACACAGATAAGAATTAACTTTCTACTGTTTGCTCTGGTCTTGTCACTCAAATGCCATCCATGGCTCCTTTTAGTCTAATGGAGGGAAGTTTGCCAAATTGATATAGCAATCCTTCAGAGCTCACTCTCCCAATCCTTATTCACATGAGTAGGTTGGCCCCCTGTGGCCTCTGAATTCTAGGAATAACCCTGAGAATTTATCATTGTTAATATTTTATCCATGAGCCCCCATCAGGTAGGCTCCCAACAATCAGCCAAGGAACATCAATTAGCTTTTTACAAAGAGATAAGATATAGGAAGAGAAATTAGAAAAATATTCCTTAGACCAAGGGTGTACTCTCCCTTCTAGTCCCCAGGAAGAGTGAGCTCAAACTTTAAATAAAAAAATTAGTTAGAACCATATGTGGGGAGCATATGAGAATAATGGGTTACTTTGTGATTCCTGGACCTCTGAGCCTTTTTCTTCCTTTGAAGAGTCTCCATCTTATTTTATTTTAATTTTTATTATATCTTTTTACTTACAAGACACTTGAATGGGTAATTTTTTTCAGCACTGACTTTTGCAAAACCTGTTTCAACTTTCCCCTCCTTCCTCCCACCCTCCCCTAGATGGCAGGTAGTCCAATACATGTTAAATATGTTAAAGTATATGTTAAGTGCAATCTATGTATACATATAGTTATTTTGCTGCACAAGAAAAATCGGATTTAGAAAGAAGATAAAAATAACCCGAGAAGGAAAACAAAAATGCAAGCGGACAATAACAGGAGTAGAAATGCTATGTTGTGGTCCACACTCATTTCCTATCAGTTTATTTTATTTGAGTCATGGTATGTCCAGGGAAAAATTGGTCTCCTTGTCTGGCGAGGTAGATCCTTCCAGGACTTCCAGGACTCACTTGCCTAGGCAGAAGGATCTGACCAATTAAAAGTTCAGTTAGAATCTCTTGACATTCGTTCACTTAAGAATAAGAAAAAAAAAAAAATCAGGTGAGAGGGACAAGTGACCAGGTGCCTTTCCCCCAATCTGGTGGCACATGGCAGTCCTTCCTGAAGTCACCAGGAAAGCAAGGAATCCTCCTGGGCACGTTTATTCCCTACTGACTCATCTGCTCTTCCAGCTCCTCAGCCAGTTAAAAAGTGATCACAAAAAAATTGTAAAAACAAATTCAGATTCCAGACTGAGCTAGACAGAATAAAGATGGGATTGATCAAGGTAGCAAGCCTCTGCCTACGTAAATTAACAATTTGTTTATGTTAATCATCATCATCATCTCCTTGGACAGGAGCTGTCCCCCACCCCCACCCCATCTTCGAGTGCCCTCTAGTGCCCAGATGGGATGTTGCAGTCCATTGAAAGGTTGGCAGTGCAGTCCATGTGTTGTCTAAGAGAAAATTGCTTGTGGAGAATCTTCCGGTGGCTTAGAGACTGCTCATCTCCTTGACCTATTGGACGGCATTGATGAAACTAAACCAAAGGCTATCACAGGTAAAACTTTCTGACCCTTCTTCTCCTGAACCCATTTCTTCTATAATAGGGCACCTAGACTGGACTGGAGGCCCACAATATCTCCCCTCCCCTCACCCACTGGGAACACTGCTGCCAGCTTTACGCACAACTTATTGCCTTATTGATTATTGAGCTCATAGATTTTTATTTGTATTCTCTATAACCTTAGATCCTAACTGGAACCAATCTCCTGGATACTTCCCAGGCTCAAGTCCTCCTCAAGAGTATTCTTTCTGCCCATCTTTGTCAATCCACCCTCCACTTCTTTCAGGGAGAACGCTTCATTCCAGGAATTTTCTTTGGCTATCCCCCACCCCCCTCTGTCCCTCCCGTGCCTAGAATGTTCTCCCTCCTCATCTCCCTCTATAGGATTTATGGGATTCTCCGATTTCCTTCAAATCCCTGAAACTTAAGTCCCATCTCCCATGGGAAGTCTTAATTTTTGTGCCTTCCCCCAATTATTTCCATTTCATATATATCTTTTGTGTGTCTACGTTTGTCTCCCCCATTAAACTGTGGGGGGAAGGAGTGTCTTTTGCTTCATTTTGTATCCCCAGCTCTTAGCCCAGGGCCTGGTGACTTAGTCACCTAAATGTTTTCTGAATGACAGCTGGGGATGCTAGATAGTAGAATTTGGATGGAGCCGAGAATCATCAGCACAGAAATAACTGAATCCATGGGAACTGATGAGATCACCATGTTAAATAGTGTAGAGGGAGACCTCGTAGGCAAAATGTAATTTGTCCTGACCTTAACATCACTTTCCCCACTCCCATCAGAAATCGGTCTTCAGGCCTGAAAGAGTAAATCACTTAGTTCAGTGGCTCGCATTTTATCAAAGAGTAAAAAACCCCCCCAAAAATCCATAAAAATTAAATAGCCTAAGGAGAGCTACTGACTAGCTGTGTTTTAATTAAGAAATTTTCTGACCCCAAATTTTAACCTTTCTTCATTACATTCCCTCTTATCCTTGAATCAGTTTGGTTCTAGATTTTAGAGCTCAAGAGGTTTGTTACTAAATCACAAGTCAGAACTTGGACAGAAAGATCAAAATGAAAGAGTACTTACATCATCCAGTCCAAGTCCCACATATGAGAGTGACTAAGGCTCAGAAGGGAAAAGATTCACCCAGAGGAATCCAAGAGATATGAAGCTGAACAAATCTAGAAGCTTCCCTGAACCATGCTAAGAATCAGTCACTGAACTGGAAATAAAGGCATTAACTGATTATTTTCTGTCAGACACTGTACTGAGCACTGGGTAAAATCTCTGAGCTCAAGATGCTTTCAGCCTAATTAAGATAACACATAAAAGGACTACTTGTTTTGTTAGGAAGTCTTCTACACATGATAGACAGTCAAAGTTTTTGTTGAATTGTACCAGTCCATGCAAACTATTAAACTTCTGGGGTTCCCAAATCTCAAGTCATTTCTAAGTCAGTCTAGCAAAAGCAGATAACATTCACAGTCACTTCCTGTTCCCTTGATTGCATGGTTGCCTTTAGTCAATCAACAAATATTTAGTAAGCATTTACAGTGTGCCAGACAGTGATGAGATCCCAAAAAATTAATTCCTGCCATCAATAAATTAACATTTTTTTTTAACATTCTGCAGTCTGTGGATATGAAAAATATTTTTGGAAACTATTCCTGAATTATTCTTTTGTTATCCTATGTATTTAAAAACATAATTTGGGGAAGGGGACTACAGGTATCAGCTTCAAAGGGGTCCAGGATACAAGAGAAAGAGAAAGCAGCTTTATCGTATAGAATCAGAAGAATGGGCCTATGGGGCTCTCTGATGGGAATGCACCAAAGAATATCACCCTGTCTAGGTCTATTTCCCCTTATGAAATATTAGGTGATAAACTAGATTCAAATTTGCCAGTTCTCATAGCTTGAGTCTTTTGTCTCATTATTAAAGAAATACTGCACAACAGAAATAGAAATCCTATCATTAAAATAGCTATTGTATAGTGATACACAATAGTAATTGTGCTATAAGAAATGTAGAAAAAGATAATTTCAGAAAAGCCTGGGAAAACTTGTGTGAACTAATGCACAGTGAAATGAGCAAGAACCAGGGAACAACTTGTATAATATTATGAAGAAAAACAATTTTGAAAGATTTAGGAACTTTGATCAATACAATGAACAACCACAATGTTCCAGAACTCCTGATAAATCATGCTACCTGCATACAGTGATAAAGAATAAATCCCGAGTACAGGTTGCACATTTTTGTTTTCTGACATGGCTAATGTGGAAATGTCTTTTCTATGGGATGTTTGTAACACTTTTCTTTTTGTTGTTTTCCAAATTAAGGGGAAGGGAAGAAAAAGCTGACAAATTTGTGACAAAAAGTTGTCACAAATCAATAATCCTTTTCTTCCTCTGATAGGTGTGTCTATTCATTAGTATTTATTTCCCCATTGTAAAATGAAGGGATTAGAGATGACCCCTGTGGTCACTTCCAGCTCTAGATCTATGAGATTATGGTTTTAAGATGGTAAGACTCACAGAATTTGAATTGAAACAAACATTTGGTGGTCAATTAGTTGGACCCATGCTTAAACGTCTTTAGTAAGAGACCTGACCTGTTACTCTTTAAGAAAAGGCATTTTTCACTTTGTAGTGCTAATGATTAGTTTAGTCCTAATATTAAGCCTAAATTTTGCTCTGCAACTCCCGCCTGATTCTGCCCTGTGAGGAGCAAAACCAAACCAATCAAAACCTTCTTCCACAAGACATCTCTTCATACCCTTCCTAATCTTTTCTTCTCCAAACAAGCCAAACATTCCCATTTTTTCCAACCATTTCCAACTCGTACTACATGGACTTGGAATTAAAACATTTATTGATCTGTTTTGACTGACATGGCTCAAATCCTGATTAGAATAACTTTGTTGGGAGAGGCTGAATATGAATAATAATATAAATTTAAAAGTCACAGAATTTCAAATCTGCCAAACTGATAAATCCAGAAACTTAATTTTCATAAGATCCCAAAGTTAAGGAACATTCTTTTTCAGACCACAGCTTTATTTATACTGTAAATGCTTGGAAGGGTGTTGGGAAAAAGAATATTTCTGGAATGAATATATCTGAATTTGAAGTCAGATAATACTTTAGCTGGAAACTCATAAAGAATGTGAGAAAAGTAAGGGGAATTCCAAAATGTGTGATGTAATCCAATGGTGAAAGATGCTGGAAAGGGTCAACTATAGGCTATATATATGTATTCTGGGATTGGCTCACTAGAACTTTTCAGCACTTTCAACTGCCTGTGGGGAGGTAGGGGGGAGAAGAGGCGAGAGAACATCTTTTACATTGGAAAGCCCCATTGATATTAAATGATTTAGTCCACGAAAATACAGGATCTGTTTTCCATTCCCTTTTGCTAACACCAGCCCATTTGTGTAAAACAAGGATTTCTTTTTAAATTGGCTAATCAGTTTTTGCTTTATCAAACGCTCTGACATATGACCTCTGCAGCCTTGACATGTGGAGGGATCCTGGAAGTCTACCAAACATGAAAAGGTTCAGTATTTTCAAAGCAGTCCACATAGGATTCTTTGGCAATGTCAATCCATGAAATAGATAAAAAAATCTACTCATGAGTCATGTAATGATTTAAACAATTCTAGAATGTTGGCTAGATGATGTATACAAGTCAGGACAACATATGGATGGACAGGGGTCTACAGCAGATTCTGCAAAATGTTGGAGTATGGCCAATGAAGTTGCAGGAGAACTAGCGTAAAGGATTTCATGAGAGTAACTTTTGCCCATAGTAAAGGTGAGTCATTAGTTATACTCCATTGGTGTCTACACATTGTTAAATGACCTAGAGGCAGACCAGACATATGGAGGGGATGGACCCCCTGTGGAGAATTTATGAGTAGGCACGAATAAGTTTCACAGGTATGGGTGGAAATAAGTACCACTGAAGGAAGTACTCCCATCAACAAGGTCATGGCTCCAGGTTAGTCATCTATGTGGCTACAGGAAACCAAAATGTTAAGTGACCTTAAAAAAAAAATAGTTTGACCTAAAAAACCACAAAAAGCAGCTGTTTTCTGGACAGTTCCCAGCACTATTGGGGGAGGAATAACTTATTGACTAACTCAAAGAATAACTAAATTTATGACAATCTTTCTCATTGCTTCCCTAACATATTCTAAGAAGCTTGTGGCCTTTGCAACTGATGAATGCCTAGTACTGAAGGATTATTTTTTAAATTGCACCTTTTCTTTAATGTGTGGCTATCAATCCAGTAAATTAATGTAGGATGACTATTGCTCCATCCTCCACCCCAACCCTGCAACCCCACCTCCAAATAATGTGGGCAGCACAGCAGTCACCTTGTCATAACAGATTCTCTTTAATTCTAGCACCCAAAGCTCTACAAGGGCATATACTTTACTTTATCAATTTTGTGGGACTGTTGTACACATTCGGTATAGTGGTGATTGTGCAATACCACCACTTAGCATCTCAAAATTAGGGTGAGCACAGTCTTGAATTGTTTAAACACAATCCACGAAACTTAAAAAAAAACAAACAAACAAACAAAAAAAAAAAACCAGAAGCCATCCACAGTTAAACAAAGAGTCAGTTAAGAGTTGTACAGTTTAATACTTCATGTAAATGGTCAGTCTCCAGTAAGGGCTACCGAAAGTGATTTTGAGATCTACATCCTGGGGAGTTGTACCTGTGACAGTATCTTGGGCAGGGACGTGACTGGCCAAAAGTGGGCTCTGCAAAAGCCCAGAAAACTAAAAAGTTTTACCACAGTTTCTGCAGCTTCCACATTTGCTTCTGTGTGTCAGTTAGACGTGAACTGTGAGAATTAAATACTCATCTTTACATATACACAAGTTATGCTGTGAAAGCATATTGGCTTACAAACATATAAAAATACTTGTTAACTAGTTCGATAAGAAAATAATGTATAAAAGTATATAGCAAAAACATTAATCATCTCTGACCCTGGAAAGATCAATTCCTTTTTTTTTATATTACATCAAAACAAAGACAACTACAGTTTGTTTTCTTGAATCCCTTATCCAGAAATACTAGAAAAGAAAGACAGACACAAATAATTGTTTCACCCCTTCCCCCCTCAAATAAATCGCTGATAAAGATCCCTAAGAAACTGAAATGCTTACATCCAGAATAAGCCCAGGTATTTGGCCACTGAGGACACTACCATTATTATTAGCCATACAGCAACAACAATGGCAGGAGTAGTAAGAGCCCTATTCTGGATACAGAGAAAAAAATACAGTAGATGGTCAAGTGTTTCTAGCCACTGGAAACCAGAAAGTACGGTGATCCATGAGGTCCAAAACACCTTGTTTTTGTTAACTCATTTCAGTGGGTTTAAGGCTAACTGAAGTTGAAATCAAATTTTATTTTCTTGGGCAAAAAAAGCTAATTCACATTTTCTCCCAAAACAAAACAAAACAAAAAACCACAACGAAAACTCCCTAGGTTTTGATTTAGGATGACAGTAGGCAATGTGATCTCAGAAGTTAAAAATTAATCATTTTTCATACAATGATTTCAATTTGGAAAACAACTGGAGACTCAAGGCTGATTCATCCCCAGTATGAGTGTAAGCCCTAAAAGAATTATGGTGGATGTGTGTCTAGTTTAAAAAAAAAAAAAAAAAAAGTAATTGGATGGTCTTAGAGAAGCAGCCTTAGTGTTTTCTTTAAGTCTGTCCTGACATGAGCATAAAATCATCAGCATCATCACCATCAATGTCATCTTCTAGGCCAGGATTTAGCCAGCTTCTTGGACTAAGGCTAACATGGTGGCCATTTCAAGGACATGCTTGCATAAGGCTAAAGAGGTACCCAACAGGATGTAAACTGGAGGGAAGAAAGGAGCAGACAAGGGCTTTTTCTGGCAGTTGGCAGCTAAGATTCATGGGATTCTTAAAAAATGACACAATGGCAGCCTTTCTTGTCTTTCTCTTTCCTTGCTGGTTCTGGGGATGGAGGACATTCTTGCTCTTGAAATTTCCTATAAGATAAAAGAAAAAGTGTTGGATGCTTTTTGGTTTTGTTGTTCTTGTTTTTAAAACATGAGTGAAGACAGGAAAAAGAGTGAGACCTTTTATGGACTAGGTCCCCGGAAACGCTCGAGATTGGCAAACCAAAGAAGCATCAGAAAGAACTCAAGAAATCTGAAGCACAGCACTAGCTTGAGAGATTCTTTGAGAAATAACCAAAGTGGGTAGGAGTGGGGAGGCACTTAAATTAACTCAGCTTCATCAAAAAGAATGGGGTATTCATACTTCCCGAGAGACTCAGAGCCTCTGAGGTAGTAAGATAAAGTGTTCAAAAAACAGCATGGAACCAAGATATTCTAGAATATCCTGTACATATTCTACTAGACCAACCCCACTGTGACATGGCTAGAACCAATATCCAGGTTTTCTGTAACCTCTATGTGAAGGCCATGGATCATGAAATGACAGTGAACTTAAAATGGTTGATCTTCCAACAAAATGGTGAAAATTAACTTAGTAAAATTTATTTTTTTCCCCCTCCAAATACAAAAACTGACAGAGACCCTCAGGTGTCTACAGGAACCAAAAGCTGAGTTACAAAGTCATTCTAAAACTTTTAATGCCTTATCCCCCCCCCCCCCCCCCCCCCCCCCCCCCCCCCCCGCCACGGCTCACCCAACCCAATTCCTTCAAAACTATCAGAAATATATTTACAGATCCTCTCTTAACATGCTTCTTTAAAAGAAAGGTAAATTAGCAATAAGGAAAAATTACATTGATAGCTATTACCATTTCCTGAAGCTCCGCAATCTTCACTAGCTTGATTCTACTACTTTCTGGGATGGCACATATGGAACTTATCATTTTATCTATTGGCTATATGGAAAGACCCGTCTGGAAAGCCCTGTGAGAATGCACTGGACTTACCTGATAACTCGCACAAGTTCATGGAAAGCTTGGTCTACATTCATTCTAATTTTTGCAGACGCCTCCATGTATGTCACCTTGAGTTGCCGTGCAAGTTGCTGTCCTTCTTCTTGTGTAACCTGAAATGAAGAGTGACCTTGAGAGTGATATCTGAGGAAAAGTACACACTTTAAGTTTTGTTTTATTCCTGCCCCTAGGCTGTGGGGCTGTTAGGCACAAGTCAGAGCAGACAGCAACACGGGTTCATCTCACAGCTGAAAACCCTCTTAGAATCCATTCCTGAGGAACAAATGACTTCTTTATCATTAAAAGAGGGAAAGCAAAGTCTAGAGGAGGGAGGGCTGATGTTTTCACTGAAACTAAGAATGCCATATTACCAATGTACAATCACAGAATTTAGAGCTAGATTCAACCTTAGAAACCATGCAATCTAATCCAAAGCTTCTTAAACTACAAGTCCCTATATATAAGTACCTGAACGTGGGGTTTGTGAAATTATGATTATCTGTAAATGTTTGATTTATATACCTACTTTACATACCTATATGCCTGGGACTGTGTAAAAATTTCTTGGGCAAAAAGGAGTCATAAGTGGAAAAAGGTTAAGAAACCCTGATCTAATCTAATGCACTTGTTTCACAAATAAGAAAAAGACTGGCTCAGATTATCAAGTGTAGCAGCACTGTTGTTAATGTTTGTTCATTAAAGTTTCTGAGTTGTGAACCAGGAAATCCATAGATAACTATAGGATTACAGATTAATAGCAGAGCCAGGATTTTAACCCAGTTCTCATAGGTTTTAAGCGTTCCTTGTCTTAAAATACAACTTAAAAAGAAAAAGAAAAAAATCCTGGTGTCAAAAACTAAACTCTAATATAACATGGAAGGAAGAACACATCAGCATAAAAGAGCTCCTCAATTTAATTTCACCCAACGTTTTGTTCCATCCCCAGGGCAAAGGGTTTCAAAGCCCTCAACTACCATATTGTTTGGCTTTTGTGGTTTTGTTTCCATGTCTTTGTGTCTGTGTGAAAGATGGAGGAAAGGAAAAGAGAGGAATTCAAATCTGACCTTTCCTATAGAAAAGAGGGAAAACATATGAATGCTTCTAATCCACAGTTCCAATTGACAAAGCTCCTATTAATTCACAGGGGCAAAATTTTCTCATTAGCCATTTCAATCATGCAATTAGGAGGAACACACCAATGGAGCTTTCCCTTGGACACTCACTGATTTTTTGTGGTATTGATGAGGTTTGGATTTAGGGAACCCAAATGAAATTAGTTTCTGGTGGCCAGGGAGTTAAATAAGGTCTAGTGGCAGGTTCAGGGTAGGTTTGACTCCCCCACAACCCCTTGGGATTTGGCACAAGGGTAGGGGGTTTGGGGAACTCCCTTCTGGTGGAGCAGAGGTTCTCCATAAAGGAATTTACAGACCGGAAAAATCTAGATTGATAAAAGAGGTTTATTATGAGGATTGGAAGCATAAAGTCTGGTTAGGGAAATAGGTGAGGGTAAAGAGAGAATGGCACTGGAAAGAGTATTCCAGTGGGCAGAAGCCCTTGGCATGCCAAGCATAGCATGGCATGGCATGTTTGGAACCTTTGCAAAGAGAGGATTTTAGTTTTGGCTCTTTTATAATAAGGAGGTTTGGCTACAAACTGAAGGGGGCTCATAGGTGGAGTCCTAAGTTGGCTCCTAGCAGGGTTTCAGCTTCCAGAACTGGAATTTTAATTGAATTCAATTGAGTTTCAGGACTGAGTCAACCCCATCCTGATAACAAGGAAACTGTTTGTCTCTGGGGCAAAGTGCCTCACTGAGGCAGAGTTGAAGGAGATTTTCTCCTTTAAGGATTTTCAGAGTTGTGGGGTCCCCTCTTTAGTATAGATAATCCTCAAGAATATCTGCTTAGCTATTCAGTTCTTAACAGATACAACTGAAGCCCTACTGGATAATGGCAAGACCTTTTCTGTGTTGGCTAGTTTTGTGGCACAGGTTTTTCCCTTTTATTCCTTGGTCATACCACATGTCCCAAAAATCTTAGGCAATTTTAAGCTTTATTAACTTAGTCCTGAGTCCTTTAACAAATTCATGAAAACTTCTATTGTAATTTTAATTATTTCAAATTATTTTACATGTACTTAGTTTTCAGAATTTCAAATAATGACTTTTAAACTTTAATAAGACAGGGCTCCCTATCTGCTTGGATTGCATATATAAAGGTTTTTGGATGACATTTTTTCAAACCTATTGATTAATAGATATTATTAAGAAATCTTGTGTGTTTATCTTAGTCACCTGATCTATTTTCATTAGACTTCTCCTTGGGAGTTACATCAAAACCTCAATCTTTAGAAGTTAGGCTTAGAATTAAAAAGCAAAGTTAGGGTTACAAATGCAATAGTTTTTTTTTTTTTTTTTTAAACAAAATTCAAAAATTGACTAGAGTGATATAGCTGAATTTTTAATAAGAAACACAATATTTAAATAATTAACCATTTAAATTTTTTTATAAGCTTCTAGCATTTATTCATCTTAAGTTATTAAAGCTTAAAACTACACTGAATCTTTTGTTACATTATATAAGGGATGGCTCCCTGGGAAAGAGAACAGAAAGAATATGCTGGGAATGTAGGTAACGTGAAAATACAAGCTATTCAACAACAATACCAGCATAAAAACAAAACAAAAACAAAATAATTTTTGAAAGGCCTAAAATCTGTTATCAGTGTAATGACCAACCATACTTTGAGAGGTCAAAGAACACTGTGGAAGACTAAAATGCCAAAGGAAACATAATTGTCAGTCAGGGCCAACATGTGGTCTCTGCTTGTATATCATAACAATTTGTTTCTCTTCTTTTTGATACAGAAAAATATTCAAGGAGGAGAGACAACTAGGATTGATTGTGCCACAAAGGAAAGAGCCACTGAAATATTTAAAAGAAAATACACATTAAAAAATAAAGTTCTGAAGGAAAAATATCTAGAAAGTAACATGCTGAATTTATTATATGCATTTTTTCCCACAAAAGCATGCTGAATATAGCAGATTTATATATTCATACATCTTTTTCTGGACTACTTTATGTGGAATTTTTTTTATTAAGTTAAAGACTTTTTATACTGAGGACCAGAGAAGGAAGGCGACTTGCTTTAAAGTTACACAGCTGGCAAATGACAGAGTTAGATCTTACTATTGGTCTCAAGTCAAAAGACCCAAATTCAAATTTTTGTTCTCATACTTAGGAGATATGTGATTCTGGGCAAGCCATCTACCCTTTCTAAGATTTGGTCTTCTTATCTATAAAACAGAACATTCATAGTTCCTCACGTGGGTCTCAGGATTCTTTATTAGCAAAGAGATCTCTAAAGTTAGCTGTTATAGATATATTTGGAACCTCTACAGTTAAAGATTTAAATCTACACACATCTTGCTTTAATAGTTCCATGATTTATTTGTGAGCATGGCATCTCCTTCCCACTGATGCAGATTCTAACCCTTCCAGAAGCTTCTTATTCTTATTCAGCATAATTCTTGTTTGTGTATTCCCATAAAAATTCAGTAGATTTTATATCTGCTCTCTCTCCTTTGCCTTACATGATTGCATGCCTACCATTTCTGTTCATACAAAGCTTCAGTAACAACTTGTATGACACTTTTATGCATGAATTGTTATTCTGTAGATTGTTTACACCGAACTGCTTCCTTCCATTGTCCTTTGGGCTATCTGTCAAGTTTAACTATGAGCCTATGGTGCTGCATCACACTGAGAATGCTGACAACAGAGACGAGAGCCTTTCCAATGCCAGGCTGTTTGGAATCACTGTGCGGCCTTTTCTTCTTCCTCCTCCTCCATTCTGGGCCCCACTCATTCATAATGCATCTGGAGAGCTTGTCCAAGATTCACATATGGAAAGGCTAATTTAATGGGCTGCCGTTCAAGAGAAGACCATCATCAGGGCACTATGCATTTTTTTATTCACTTTGTTTTTCTAGTGCAAATGATTTCCCATTACTGCAGATTTCATTGAAGAAAGCTTTGTGATGCTTCAGGGCTTGATGAAATAAATATTACAACATCTGCAAATAAGAGGATTTCGAGAACTGTGGCATCACTAGGAAATCTTTATGTGGGATTTAAACAGGATGCCTGGGAGGAAGCACGGTACAGTGGGAAAAATAACTCTGGAGCTCCATGACTGTGGGCAAATCCCTTGACTTTCTTTCTTATGTCTAGGGCCTGAGACGGTTTTCCTCGTTGTCATAAAGAATGTCCTAATACTCTACTACAAAAGGTAAGATCGACACAGGCTGGTGAGGTCTTCTTGGTTCTCCTTTTTTTATTGTCTGGTCTGGGCCATTCTTTAGAATCCACTCCTGGGCAGAGGGGAAGGGGGGGTTTCACACATTTTTATGTAAGTGCATAGGAAGACTAGCCATGTTTTCTGACTTCATCTTCATCTCTTCAAAGGCTACACTGGGCAGAGGAGCGGCAGAGTATAATGGTAACGCTAGTGAGAGGAGACCCACAGAAAGAGCATTGGCACATTGTTTGCTATGCTCCAGCTCACATTTATATTGTTTTCTAGGAACAACTCTGCTAAAGTACTAGTACAGGTACTACTGTCCCCATTTTAAAGAGAAAGAACTGAAGCCTCAAAGAAGCCGTGACTTAAACAGGCTTTAGGAAAGCTCCTAAGTATCAGATGGTATTCAGGTCTCGCATTGCTTCACTTCAATTTTTTTTTTCCCTTACTACACTCTGTTGCTTCCTTTGGTGATTTCATGCCAAGTTTAGTATCTTTTTTTTGCATTACCATCTTAAAGCCTTAGGACCTCTTCTCAGAATCATGTATTAATACATAAAAAATATTAATTACAAAGGAATCCCATTATATTGAAACAGAATTATCAAAAACATTTTTGAAATACTAAACAAGTTCACAGACCCCAGGTTAAGAATCTTTGCTTGATCCTCTTCATGAAGTGCAACCAAGAGGGGAGATGGCTCAGTGTTTGGATATACTAGGGAAAAAAAACTATTCCATTTCCTTTATTCTCCTTTCTCAAGCTAGGGAGCCTTTCCACCTTAAATGAATCTTCTAGTTACATTTCTACTAAGAAAGTCACCAGGGTAATAATTATACTTCATATTTATTTACAAAATTTAATAGGATTTTCATTATTTATTGCTTAAATATGTTGTTCCATAAGCTATAGACCTAAAAGAGATCAACACAGACCAAAAAATAAATAAATAAATAAATAAATAAAAAAAAAAAAAATCAGAGAATAACCATTTTTAATAAAATCCCCAAAAAGCAGAAACTGTAATTAAATCAATAATGTTACAGTGGGTAGATAGAGCACTGGACTCCAAATCAGAGACCAGTATCTCACTTTCAGGGGCCTTAGTAACCAGGAGTTGCAACCAAGACCACAGAGTAAGATGACAGAAAGAAGTGTAATTTCAC
This sequence comes from Sarcophilus harrisii, assembly GCF_902635505.1. Taxonomy (NCBI): domain Eukaryota; kingdom Metazoa; phylum Chordata; class Mammalia; order Dasyuromorphia; family Dasyuridae; genus Sarcophilus; species Sarcophilus harrisii. Next base: position 200,245,571 of record NC_045431.1, on the reverse strand, counting down.
ATGCAATCAATTTTCCAATTATATGCTATAAATTAATGAAAGATGACAAGTTTTCTACAAATCTGTTTTCTTTTCTTATTTGACATATATATATATATATATATCTTTTATAACACCATCAACCTCAGTATTTTTAAAGTTGTGGTATAAAGTGAATTACTCATACCTGATTTGTACTCCAATTACATGACATAGGATAGTAATAATCATGAAACTTCTTACCTGTCTCTGATGGTCAAGATCTGCTTTATTGCCAACTAAAATCATCGGAAATTCATCACGGTCCTTTACTCTGAGAATCTGTCTTTGAAATTTATATATTTCCTCAAAGCTAAAACCAAAAATACAAATGAAATTGTTGAGTATCAGATCACGATATCATTTATAGTAATTCAAAAAATTCCATGTATGGAAATGATACTCAAAATTGTCCTTTTATGCTTTAAAAAAAAGAAAAAAAGAAATAGAAGTCAAAATATGATTCAAAAGAGAAGATTTGGACCCATCTTTCTGGTCCAAAACTATAATATTTGTACACACCTTCCTTTATCAGTGACTGAAAAAACCAGCAAAAAGCCCTCTCCAGTCCTCATATATTGTTCTCTCATCGCTCCAAACTCTTCTTGACCTGCAGTGTCCAGAACTACATAGAAATAAAATGGATATATGGTTGTAAATGCACTTTTAAGGATACCTTTCCCCCAGCCCCTCCAAAGACTTCCTAATTAAAAAAGTATTACAACTAGCAGAACTCCCCCAAATTAAGAGTATCCATATTTAAGTATTGAACAACCAGCTTGCCAAAAACACACAGCACGTTTTTAGATTTAATCTGCATTAGTATCATTTTGTCTGTCACTTACATCTAGACAATCAACAAAACAGTAAATCAAGACAAAAGAATAAGGAAAGTGATATCATAAGGAACTTAAGATTTATCTGTTTATATTTCTACATAGGAGAATAATATGTAGCCTATTAAATTTTTCTCATTTTTATAGCAGTTAGAAGAAGTATATATAGACAGAGGGAACAGGTATGAGTTGAATATGAAGGAATAATATCTTTTAAAAATGATGGAATTAAGTGGTGAGAGAGAGGAATACACTGGGAGAATGGGAAAGGGAAAAAAGGGAATAGTGCAAATTATCTGCCATAAAAAGAGGCAAGAAAAAGCTCTTAAAGTAGAGGGAAAGAGGGAGAAGAGAAGCTAAGTGAGCATTAAAGAGGAAATAACATACATACTCAATAAGGGTATAGAAATCTATATTACCCTGCAAGAAAACATGAAGGAAATAGGAGAAGAGAGGGTATACTGGAGGAGGGAGTGGTCACTACCAAAATACTTTTAAGGAGGGGGACTGTATGACCGGAGAGAGAGAATAAATGGTAGGTAATACAGTTAGCAACAGTAATTGTAAAAAGTTTCTCATTTCTCAAACATAGAGGAAAATGAGACAAACATAAACAAACAAAAAACACCTACACCCTTATTGATAAATGATCAAAAAATATATGACTTGTGCCCAAAGAACTATAAATTCATCCATTTCTCCTTTGACCTAACAATGTCACTATTAGGCATGGATACCAAAAGAGATTGGGGGTTGGGGAAGAATGACCTATATGTACAGAAAATATTCATAGCAACTCTTTTCTCAGGGCAAAAACAAAACAAAACAAAACAAAAACAAAAACAAACAAACAAACAAACAAAAACCCTCCACAATTTTCAAAACAAATGAAAAAAAAATTTTTTTTGCTTTGAATGTAACTGGGGAAAGATATTAAATAAATAAAACAGCAAAATGGCTCTAGCACACACCTGATCTTCAGGCAAAGACCTGAAAAAAAAAAATGCTACCAATGAGAATTTTAGAATCCCATTCTTTCTCAATATTCTGGGCTCAAAAGACCAAGACAAATAAATATGTGCTATTGCTATATGCAGTTTCAGAAATGTGAAACATACTGTCAGCTTCCTGCTGAACATTTAGTATCAATTTCCATGGGGAAAAAAATAAACGAACAGGTAGAGAAACTGAAGTTAAGTAAATCTGAAATCATACTCTGATGGAATAAATGAATACTAGCAAATTCCCTAGAGAATTCTGAACTGCATGGAACTTCTAATATAGATTCTCCATTAAGGCCTCTTCTGGTCCCTCTTTGCATCATCAGGATAGAGCAACCTTTGGTAGGAGAGCTTTCAGGAGAGGTCCAGGGACAGACCTGATGTGTTATCTGAGTTTCAGGATACAGTGGTGGTGTGTTTTCTGTTGGTTGGTGTTTGGGTTTGTTTTTGTTTTGTTTTGGGGGGTGGGGGAGGTGTTTCAGCTTTTGTTTGGTTGGATTTTGTAGTTGTTGTTGATCATCATCATCTGACTGAGGGTGTGGAGGGGTTAGAATCTGTTCAGTAGAAGGAGTAGCAATAATGAATGATGAAATCCAGATTTTCTGAACTTTGGACAAAACCAAAAATTACAAGTGAATAAAGGAACATAGTTTAGGTTTTCTGAAGAATTCCAATTAAGAACATAGTAATAGAAATAGGAAAACAATGACTGGAGGTTTATAAAGTGCTTTCTTTCCAACTCCAGATTAAGTGGTTCAGCATTTTACAGATGAAAAGATGGAGGCCCAAAGAAGAGACCACATATTCAAGGTCATCAAGCTGGTAAATAATGTAATTATTCAATCAGCATTTATTAAATTCAGATGTATTAAATTAAATCCCAGCCTCAAGGAGCTCACAATCTAAAGCGATGTAACCACAAGTCTCCTATCTTTTTTTCTCTCTCTTCTATCTCTTTTTCACTAAACCAGGACATGTCTCTATTTAAATAGGTCCAACAAAGGTTAGTAAGTCACAAAAGTACTGGTCCAATATATCCTGAGAATAGGGAAGTCTAATCCACTATAACATATAAAATGAATATTCTTGTCATATAGAGCTCATTCCATCTTTTAAGGTTGAGTTTAAAGTTATAATCATCCATTCCACTGCCCATGGAGAAAAAAACCTTCCTTTAATGACAGTTTTCTAGAATCTTGAATCAGTAGTACAATTAAGTTTTATCTGAGGAGTATATTACATTTCAGAGAGTGCTCATGATGTTGAAGCTGGTTAAGACTGGTGAGGGAGTAGCAGAGCAAGTAGGAATAGAGAATGGTGGCTGTCTTGCATTATGAGGTTGTCATGTAGTGAAGTAGACTTGTTTTCCTTAGTCCTATAAAGACATATTTCAGTTTAATTTATTAACAATTAGAATGGTCCAAAGAAGAAACGTATTCATTGCCTTGAGAGATACTTAGTTTCCCATTTTCAAGCATAAATTAGATAGACGAGGAGGTAGAACACCACAAGGTAGATGCTAATATTCATGATCTTAGTAGGAGTTGCATCTCTGAGGTCCTTTCCCCTCTGTAACTGATTCCTTAATCTGACCATGACAATTCAGTATTTCAAGAATACCATGGGGCAGCTAGGTGGCGCAGTGGATAGAACACCAGCCCTGAAGTCAGGAGCACCTAAATTCAAATCTGGTCTCAGACAACTTAACACATCCTAGCTGTGTGGATCACAATCCTTCTATGTTTTAATAAATGGTTTGCATGCCATGGTGGCCGAGTCTCTGAATTTAGTTAAGATGGCTTTCAGTAAAAAGACACCTAGTCTGCTGCCAAGGTCTTTCAAGCCTTTCTAGTTTGGCAGATCATCCTAGAGTTTAGAGTGAGTGAGAGACAGAGAGAAACAAAGAAAGAGAGAGGCTGTAGTAGAGAGAAGCTTTTATGTTTTAAAGAAATGAAAATTGAAATAAAATTACTTACTATCAAGCCGTGCTGCTCTATCATCTATCACACACTGTTTAGTATATGAATCTTCAATTGTTGGATCATAATCTGTGACAAAATAGGACTGCAAAAAAAAAAAATTCATTTTAGAATTTGTTACATATATATATATATATATATATATATATATATATGTTACATTACAATTTTATTTATCAGCCTCTGTCCAATATCCCAGTGTCAGAAATTCCATCTGTTTCCTATTCTTATGAAAAGAAGATTTTTCTTTTTGGGAGAACGATCATCATCTCGTTCAATTTGCAAAGCAACATGTCTACTCAAGCTGTGTGCCCATTCTGTGTACACATACATCCTGTCCCAAAAAAGCTCTCAAGGTAAACAAATTCAAAACCTAAATCATCACCCTTCTCCCTCAAATCTGCTCTCCCTTCCCCATTACTGTTGAAAGCTCTCTTCCACTTTCTCCCAGTCAACAGTTTAAACCTCTTTTCATCATACTTTATGTCTACCCATCCTGACTCTCCCCTGGACTGTTATCTATTCATTTCCCCCCTTCCTTCCAGTCTTTTTCCTCACCCATTCACCCTCCACATAGGTGCCAAATTCATATTTCTGAAACACATCTGATCACTTCATTCTTCCTTTTCAGTGGTTCCCAATAGGATCCCAGTAGGATAAAAGACAAACTCTTCAGCCTGACTTTTAGGGCACCCCACAATCTAACTTCAACCTTCTTTTCCCACCTTTTATTCTTTCCCGCAACTTTTGGAGAAGTTAGTATATCAAAGGGCAAACTCATGGAGAAGGGATGAAAACCACAAGTGAAACGATGGTGGGATAAGGGCAACAAATAGCAATGTATGAGCCTGGAGCATACAGGGAAAGAACTCTAAACTGAAGTAAATTGCAAACTTTACCCCAAGGGACAACTTATGAAGATTGAGTATCTAATAAATGGTGTATTACAGTAATCAAATCAAATGCTAATTTGTCACGCTCAATAACATTCACAATTAGTATTGTGTTACACAATTTCATCAAAACTGATAAGTACTTTATGGAAATGACATCTTTCTCCTCGTGCTCTATTATGTCTTTGACAGTAGGTAAAATTAATGTGGGTAACTTTTCATGATCCCCAATATACATGAGTTAAGACAATAGTCTTGAATTAAGTTCCCTCACAGCTGGAAAGCACTGGGAGATAAGAAGCAGATTAGTCACTCCTTGGGGAAGCAGGTGGCTGGATTTTCCTATGAACAGAAGCAGCACAGGACTTAGGGCCTTACGAGAATTTTGTCTCCATCTTCATGGCTATGTCCCTTAACTTTCCAGGAGAAAAATGGAGATCCTATTCACCAGAGTTGTGAGATTCAAGTGAAGATGTGCAAAAGTATGCTTCGTAAATACGATCTAGAGCAAAACTTCTTTTTTAGAACACTCAGGTTCCTCATCAGCAAAATGAATGAATCCTTTCTGAACTCTGAATCTTCTAAACAGGCTAAGACATAAATTCAAGTGATCAAGGATAGTCAGGAATAGAATCTAGCGTCTTTATTGTCTCCTTCACAGTCCATGTCTATCACAGTCTGACCCAGTCTTGACCTTAGTGTAGGAGGCAGGAGAGCCACCAGGAGGATGGTCAAAGATAGAATGTCTCATTTCCAGTCCTCTCAGCCCTTAAATACCTTGGTTTGATTACATCATTACAGCATACTATGTATGTGTGAACTAGAGAACCATTACCTCACCATGCTAAGTATTAATTATAAAAGAACCATCAATTCTACTGAGTTAACACCTTATTGTAAATATCCTTGTTTCAAGTACACTTCTCCAGAGTTCCAGCCCTCTACAATCAAGCCATATTTTAAAAAGTTCAAATCACTAATAATTAGAGAAGGGCAAAATAATGTAACTCTGATGTTCCCCCTCACACCTAGGAGATCAGCAAAGCAAACAAAAAAGAGAAATGGAGGGGCTGGAGGAAAACAGGCACACACTGATACACTGTTCATAGAGCCTTGAAATTGGTACCTGGATGTACCTGCTATAATACAATGGTATGTACATACCCTGATACACTCAAACATACTGCGCCCTCTGACACACCTCATGCAAGTAAGAAGACAGGAGTTTTCTAAGGCTATTCCAGTTTGGCAGGTGCTACCACAGACTAGAAAGATGTCAGAGATGTGGGCTTGACACTAATATTTTGTCTGCAATTTGAGCATCGGCTTAGTTAACTGTAGGTTAACTTACCCATCACACCTTGGAGACCATGTGGCACAGTGGGCTGAGCACTGGGCCTGGAGTGAGGAAAGATGTGTCTGGACTCCTGGACACACACTAGCTGTGTGACCCTGGTCAAGTCACTTAACCTGTCTGCTTTAATCCATTCAGTATCTTTGCCAAGAAAACTCCAGACAGTATTGGGTGGGCCATGGCTCACAGGGTCACAGAGAGTCAGACACAGCTGATCAACAAAGCTGATCACAAGAAGGTTAACTACCAAGTGGTGATTTTTTTTTCTTCCTTGAAGCTATGAGCAGTCTCTAAAGTGTGTGTACAGATATATATAAAATTAATGATATGGTACCCAATTAAATAAGTAACAAATTCAAAACTGTGTTCCATCTGTGATATCTTATTACCCCCATTTTCCAAATGAGAATAATTAGGTCCCCAGAAGTTAGGGGCAACCACGAGCATACCCGATTTCTGGTCACAGTTTGTCTTCTTGCTAGTACTATGATGAGTGGAAGTTCCTCAAAATTTTGCCAGGAAAAAGTTCTCCCCAAAGGCTAAGTGAGTAGTTGAGCCCAGTATAGAAAGGCCACAGGGCCATGCAGAGCCCAGAGGGGCTATGGCTGGTGCTGCTCCCCAAGAGCTGGGAAAGGAGGAAAACAGCCGCTTCCTGCTCTCTGGGACAGGGCAGTGCTCTGACAGCCAGTGCCCTTTGCCATCTACTTCATACATAGAAAGGGAAATTGAAAACTGAGAGGCCCCATTTAGACCGGTTGGGCCTGCTTCTAACCCCAGCTCCACTGCTTTTCCCAGATCCTCCTGCTCTCCAGACCTCAATTTCCTCATCCTTATTTGAGCCCCAAGGTGCTCAGATCCTAAGGCTTAGGGATGAGCTTAGAGTTAAGGCCAGAGGGGTCACTGGGGCAGAGAGGATTTATTTCCCTTTAGTGAATCTGCTCCAGGAAGCTTCCTGGCTCTCTGTCCAGACGTCTGTAAAAGCGGAGGTCAGCCCGCCGAGTCAGGAGTTGACCAGAGACATCCCTTTGGAGCCCGGCCAGCCCAGAACAGTCCTGCCAAGGGGAAGAAGTCGGGAGTCAGTCCTTTGGCGTTCCTGGGCATTCAGAAGAGCCACTAAGTAGCTTCTCTGTCCCAGTGGGAGGGCAGGTGCAGTATCCAAGCACGGCCACAAGGTGGCAAAATGACCGCATCCTCCCACCACCTAGCAGAGATTTGGGTGGAATTAAGGAGGCAAAGATGGAAAGGCCTTCTCTCAGAGGTCATGTAGCCACTTGAGGTGGGCCAGGCTCTGGGACCTGCTAGCGAAGGGGAGAGCAGGCCCTTCCAACCTCTTTCCCCTTTACCAAGTGAAGAGAAGTGGCAATGGGGGAGGGACAGGGGATGGGGGGGGAGAGGAAAAGATGCTCACAGGGGTCTGTGAACTTAAAAATCATGACTTTAATTGGTTTTCCTCATTCTCTCATACTCTTATTTCATTTATTTTCCTCACACTCTCATATATTTTATTTCATACTCCTCATACATCTGATTTAAAAACATGATTTTTGAGGAGGATTCATAGGCTTCAATGGACTGCCAGGGGAGTCCAAGATGCAAAAAAGGCGGTATCGCCTGGCTGAATTCCACATTCTGAGCTCGATTACAAATTTTAGAGGAAAAACCTCACTGGGAAGAACTTTGATACATGACACTGAAAAAACAAAAGAAAACCAAAAAAAGGGAAAGCCCATGATCTTTCTTCAACCCTGAATCCTGTCACTTACCCCCCCCCCCCCCAACAATTCACTTTCAGGCCAGATAAAACCTTGACACCTAGAATCATTTCTTAGTCTAACAAAATGTTTCCCAGGCCTCCTTTTAATTTAAATCAAATTTGACCATCCAGGATTTACCTGCCAGTTAGGGGAGGGAGTGGAGGAAGGAGGGGAAAGATTGGAACAAAAGGTTTTACAAGGGTCAATGCTGAAAAATTACCCATGCATATATCTTGTAAATAAAAAGCCTAACCCTAACCCTAAAAATTAAAAAAAAAAATTATCCCTGAGCTGCTATCAAAATATTAGAGAGGAAAGGGACCTTTAAGATTATTCCAATAGGTAGGGAAACTAAGTCCTCTAGGGCATATATTAGAATAAAGAATTTTCCATTTCCAGAAAGAAGTTTCCAGTCCAACATTGGACAAATTGGATGACAGAATTGCTTATGAACTGTCATGTTCTGGATCATTTTTGTTTTTTAATTTAGTAGCCCTAGGGAAAAATAATCCACAGATCTCCCACTTCACCTTCAAAACCCAAAAACCAAGGTTATGGGACCTCAGAGGCCAGCTGGTTCACCATACCATTCTCCAATTTATACTAACCCCACCCATCCAAAAAAGGTGGGTACTGGCACACTACTACATATTTCTGAGAGCATTAGGAGAACTCATAACCAATTTGATTGCTAAATTCCAATTAGACAACAAAACCACACCAAGAGGAACTGTGAAAAAATTGCTGGGCAGATGCTCCAGTCATTCATCACCATTCAGTGAAGCACAGGTGAACAAGAGCATTAAGGAGATTCAGAATGACTGAGATGGGGCCAAATAAAGTGGTAAGGAGTGCTTAGTGGGGTCGGGTTGCATCTCAACCGTCTGTGGCTATGACTTGAGACAAATCACTTAACTTCTCAGTGTCTCTATGTTTTCTCAGTTCTCTAAGAATCAGGGATACTGAAGAGGAGCCAATCTGAGTTCCCTATAGCAATGAAATCATAGATCCAGCAATCAATCAATCAACAAACAAACTGACAGAAGCACAGATCAATTCAGCAGATTCAGATGGCACACATACAACTAGGAACGTCTTATAAGTGCTTCCAATCTCCTTCTGATGTGGATTGTTTTTTTTTAAAAGTTTGAGGCAGACAAATGGTTAACTAAAAATGTCAGTTATTTCTTTGCTTTCTTAAAAAGGCTGTTTTTAATCTGCTCATTAGAGTTCAGTCCATAGACAGGAACAAGTATAGGGCCACAGCAATAAAGGTATGCAAACCTATCCAAATTCTCATTAAGGTGGGGAACTTGTAGACTTCTACAAAGCTATTTCACAAGGTCAACAGATCACCATTTGCTGCACCCTTATATATCACATCATAGAGTATTCAGGAGACCTACGAAGGCATCCCAAAGCAGTGGTCATCCAACTACCACTGAGAGAACTCCAGAAATAAGGAAAGTCATCATGACAATAACAAAGTGATTATTTAAATCCATAATTTGAAGTTTTCCAAGCCTAAGGAGTCTCATTTTACCCTTGCAACGACTCTAAAAAGGCTGGTACCAGGACTCACCTTTATAACTACCTTAAGAGGTTGCCCACTGTATTCTTGAAAAGCACAAAATTGTAGGGAAATTTTCTGTGCTTTATGCTTATTAAATCTGGCTCCTAATAATTAGCTTTCATCTATTGTTCTTAAATCTCTGACCCACCAAGGCCAAGCAGAATCCATTTAATTTCTCTTTATGTAACAAAAAATTCAAATACTTAAGCAACCACATCTTTCTCAAATATCATCTCCAAGCTAAACTAACAGTGCTTTCTGCTGATCCTCAGAGAACAATGCCTCCAGTCCCCTTCCCCATCCCAATCACCTCCTGTATATATCTGTCAATATATACTTTCTAAAATAAATGTAGTCCCTGCAAATCAGGAACCAGATCAGCATTCAGAACCAGCCTGGTTTGAATTCTGTCCTTGCCAGATGCTCACCATGAGACTGGGCCCATCACAATGCCTCCAAACAATCCAGAAGATGAAAAACTGCGCAGCAAGTGACCTGCACCAGAAGAGAAGAGGGCTTTTCTTCCCCAGGAGTTCTCTACTCCAATGAAATCCTAGGTCCAGTTCAAATAAAAATAAGAGTACCTAGATTTGGACAGTGCTCTTTCCACACAGACTATGATCAGGCTAGCCTGGATAATTTCCTACTCTCTAGTGCCTGTTTCCTTTCATCTGAACTAAACTGTCTCAAATCAATGACTAAAACAAAATGCAATATCTTCCCCTGCAAGTGACTCTTGCTTCTCAGCTTCCCAATTCCAGTTATCCAATTCTCCCTGTCACCTTGAAACCTAATTCATATGACTTCTTATTCCCCAAACTCGGGGCCTAAATCCTATTGATTTAATCCAATTGAACACTTAGCACAATGTGCAAATCACATTGTTTCAAAAATGCCTTCCTTATTTCCTATTCTCACTATCCTAAACCAGAGCCTTATTGGCCCACACTTGGGCCTCTGTAGTCTCCTCATGCAGTCTACACTGCCATGTTCCTCCTAGAATGCTGCAGTTCTTGCAGTCACCTACTGGAGAGATGCAGAAAGAGCCTCAGAAGGCACAGCTTTGGAGCTTAATCTAGAAAGGAAAGTGAGGAACACAGCTCCAACGATGGGCCCCAAGATCACCTTACTAACTGGTAAGAGTGCTGGGCCTCCAAAATTCCTGACCACCTATCCAGGGTACTATGCTACTAAGGCCTTCTCAGGACCTTGAATACTTTGGTCCCAATTACTTACAATTTTTTACTTCTCTCCTTTGGTAGAAACAGTCTGTTCCACTCACAATGGTCTCTCCATTCCCAACCCCCAGGTGACCCTGAACATCTCTGTCTATAGCAGATTCTCTCTGGAAATTCTCTCTACTTCTCCTTTACCTAGATAACCTGATTCTCCTCACCCTTCAAGGTCCAGCCCAAACTATAACCTCTTGGGGAGGTTTCCTTGTCCAAAGTGACCTGAAATAATAAACTTCTTCTAGCTCCTCATTTGGCATTTTTTTTTTTTTATAGTGTCCTTGTTACTTAACTCCTAGAATCTCAAAATTTCCTCAACTCTAAAATGAGAAGCTGGAATGCATGACATGGAGGGTGCAAGCCAGCCCTAGATCCATCATCCTATATACATACAGAATTTTCCTGTCCAAATAAATTGTAAAATTCTAAGCATTCAATCATATTGGCTACTCACCAGCCTAGCTCACACTGCATGGTGACCTAGAAAAAGGACTAAGCCCTAGCTCAAGTCTTTTCTGCAACTTGCTAGCAACATAGCCCTGGACAAGTCAAACCACTTTATACTCCACCTGAGTATCAGTTTAATCATCTATAAAATGGGAATAAAAATCTCTTTATAAGATTAGGATCTCTAACAGTTGAGACTCTTTTGCTTGTCTTTATATTCCTCTCACAGCATCACAAATAGCATAATAATAAAACCTGGGACGGTATTTTATCCTTATACTGGCTATGTGATTTTGGATAAATTCCAAGTCTCCTTTCTTCATTTGTAAAAAGGGTAGTGGAGGAGAGATAGAAGAGGAGATAAATGAAATGATCCCCCCTTCTAACTCCTATCTTCTATGATTCTAGGAAATACTTAAATTAAGAGTATGCTAGAAGATTATCCACTCCCCCCAGAAATCATCACGGCAAATTCCTCTCCTGGCAGCTGTGCAGGAACTAGAGTTAGGCTCTCCCTTATGTCACTTTTGAAAAGCAGCTGTCAGGTCACAGAGACCCTTTGTTCCCTACAATTTCATATCAAATGTTTGCTAGTCAAACTAAGATTCTTGAGGTTCCACATTCTAACAGATTTGTAGAGTTCCTTGAGCTATGCCTTTGGAGAATTTTTTTTGTCATATGCAAAAAATAATGAAAGGCAAGGACTAAAAGACTTTCCTTTTTTTGAATTAATCTCTCCTTCTGCTCTGACAAAGGGATGCAGGCAGCTGTACTCCATTTGGGACACATCTGAAGACAACTTATGTCTTGTGAATCCTGCACAATTTAAGCTAGACTGACGGACGCACCTGAGGTACTATATTTGAAACCATTTTAGTATGCTGACATCTAGGTGTCCCAAAAATCTTAATGCAGTTTTAATAAGTTTAAACTATCCTAAGACTTCTAGGATAAGAAATGCTTTTCACAAGGATAAAATTTGAATTCAAAGAGACCTCAATAATCACTTAGTCCAACCCATAAAAACCTAATTTCATACAGTTATTTATTAAGAATAGTCACTTACTGAAATGAGCAGAACCAGGAGATCATTATATATTTCAACAACGATACTGTATGAGGATGTATTCTGATGGAAGTGGATTTCTTTGACAAAGAGACTTAACTCAATTTCAATTGATCAATGATGGACAGAAGCAGCTACACCCAAAGAAAGAACACTGGGAAATGAATGTAAACTGTTTGCATTTTTGTTTTCCTTCCTGTGTTACTTCTACCATCTGAATCCAATTTTCCCTGTGCAACAAGAGAACTGTTCAGTTCTGCACACATATATTGTATCTAGGATATACTGCGACATATTTAACATATATAGGACTGCTTGCCATCTAGGGGAGGGGGTGGAGGGACAGAGGGGAAAAATCGGAACAGAAGTGAGTGCAAGGGATAATGTTGTAAAAAATTACCCTGGCATGGGTTCTGTCAATAAAAAGTTATTATAATTTAAAAAAAAAAGTCACTTATTAAGTACTGACTAAGAACAAATCCAATCAATAAAAGCAAAGTATTAACACAGGAACCTTTCAACCTATTCAATTTACAAATTTACTGTTGTTTCAAAAGTCTGTGATCTTGCTAGAGCTAAGCACCTAATTCCCCCGTTAAAAAAAAAAAAAAATGAATTAACAGTAGTCACTCTCCCAAACATCTAAAGTATCAATGACACTGAAGTATATAATACTAGTGGTATGAAGCTAGTTTGGGGGGCCTTGGGGCCAGGACCAGTTGAATAAGGTCTTACCTATTTCCCTATTGAGGAAGATTTCATCACTATTATAACTCATCTCATAGCTTGGGCCCCAGGGGCAATAGTATTATAAGACAGTAATACTGCAGTAGAAAATGATTAAGCAAGTACTTACTATATTTTAATTAAAGAAATCAGAGATATAGTCCAGTTCTGTCATTTTATAATTAAACAAGCAACTAAGCACATCCCTAGAAGTGAAATGATTTGTCCAAAGTCACTTACATAGTCTATTAAGATCCCAATGATTAATAATTATATAACAATCATTAATGGAGAAGAGTATAACTTAATAGATATATAGTGTTATGCTATGTTGAGGCCTAAGGAAATATTTCCAACTTCAAGGAGTGGGAGAGAAATTACATAAATTTTCATGAAATAGGTGGCATCTGAGCAAGGTCTTTAAAAAGGGCGTTTATTCCCAAGCTAAAGATCATTAATTCTCCAATGCATTCTAATCTATTTGTGCAGAGAGAAAAAAAGGAGCAACAGAAAAATTATTTTTAATTCAAATTTCCAAAACTTGATTCAAACCACAATAAGAAAAACTGGTTTATATTCTTTACCCAGGTCCTGTCATCCTCCTTCCACCCCACCACAGTACAAAGCTTAAAGAAATAAAGCAAAGGTTTAAACAGCAACAAAGAAGATAAGCAATCATCCCACAGCTGTATAACTGAGTACCAATCAAAAATTATTGATCAATGATCATTTTTCTTACTTTCTAAATGGCTAAATTAATAACAGTACCCTAAATTTTTTCATACACCTATAAAACACAGATATTATGAGCTACATAAATGAAATTTGGTCAACTTGGAAACTAATGAATATTTATACTTCTCAATTTTCAATTAAAGTATGACATTTTTATATGTTTAAAATCTGTCATATTAAACATCTAAGCAAATGTGCTTCAGCAATTGAATGCATGTAATTCTTCAATACAAATGAATCATTTTCCTTCACAAACTAAAAACTACCCTATCTAAAATGAATACAAGAAGTTAAGACTATAATAACAGACTGATAACATTTCATCTCTGAAGAGAAACTAAATGGCTTAAGGATCACAACATTAAATAATAAAGGCAATAAGAGATATAGGATCAGGAGCCAAGAAATAGCCTCTGCTTTAGCAAATTATACTAGTTCAGTAGTCTCAAAGTCAATGTACATATTCAACTTACATATCTATTTTTAAGTTTCATAACAAGTACCAACCAATTGTTTTTCTTTACTAAAACTTAATCCATTTCTTTGAACAAATAGGCAATATACAACAGAAGCGACATGTGTCTAGTTTTGTTGATGGCTATATTCCTATGAGAATCATAATGCTTTCTCTCCAATTAATAAATGATTTTTTTTTTTTTGAGATGTAGAAAAGCAAATATCTAAAGAAATGCCAGGAAGGGATTACCACATAGAAAACACTACCTAGGAAGTTAGCTCCCTTTATGGAGCCTGTTTAACTATAAAAAGAAATGTTTTTCATTTTCCCCACAGTCAAGCCCAAATGCTCAGAAACACACTCAGGAGACCTGGGAGATTTGGATTTGCCTCCTCATCCACTCCGCCCCCCATCCCCATCCCCACCCCAGCATTTTAAAAAACACTCACTACATGCTATATCGGCCACAGAAGGCAGAAAAGATCTCCTCCACTTCTGTCTGGTATCTTCACAAAGTCTGATTGTGCACTGATTGCTCTGGCTAACATGTGAATGGAACCAGCACTGCTGGCTATAAGATGAAGAGAAGGGTTATGTTTAGACCTTCAGAGGTAAAGCAACAAAACTGAAAAAACAAAAACAGGAAGAGGTAGCAGTATAGCAACAGTTATTTATTCCCAGACTGGTTTCAAAGGTGGCCAGGATGCCAAGAGGTAACATTTTCACTTGTATGTCTTTCAGAAGATAAAAGATTTACTTAGTCATAGCAGATGTCTATTCAAGAAGACAAAGGCACTGAGAACCTCAGCTGAATGAAGTTCCTAGATAACCTTCAGAGAGTCCCTCCAGCTCCTTGTGGATGCTTTGGGCTTAGGCCATGAGTTGATATCAATAGTCTGAGTTCATGGTACTACTCAAAGCCAACCAAACCTTGAAGAAATGTCTCAACATCTCTTAAGGAAAAACTAGTTTAACCTGCATTGGGAAAAAATTATGATACTGCTCCCACCACACCAAGACTATAATCTATCTTAAAATGAAAGGAAAAAAAAATCACCTTCCAGAATTATGTCCAACCTAAGGTCTCAAAAACCCATAGTTCTGAATAACAGCTCAAAAGATTTCTGATCATATTTAATGAGGGGAATACTCTTTCACTGTTACAGAGAACCTAACAGAGACTAACAGTCTGATGTGTAAAACATCATCCCGTAGAAAAATTAATGATACATTTTCTTAAACTTGGCTGTTGTCATTGAGAGCTTTTTCAGTTGTGTCCAACTCTGTGACCTCCATTTAGGGTTTTCTTTGCAAAGATTCTATAGGGGTTTGCCATTTTCTTTTCCTGCTCATTTTAGATATGAAAAACTGAGGCAAACAGGATTTACTGACATGCCCAGGGTCACACAGCTATTGTGTGAGACAAGATTTGAAATCTGGAAAAATGAGTCTTCCTGCCTGCAAGTCTATTTTACCAAATGCACCATCAAGCTGCCCCAACAAATTTGGCTAGGCTGACCCAAAGGAAACAAATGCAGGTGACTATCAAGTTTCTAAGGCTGGTAGGAACTGGTAAAGCCTGCACTAAAAACTGGCACAGACCTTGAGGACTTTTTAGCTCCAGTACATTAGCTCCAATACAAGATGAAGCATCAAGGGGGGCTTTTATTGTGTAATCAATGATATTCATAATGATAGAGGTGCTCCAAAACCTAAGCAGAGATTTACTACAATATTCTGCATTTACCAAAAAAAAAAAAAAAAGAGCAAAACGTGCTAGAAAGTTTTAACAGTTCAAACAAGGTGGGTCTTAGGGATTCAATTAACCATAAGAATTAATTTACCAGAACACAACTCCAAAACAAGTGTCATAAATCTCACAGTTACCATATTTGATTCTTCTTGTTAAAGGGGTGACGTTATTTGCCTATCTCCATCTAATAATCATCTTGTGGTTTTCTACTTAAAAAAGGGGGTGGGGAGTGTGAAGAAACCAAAAAAGCCCAAACACTTGCATGTGAAAGATTACAACCATTATGTGTAATACAACTATATTCCAAAAATTTGAATGAGCTTTTTTATTTTTTAATTAAGAAAACCTAATTAGAACTTACATTTTTCTGCCTCTTTCTCCTTGATTTCAAATAGTATTATTCATTAAGCTAAAACATGAAGAGGATCTATTTGAAGTATACAAAATAAATTAGGTTAAAACTTTATATAAAATATTTAGAAAATTTTAAAAAAAGCTAAGAACTTACTGTCATTCATTTTGTTTGGTCACTTTCAACAATAAGGATGAAATGTCAGCATGTGAGGGATGACCTATGCTTTGTACTCTCTGACTTTAAACTTTTAAATAATTACCCAATCCCCTTTTCATGAATGGATTTCCTTTCATTGAAGATACCCAAGAAGTTTCACAATCCCTTGAACCATGTAGGAAGTAACAAATGTTTACCAGAAAACTCATTCACAAAAGAAAAGTTCAGATGCAGATTGGATTAAATCCCTTCCAAAGCCCCTTGCAATAACATTCTCCAAGACAGTGATGGCCAACATTCTAATATCTCTTACAATCTACCACATGAAAGGTACTATCCTGTAATGTTCTTCTCTAAAATATAATGTTCTCTAGGAGCAGGTTTCTTAGGGGGCTTTTGGAGGCAGCCTTCATTTCAGTTCAATGTAATAACCCCAAATGCAGCCAGGGATTAAAGTCCAGATCCTTTATTGTCTCCTTCAAAATACTTCGGTTAGTTTTCTTAGAGGCCTATCTGTCTCCTTGCTTCCAAGAGTTCTTGCTGCTAGTCATTTGTCTCTTGCAGCTTCTGCCTCTAGCTCCCTCTGAATCAAAGTCTCCAGCCAGGACAAATGTGGAAAATAGAATGAATCTGACTCTGCCTCCGAGAATGGGCTTGTGGGTTTTCGGGTCTGCCCCGAGAGCTTCTTGCTTATATGCTGTGCACCGAGTACACACCAATCATTATATCACTAGGAAACCATTATTTGTTGTAGGATTAAATCAGTTCTAAACTAGATTTAAACATTGTCTCCTCCATTCTACTTAGTACCTTGTTTCAAATTCTGGCCCATAACATCTCCTTGTAGGATCAGATCAATCATACTGAACCATGCTAAATTAGATAATTATTGTCTCTATGAATTCCACTGTCTTAGTACCGTGTAAGAATCATAACACTAGCCTAAGGAAAATGAGACAAATATGAATCAGTCCCGGCTCTCAAAGAGGTTTGCATCCTGTTACTCTTTGAGAGAAACAGCAAAGTTTTTAAAAGAAGATGGGGGACATTTCATAGAAAAGAGGAGCATGAAGAATGTTTGTGTCAGCACTCTTTGTAGTGGCCAGAAAGTGGATGCTCATCAATTGGAAAATGGCTGAATAAATTGTAGTATATAAATATTATGGAATATTATTGTTTGGTAAGAAATGACGGAAGGATGATTTCAGAAAGGCCTGGAGAGACTTACACGAACTGATGCTGAGTGAAACGAGCAGGGCCAGGAGATCATTATATACTTCAACAATACTATATGATGATCAATTCTGATGGACTTGGCCATCTTCAGCAATGAGATGAACCAAATCAGTTCCAATGGAGCAGTAATGGAGTGAACCAGCTACACCCAGAAAAAGAACTCTGGGAGATGACTAAGAACCATTACACAAAATTCCCAATCCCTATATTTTTGTCCACCTGCATTTTTTATTTCCTTCACAGGCTAATTGTACACTATTTCAGAGTCCAATTCTTTTTGTACAGCAAAATAACTGTTTGGACATGTATACTTATATTGTATCTAATTTATAATTTAACATATTTAACATGTATTGAACAAACTGCCATCTAGGGGAGGGGTTGAGGGGAAGGAGGGGAAAAATTGGAACAAAAGGTTTGGCAATTGTCAATGCTATAAAATTACCCATGCATATAACTTGTAAATAAAAAAAGAAAGAAAAGAGGAGCATGAACAGATGTGTTAGACTAGAGAATCAAGGAAGGAGGTAAAGGAAAATAAAAACCTTTCATCACAATTATCCAAGTTTAGTTTTAGACATTTTCCCCAAAGATATGAAGATAGTTTTCAACATTCATTTTTCTAAGACTATTCCAAATTCTTCTCCTTCCCCAAGATAGCAAGCAATTTGATATAGATTAAATATGTGCAACCCTCTTAAACACAATTATTATGTCAAGTTGTACAAGAAAAGGAGATCAAAAAAGGGTAAAAAAAAACCATGAGAAAGAAAAAGCAAGCAAACAAAAAAGGGTGATCAAAACTGCTTCAATCTACATTTAGTCTCCATAACTCCCTCTACTGGAACTGTTTTGCATCACCACATTGTTTAGAGCCACATCCATGACAGTTGCTCATCACATAATCCTGAGGTTACTGTGTAAGATGATCTCTTGGTTTTCCTCACTTCACTTTGCATCAGTTCATGTAAGTCTCTCCAGACCTCTCTGAAATCATACTGCTGATTGTTTCTTATAGAACAATAATATTCTGCAACACTCATATACTGTAACTTATTCAGCCATTCTCCAACTGATGGGCATCCAGATTCCAGTTTCTTGCCACTACAAAGAGGGCTGCCACAAATATTTTTGCACATGTGGGTCCCTTTTTCTCCTTTATGATCTCTTTGTAATACAGATCCAGCAGAGACACTGCTGGATGAAAGGTATGCACAGCTTAAAGCCTTTTGGGCATAGTCCCCCTCCCCCAATTGCTCTCCAGTGTCCCAGTTTTCCCATATCCCCTCCAACACTTATCATTATCTTTTCCTGTCATCTTAGCCAATGAAGTAATACCCAGAGTTGTCTTAATTTGCATTTCTTTAAACAATAGTAATTTAGAGCATTTTTTCATATGACTAGAAACGGCTTTGATTTTTTTCATCTGAAAACTGTCTGTTCATAACATTTGATCATTTACCAATTGGGGAATGACTTGTATTCTTATAAATGAGTCACTTTTAGAAATGAAGTCTTTATCAAAAACACTAGCTACAAAAGCTAAGAATGTCATTATCAAAAAAAAAAAATTTTTTTTTGAGTTCCTAGTGTGTTCTTAAATTCGCAATGCCACACTCACTAATGATTAAAATGAAAACCCTATCAATAAATTCTTTGTATTAACCAATATAGTAGCATCACCCAATTTTATCACTTTTTGAGAGCTGGTCTATTCCAAAAAGAGAACTAAAGAGTCAGAACACCTGACTTCAAAGATTTCTCCTTGCTGAGGAGATACTGATAAAATACTGATAAATACTGATAAAAAAAAAAAAAAACTTGATTGGGCAGAGATGAGAAAAACTGTTCTTTTGCACAGTTCTTTTGTTCTTTTGCAATCAGCTGATATATTATATGCCACTTAATCTTATTCTAGTCTTGGAAGAAAAGATCAAGATTTTTAAAAAAAGGAGGAATTATAGGGAAACAAGAACCACTTTACATTTAAATGTCCAAATTTCAAAGTGACATTCACATATTCATAATGGAAAGAAATTTCCATCAGTGCATGTATGGTCTCTAAAAAAGTTTTTCTTTTAGTCTTAAGGAAGCTTTTTCAGAAAACTACCCAAACTTAAAAAAAAAATTTAAGGTACATTTATAATACAAGAACTCAAATACTCTTACACCACAGAGGAACACTTCTCATCCTCAATTCCAAATATTCTTTTTTAAAATGCAGAGGCTAACTGAAATATATTTGTACAACCCTACTTTTCTGATTAGGTTTAATTAGTAGATATACCTCTCATTTCTTGGTATCAAACATGGTTAAATAATGGTATATTCTATTCATCTCCATGACAATTTGTCAGGGACATTGAAAAGGAGATCGACACTTTCAGGATGAGTTGGATCAGACAATCTCCAAATTTCCAAGTCTGTGATTAAAACGATTCTGTGATCAAATATTGTAGTTAATAAAGCAACCATACACAAATGCAGGCAGATACATACAATTCACAGTAAGACAGTATGGTGTAGCACAAAGAGTCCTGGACTCAAGAGTCAGGAATACAGAAATTCAAACTCTCGTCTTTTTTCTCTAATCTTTGCAAGCCACTTGACCTCTAAGGGAATAGTTAATTCTATTTCATGGGGTTATTTATAAGGTTCAAATGAGATGATGATGATTGATGACAGATGCATTTCTTTAAGCACTTTTTGCAAAGTTTTAGCACAAGTTTTGCAAAGCAATTTATAAATATTCAATTATTTTTGTGCATAAGGACACTCCTGTAAATGTTACTTAACATCCCCATTTTACAGAAAAGGAAACTGGGGATGGCGTGACTTTTAAGACCACACAGTAAGTGTTTGAGGCTAGATCTCAGATCTACTCATCAGGCGGCTATAAACTATCAACCAAATCCAACTCACAGTTTTCATATGGGCTAGGAGCTATTTCATATTTTCTTAAGTAAAGTTTTACTGTAGTTTAAAATGTAAAAACTTTTCTTCATTTGCCAAATGTTGGTAAACCCACTCAAACCCAACTGGTTATCTAAATGAAAATTTTTACAAATCTCGGTGGGTATCGGTAATAATTATTACAGGGAAAATCAATTTTCAGCGATTTAGGCTACAGCTCTATTAAATATAATTTGTCAGTGATTCACAATTAAATATGACTTGACCTTTTATGATTCATATGGTTTTGAACTTCTGAATTAGCTAACATGTCGAGATGATCTCCAGTTATCACTCTAAGAGGATAGAGAGCTTATTAGCGACAGTCAGGAGAGCTGAGTGGCCAGCACAGAGCATCCAGTTCCTTATTAATGCTTAAAGGTTTACCCAGTGCTGTGGTGCCATGTGATACCAACCTTTCGGAGGTTGGTACAGGATGGAGCTAGCAATATGGTGTATAAGAATCCTAACTAGAAACCTCTACATACTTACTTGAAGGGGAAGAACAATTTCAGGGATTCATGCCTCTACCGGTTCCTTCCAATGAGTCTTAAGGATCCATTCTGAAGATTATTTACCCAATTTTCATAGTCCCAAGGAAATGAATGGCACTGCTCAGACCAACAACTATTTTCTTCCTACAAAACATGTTTCCTCACCCCATTCCTCTCCATCTCTCCCCAGTCATTTCTCTAATACCCACTGTCCTCTAGGACATAGACAATTCCCTTCCACCAATCCCCACCTTCTACAGATTGGGTCATTGGATAAATTTAAGCTTCCCAAGTAGAGAACTACACACTTTAACATCAAAGGCATAATATTCACATACTCATTTCAACCAACACCCAAAAATGTAGGTTAAGAACTCAAGTTAAAAAGCATCTGTGTTCTGCGTCTTTAAGGGCTTGCTCGCACCATTTCAATCCACAATTCTAGGCTATCATTATACGAGTAAGTCTAACTGTACAGTAAATGAATTGCCACATCAATTGTAAGCCACATAAAGAAAAAGGCAAACATAACTAAGTTATATATAGATATATACATATACCTTTATCTACACATAAAACACATACTTATTTTACACATATAACATCATAACCCAGAAACTAACTTTAGTTTAACCAAAAATATTACTGTTTCAGTTTAGTAAATGTGAATTTGTTCTTTTGATCCAAAGTACCAAATCTGCATGCAGAAAGAGGCTTGCTCTCTTGAAAAAATCAGGTTTCTGGCTCTGCCTTAAGCTATGAAGGCATAGGTAGGAGCAGGTGGAGCTTCATAAGTTAAACAGGTCCCCTTAGAAGCACCACCATAGCCTACCTGGCAGCAGTCGTGCTGGCTAAGTGGCTAAGTGGAGGATAATTAGGGAGTCACAGTATTACAGGATGATTAGAATAGTGTGAACATTATTTATTATAAAGAGCACTGGATTTGGAGTTGTGTCACCCCAGACAAGGTCAGCTCACTTTAATAAATGTCTTAACTGGTTAATATTGAGCTCACATGGTGGTTCAAAACCATGTGTGCACGCACGTACAAATTTCTTGTATCCAAAGCTCTATTTTAAATACAGCCTAATCCAGAGTTATCTAAATTCTCCTGATATTTATTACTTCCTGATGGACTCCTTGCTTTATCCTTGCAATGTCACAAACTCAGAGAGTGGAGGTTAAGGAACTTGGTAGCAAGAGTTCTGTTTAACTCTTCACTTACAACTCAAATAAATGTAAGTCATTTACCCAGTATTGCCATCTAGTCCATTTGCTTATTTTATTAGCCTATAAGAGGGACCAGCTTCTACCAGTCTTCCTCCAATCTACCAATATGGCACCAAAGTGGCCCGAGGTTCTCAAATGCCACACTAACCAAGTACAGGGTCTGGCTACAGCAAACTGAAAAAACAAGTACCTCCTGTACTTGAAGGACTGTCTATTGGTAGTAGACTGGCCTTAAACTAAATTCAAGTTTAGAAAGCACATTGGCAAAAGGAGGATCAATTTTTCTGATGATAGCAATTCAAAAAGACTATATACACTAAAGGACAGGGCCTTCGTAGGACTAATAATAACAGGAGCAGCACACATTTCAATAAGTGCTTTGCACATGTTAAATCATTTGATCTTCACAACAATTCTCTAAGGTAAGTGTTATTACTTTCACTTAACAGATAAAGAAATGAACACAGAGAGAATAAATGGCTTGCCCGGGTCACAGAGCTTTTAAGTATCTGAGGCATCTGAAATGAATATTTGAACTCGGGCTTTCCTGGCTCCACACACACCACACATAAAACAGACGAGAATAGCCTAAATGTTCTAATATCTAATATCTGATGAAATTGAACATTACATCATACTCAGTTAATTTATAAAAACCAATCTTTGCTTTTTATAACTAAACTAAAACTAAAACTACTGTTAAACTTTTTATAAAATCAAGAAAACATTCTACACTCATCAAGTTTAGCAGAAATTGTTTGTTTGCTTAAATTAAATATGTTGCCTATAGTCAAGTTGTCTTTACATGCAGGTTGCCTGTTTACCAAAACAGGATTTACAATGGAAACTGTGAACTAATTTTAGCATGAGCCACATTATTGAAATATACAAATGGGAACTACAGGGAGAGGTTGATTGTCATGGGGGTTTCCAACGAGGTGCTTTCCCTTGATCATTTTTGGGTCCTAATCTGTTCTGGTCTCTAACCATAATTTACATACCAAGTGAGGTCCCAAGTTTAGAAGAGAGATTTTAAAACAAAAAAATGTAAAAGACCAAGATTGCAATGAATTTGTATACAATGTGGATGGGTTAAAGAGGACTCTCAAGACTAACACATTTTCCTCATTCATACTTTGTTATACCATACATATATTTGAAAGGTGAGCAAGCACAAAAATAAACAGCAGCGGAGACAAATGAAAATCCTAATCTCTTAACAACTTCCCAACACAAGCCTAGCTGGAGCCCCTCTTCTCCAACAAAACACACCCGATTCTCAGTAGTTGGCTCCCTCCACAAATTATTAAGTAGCCACTTAGGTATTTATATGTTCCCTCAAAGGCAAAGCTGTCTCTCCTTCGGTTATCTGTCTGGTCCGAGCCCTAAGCAAGCACCATACCTGTAAGAATCCTAACACATACCCACAGTGCATACCTTTTATTTGGCATCTCGTCCAACCTCCTCTTCTAAAAGGCAGGACTCTGAAACCAGGCCAAGACTCTTGGGCCTTGGCCCTGGGCCCAGCCCCTTCTACCAGGTTTGTGGCCACTGGACAAGTCAATCTTTTAAGTTTAAAACTATGCACAAGTTTTCAGTCATCACCTCAGACATGCCACAACTTGGAGAAAACCTCTACCCCCTACTAGTATCCAGGGGAGTAGCTTAACTCAAGTAACTTTACTCAGCCGCATACTGTGAAAACTCAGTGCCCTCCAAGCAACTGTTTAAGACTACAAATTCCAGTTTCCTGATACTTACAATGAAGAGTGCTAGAAAATCTTAGGATTCCCCACTCTGATGCTTCATGAACATTCTGTTTTCTCCCTTGTAAAACGAATTTTTATCTTGAAGGCCTGTG
This sequence comes from Sarcophilus harrisii, assembly GCF_902635505.1. Classification (NCBI taxonomy): domain Eukaryota; kingdom Metazoa; phylum Chordata; class Mammalia; order Dasyuromorphia; family Dasyuridae; genus Sarcophilus; species Sarcophilus harrisii. The sequence continues at coordinate 200,221,463 of NC_045431.1, read as the reverse complement.
GAGACCTAATGAGATGATTCAGGTAAAGTGCTTAGCAGTTATCATCATTGACGTCCACCTCCAAGTAGACAGTTGGAAAAGTTTTTTTGTAAACACCACCATCATTATTATTAGTGCTACCAGCAAGAGAAAGGGCACTGGTAACTGAAGAAGAAAAAAGCACTTGGTCAATCATTTGCTTCAGAATACAAAAGCCCCACATTATGGCCCCGTCAAGTGTGGCAGCAATAGGATTAAAGAAGCTTTTCCAAGTACCAAAGGAGGACAGAGAAATCATCATGACATAATACTTTTGAAAGGAAACTTAAAGGTCACCACATTGCATTTATTTAATTGGGCGTAGCATCTACTTATTTAAAACTCATTTGAGGTTATATTTTACTTTCTGCCATTTCCTCCTTTGCAAAATTCTGATGCAAATTGAAAGCATTCATTGAACAGAAAGCAACTGAGAGAAACACATAAACAACCAAATCTGCTCTCACCCTACAAAACCACATGACAACGAATTCATCTCTTCCCCTCATGTTCAAAGGAAAGCATTTTATAAAACCTCTTACATGATATCTTGTAAAAAAGCTATGAAAAAATAAATAAATTTTTTTTGGGGGAAGGGAAAAAAAACCCTCTTAATGCTCTGTGCTCCAAGTTTGCCTGGCTGGTTAAGAGTTAGTGAACCAAAGGCTCATACTAACACAAAGCAGTTGAAAGAAAACAAATCTCTGCAACAAGATTTCAAATAAGCAACTCTTATTTATCTTTTGTTTTGGTTTTGGTTTTTTTGCCAATTTTTTTCTATAAACAAAAGAAAGACTACAACTTCATGACTTTTCTATGGGAATTCCCTAAATTTTAGTTAAGAAAACAATATTGCCTCAATCAAATTCTAATGCTTTCAGAAAATGTGAAAACTTCAGCATAAAGAAGTTTCTTAAGTGTGTCCACATTTTAATGGGGTTCAATATTTCATAGAGTAAAATGTTAAATAAATATTATTGTATTAAAAAATTGTCTGAAGACTGAAATGCTTCCAAACCTCCCCTTCTGTTCTTAGAAGCCAAGTGGAAAGCTAACTGGTCTGATTCTAGGACCCAAGGCTCAAATTCCACTCAGAGAGAGCTGTGTAAGGACCTCCTCCAGCAAGACCTTGAATGTCTCCCAACATTCAATATTTAAGTTAAGTGATATTCAAGGGTACACCCAACTCTAATATTCTAAGATTTAACTAAAATATCCAGTGAAATCCAATTCAATCTATTTGGTGCCATCTGAGTCTCTGTAATTCCATTTGAGGTTTTCTAGGCAAAGATACTACAGCGACTGGCCATTGCCTGCACCTTTTATAGATGAAGAAAATGAGGCAATGGGGTAGGCGGTTTGCTGGGGGTCCCACAGCTAAGGAAGTAGCTGAAGCCAGACTTGAGCTCAGGAAGATGAGTCTGCTCGACTCCAGAGCCAGTACCACCCGGCTGGCAGCTTCTCTGCCCAACTTCAGTTCTTAATAGGGCTTTCACTCCATCACCAGGACTATAAGATTGATGCCTGAAGTTCCAAAAGGTCATGACTGGCCTACGAGCCCAGATCTCACCTGCCTTCTTCCACTCTTCCCTTGCTTTCCCATCTCCCAAACCTTCCCTCTTCTCTGACTGAGCCCATCCTCCTCTTCCCTCCCTCTTGGCAAATACACGGCTTCAATATTGAGACTTACAGCGGCTACCTCGGGCCATCCCACAGGATCTCTCCCAACTCTCATCCTTGAGGGCAAGAAAACCAAGGCAGGCAGAACAATTGGCCTTCCTGTTCTCTTCCAGCTCTCCATCTACAGTTATGCTCTTTGATCCAGCACCTTTCTATGACCTCACTCATCAATACTATCCCTCTCCCACTCAAATCAGTTCATTGAAATGCACACTCTTTTAACATATGTTTTGTGCATGGCATATGAGGAAAAGGTGGCGCTACAAGATTTGAGGGCTCTACAATAACTCATTATAAAAGTTGGGAAAGTCATTTCCCCTTTGGGAGATCAATTTCCTCACCTATAAAATGAGTGGGTTGGATTAGAAAGAATTCTAAAGAGTCCTCCCAGGACCAATATGTTTGATGTACAAGAAAAGTATTGTGTTCTGATGGACCAGGCCATCCTCAGCAAAGAGATCAACCAAATCATTTCCAATGGAGCAGTAATGAACTGAACCAGCTACGCCCAGAGAAAGAACTCTGGGTGATGACTAAAAACCATTACATTGAACTCCCAATCCCTATATTTATGTCCACCTGCATTTCTGATTTCCTTCACAAGCTAATTGTACAATATTTCAGAGTCTGATTCTTTTTGTACAGCAAAATAACGGTTTGGTCATGTATACTTATTGTGTATCTAATTTATATTTTAATATATTTAACATCTACTGGTCATCCTGCCATCTGGGGAAGGGGGTAGGGGGTAAGAGGTGAAAAATTGGAATGAAGAGGTTTGGCAATTGTTAATGCTGTAAAGTTACCCATGCATATAACCTGTAAATAAAAGGCTATTAAAAAAAAGAAAAGAAAAGAAAAAAGAAAAATAAAGAAAAAAAAAAAAGAAAAGTATTGTGAGAGAAGAACTATTGGAGCTGTATCAAATGACCTGGATTTGAATCTCATTTCAGAGGCTTATTATTATTTTTACAACTAGAATCAAGTCCATTAATTTTTCTGATCTTCAGTTTCCTCATCTGTAAAATGGGGAACTACCACTTTTATATTACCTCAGAACTCTAGGTAAGAAAATGTTGTATGAATGCTGACTTACTCTTACAACAAATCAGAAAATGAGATGTCCACAGCCTGTGCTCCAGTGGCAGAGATGGTCCTAAGCTGGGGCATGCATTGCTTCCTATCAGGTTCAGTCACAACCAGGAATTTTTCAATGCCTCCCACCATGCCTGGTACATGCTTACTAAGTATTTGTTGAACGATTCTAGCGTTTGATTAAAATTTAGAATCATGATTTGAAACGAGAGGGGAAAAAACATACAACTCTAAACAATTCAAGTAATCAGAATGAAAAAATGATAAATAAGTAAAATGATCATTGTTGAAGGGGCTGCCAAAACAGAGTCCCACAAATAAACCAGACACACAGTTGACAGAGCTATGAATTAGCCTAAATAGTCTACAAAACAATTTGGAAATATATCCAAAAAGTTACTGAACTGTGCTTACTCTCTTGTCTAGTACCTACTTCCAGGCCTATAAATAAACCAAAGAGATTAAAGAAACAAAAAAAGGAATATGCAAAATTATAGCAGCACATTTTGCTGTAACAAAGACCTGGAAACTAACTGGGTTCCCATTAATTGGGGAGAGGCTGAACAAATTGTAGTAAACGAATGTAATAGAACACTACTGTGCCATTAAAAATGAGAAAAGGGATAGATTCTGAGAAATGTAGGAATAACTGACCATAACACTGTAAAAAAAGAAAGCAAACTTCAAAAGACTTAAAAATTTTGATCATGACAATGATCAATCAAGATTCCAAAAGACTAACAATGAAAATTGCTTACTTATCTTTTGTTACTATATAAGTATATAACAGATTATAAAGTACAGAACAAGACATGTATTTTCGGGAAAGCCCAATACAAGGCAAATATGTTGGATTGAGGTTTGGGCTGTTGGGGGGACTGGGAATACTGGAAGTAACACAGAAATCAATATTAAGGGATACACAACACAATAACATTGATACTAGTACTCCATTAAATAATGTTTTTGGGGTTTTTTTAAGTTGTATGTAAAAGATTCATGGTTCCACATGCTCTTTTCTGGTCTTTATTTATAGAAAAATCCATGTCCATTGGTGACTCTCTAGTTTGTAATAAAAATATTTTATACATATACATACATATATGAAGTTCAGAACAACATGTAATTGGATTATAAATCACATCAGATTCTCGATTTTAATCATCTCTACCAGGACTATGTGTTCATTAACTTCCAGTTATGATGAGTCTTAATCAAATTAATCAAGTATTGTTACTTCAAATCATGTGGGGAAAAAAAAAAAAACTACAGCTAATGAACAAACTGTGGCCCAAAATTTGTGTGTTCATTTCTATCAGGTTATGAAAAGGAAATGCTACTCATAAGTTGTTTCTAGCAATAAATTAAGTTACATTTATAAGCCTGAATCAAAAACAAAACAAAACAAAAAAGGAACTATATGAAACAAAAGGCACTTAATTTTAAACTAAGATATTCTCTTTTAATACATAAAATTCTCTTGGAGAGAATTAGACTGGCTTTGGAGGAAGAATTACTAAGCCACTGAGTGAGGGTCAACATCTCTGAATGTTCAAATAGCATTTTTTTTCATGCATAAGATTAAGAATGCCCTGCTAAGATGGACCAAGCCATCCTCAGCAACGAGATCAACCAAATCATTTCCAATGGAGCAGTAATGAACTGAACCAGCTATGCCCAGAAAAAGAACTCTGGGAGATGACTAAAAACCATTACATTGAATTCCCAATCCCTATATTTATGCACACCTGCATTTTTGATTTCCTTCACAAGCTAATTGTACAATATTTCAGAGTCTGATTCTTTTTGTACAGCTAAATAACGTTTTGGTCATGTATACTTATTGTGTATCTAATTTATATTGTAATATATTTAACATCTACTGGTCATCCTGCCATCTAGGGGAGGGGGTGGGGGGGTAAGAGGTGAAAAATTGGAACAAGAGGTTTGGCAATTGTTAATGCTGTAAAGTTACCCATGCATATATCCTGTAAATAAAAGGCTATTAAATTAAAAAAAAAAAAAAAAAAAAAAAAAAAGAATGCCCTGCTAAGGTCTTCTATTCATGATATGTCCACTATTTCCTAATTATTAAATCATTAATCCTTTTTAAACCCTGGGAGACAACCATGAAGCAATAATTAACAACTATTTTGTGAAGAAGAAAATCTGCAATAGTGCAAATAGCAATGTCTGTGGAATTCAGTAACCAAGCCAGAAAGATTCAAGTTTCCTAACCCTCCTTTCCATTCTGATAAATCACATCATAATGGAAGGAAATAATTACCACAAAATAAATACTGGAGTTTTTCTTTTTATACGGTCTATTTCCTAGCCAAATATCACATTTAAGATAAAAATTAATATTCTAAGCAGCAGGAATAAGATGTACTTACAGCATAAGAAAATGTTCTTGGTAAATCCCCATTCCTATGTCTCTTAAATAGGTCAAATGCTAAAACCTCCATTAACCAAACCTTTTATTTATGATCTCTACATATTGTAACCACAAAGTTCAAAATAGTACTACCACCAACCACAGCAACTTACAATTTTTGGTTAATCAGCTAAAAACGTAGCTTTCAAATATTCAACCAAAAAAAAAAAAAAAAAAACCCCTATATTCAGTAGCTACATCTATATTCAGTACATGTGCTATAAGTTCAATCAAATTAAGAACTACAGATTTTCATTAACTTACTAAATCAGATAAATGTCCCAGTATCAGATATGACATTAAATCAAACTAATAAAAGTCAATCTGTGATATCATGATATCATGACACTAATAAAAATAATTGCTAAAATTTAGATATAGATTACTATATGCCAGCAGGCACTGTGATAAGTACTTTACAAGCATACCATTTGATCCTCACAACAATCTTAAGAGGTAGACACTGTCAATAACCTCACTTTACAGATGAGGAAACAGACAAATAGGGGTTAAGTGACTTTCCCAGCATCACACAACTATTAAGTATCTGAGGCTACATCTGAATTCGAGTCTTTCTGATTCCAAGCCCAGCACCTTTAGCAAAACATGTTACAATTGCTGGTTTTGTGAAGTCAAGACATTCTACTTTGAACATTAAAAATAAAAATAGTCACAAAAGAAATGTTCAAGAAATTTTGAGATTAAATAGGGGATCAAGTAGTGGTCTTCAAAGTAGGAACAATAGTATGATCATTCAAGGAGTTTGTCATTGAACAATCTAAAAAAAAAACCTAAAAAACAAACAAACAAACAAAAAAGATTTGCAAAGTATCTTGCATGTTGTTATTATTCCCAATTTACAGATAAGGAAATTGAGGTTGAAATTAAATAACTCACCCAAGATTAACCAACTACACTTAAGTGTCTAAGGAATTCAAATCCGGGTCTTCTAATTCTAGCATTCTATCCATAATCCCATCCTTACCACCAGAGTCCATCCATCACAAGGCTTCTGTCCAACCCCATTTGCCTGCCTTTATTCCCTAACCTTCCACCATTCCCTCTACTGTGCAGAGCTCCCATGTCTCCACTTCTAAGCCAAGCAGACTACACCTCCAGCACCCCTCCACAGTGATAGTGCAGGTGCCCTCGGGGAAGCATGACCCTCCTCAGCACATCCACTCCCTGGCTCCAAACTATCTTGTGGCTGAAAACAGAGGGCAAGGCCTCTCAGTGAAAGCCCTGTCCCTTTGGGTTGGGGGAGGGAGGGAGTCACACAAAAGAGGTCGTTATAGATAAGGGGAGGCACATGTGAAAAATTTGGTTTTCTCCCAAAAAACTGCCCTCTTCCTGAACTTTCCTACCATTCTTCTAGTAATCCAATGGGCAGCCTCAGTGTCATCCTGGACACCTCAATCTCCCGATCTCAACAGCCAACCAAGGGCGGTGTCTTCTACATCTATGAGCTTCTCTCTTCTCACAAAGCTGCCACCTTAGTTCACAAGCACATCACTCGGACCACTGCACTATCTTACTCGCAAATCCCCCGACTTCAAGTCCCTCCCTCCTCCAATCCGTTCTCCATACTTCAGCTCACATGAAATCGCCTAGAACCTCGGTCTGGTTATGTCAGCCTTTCCTAAATAAAAGTATGGCGCTGCAGCTATTCAAACACCATTAATAAAAAAACAAAAAAAACACTAGTTCTTATTTCAGCAAATACTCCCACTTGTCTGTGTGTGACTTTCCACCTTCCTTTTAACACAAGCTTCAAATGCATCTTAAGGATCAAATCATCAGTGGGAAATAAATACAAATTCATTCCTGGAAGTCTGGAAAGCTATCTTAGATAAGGCTTTGGTTCTTGCTAAGAATTTGTTGATAAAGGATCCAGAGAAACATTATTACAGTAAGCCTTAGTCCATTAATCATTGCAAGCCGAAGATATGAATAGCAAATTTCAGGCTCTGTTTATGGAGGTAATCAAGTAAATGATTGTACCCTAGAACTCAGTCCAGTCTTCTACAAGCAAAAAACACCCCTATAAAGAGTGAAACTGGCTTTTTAAAATGCCAGTCTATCACCTGTCTCACTGCAGGTATCACTATTAAAACAGGTAAATAAAGCAAAGAGTGATTTTTAAAATTGCCATTTGTTACCCATTTTTGGATAATCTATTTTTAGAAAAAATGATTGTTAAAATGGAAAATTTTTTTATTACAAATGCTAAAGCACAAATTTTTAAAAATCAGTATAAATAACTGTGAGGGCTTTAGATAAAAGTTGTATTTCCAGTCATCCTGATCTCTCTCTGGCCAATGGACCCAGATAGCTCTGAAGAAGAAGGTGAGGCTGGTGCCTTTGCAAAGGCTTCCATCACCACTTAAATCTAATTCACTTGCATGTCATGGGCATCACATTCCTAGTGTTATGTTCTTCAAAAACAAAAGACAAACAACAAAGTGCATCCATTTCTCATTTAATCCTTAATACCACTGTGAGAGAGATTTGTACAACTATAGTTACTCTCATTTCCTAGATGTGGAAAAAAAACAGCTTGAATGATCAAATGACATAGGGTTTTCTAGGAGGAAAAAAAGTCAAGTTATTAACATAGGAAAAAATGATCCAAATAAATAATTACAAAAATGCAAATTAAGGCAACTCTGAGGTTACACTTCCATTTTCAGTAGATTGGCAAGAAAATACAAATAGAAAATTATCATTGTTGTGGCAGGTATATCAAGGCACCATTGGCAGCGTTGTGAATTGGTGCAGTCATTCTGGAGAACAATTTAGGATTATGCCCAGTAACAATAATAATAGTTATTACATTTAATATATACAGGGAATCTTTCAACTTGGACTCTATACAGAATTATTTTCATGATGGTCTTATTACAAATACTTTTGATTAATGCTACGATAGATTATGATCAAATATCCCATAAAGTAAAAATTTTTTGTTGAATGGCAGTTTGACAAAACCCATTTCACCAAGTGCTTTCTTTGCCTCTCCAAAAAGTACTGAGTCAACATCCATTTAGCTGTCAATTCTTTTTTTCTTCTGGCTTTACTTATAGCATTAATGTCAAGATCACTATGATTTAGCCCCTCTAAAAAGATATTTACTCAGTGATCACTGGACAAGGATCTTACAGTTGGAGCATAAATGCTGGGTTTTCTATTAATATTTTAATTTATCACCAAATCAATGAATGAGCAAATTTAAATACTGTGACTTTTCTCTCAAAAACTGTCTTAAAAATCCTCTCTACTCCATCACCCCTTTTAGCTTCTGATGACTTCTCTCTTAAATTATGATAGATTCAAAACACTGATTTCTAGTTAACTGAAGGAAAATTCAAGAAAATCAAAGTGAAAACTGACAAAGAAAAAGGTGAAAACATCTTGATGCTCAGTGGATATTCTGCAAGTTAAATGGCTCAGAGAGGAAATATGTAGTAGTAGAAAATAGAAAACTGAAAAATATACAAAAGATTTTGTATAGATGCAAATTAGAAAACATAAAAAAGAAATACAAGATGATTTAAACAGCTAGAAGAATAAACCACAGTAATATAATAATTAAAAAAACCAATACTACTAGGCATACTACTACCAAAATGAATTTTAAAATTTCAATTTATGACAAACTACCAAGGAATTCTTTGAAGAACTACTTAAGAGGGCATCTCGATAGCACAGTGGATAGAACACCAGCCCTGAATGAAGTTGGAGGACCCGAATTCAAATCTGCCCTCAGACACTTAATACTTCCTGGCTGTGTGACCCTGGGCAAGTCACTTAACCCCAATTGCTTGGGAGGAGGGGAGGAAGTAACTTGAAGTTATTATTTTGTCCTCAGAAAGCTGATTTGAAAAAGATTGAATCAATAGGACTGACAAAATATTAGACACAGGGGGTAACTGGGTGGATGGTGGTACCCTCAAACAGTAATAAGAAACTCAGGAAGACAGGAAGGTTTGGAGAAAACAGTCAGTTCTATTCTGAATATATTGAGTTCAAGATGTCTGTAGAATATCCAGTGTGAACTACTCAACAGGTAAATGGATATGCAAGACTGGAATTCAGAAGAAATATAAGTGATTTTCCCATTCAATTCTGAGGTATTCACTACTCAGATTCAATGTGGGGAAAATAAATTGCTTGAGCTTTCAAGTATTAACAGTCTCAATTCACAGACAAGGTAAGAAAACACAAACCAAATAGCAAATCATTTAACTTTGCAAATATATTTCAATTAGGAAGTTAAAAAAAAATTTAATAGGATCACTCTCAGTCTCCATCAATAAATGAGAACATTCTCCCAGTCAGTGGGGAAAAAGAGCTGAAAAGTGTCACACTGCCACCTGAACACAGTGGCTGTCCTTTCTAAAAGCAGCAGTTATCTCAGGTTTCTGAACTACTATAGATTGTTCTGCCATTATTACTTCAGCCATTAAATGGTTAGTACTTTCTTAATACCAATGCTTCTCATATGCATCAGATACTATTTCTCATATTTGTCAGAGGTTTGTATCTTAAAACCAAAGCACTATATTCTCAATCTCTTTTCAAAGAAAGACACTCCCCCCCCCCCCAAGGTTTTTTCTAGCTGGATTAAAAAAAGCAAATGATTCGTTCTCCTTTTTCCTGACTCAAGAGGCAAAGCAGAATAAATTAACATGTAGTTCAGTCCTAGGGTTGGGGATAAACATTCCCTCTCATTCATCCTTTAACTCCAACTATAAATTCTATCAGAAACAAATTTCCATGAAAATTGTCTCAAAGTTTTGCCTACAAGACTAAATCAGAAAGGCACCAGAAAAAAAGAAATAATAAAAGGCACATATTAGTAGTCACTACTGTTATGGCAAAATCTGCCCCATTTAATGTAAAGGTTAATTAAAAGATAAAAATAAAAAGGCTGATGAATTGGATGGATTTGGTTTATATTCTGCAAGTCTGCTAAAGTAGTTGTTGTTTCAATTAATTTTTAGCTGACTCTCTAGTATTGTAAATAAGCCATCAATCACATCAAATGCAAAAAAAATTCCCCCCCATTTTTTTGGATGGGGGTGTTCAGGCTTATTACTTTAGTTAGCATTTCATGCGCGCTATCAAATACTAGTGATAATCACAAACAACCTTACTTTATCCCAATCTTAATGAAAAAGTCTCTCATTTACATTCATTATTTCTAAGGCTGGCTCTTGGTTTTAAGACTTACTATTTACCATATTAAGAAACAATCCATTTATTTATGGCTTTTAGTGATAAATAAAATGATTGTTGCATTTCATCAAAAAAGCCTAAACTTACTGGCATAACCATTTGATCATTGTTAACATATTCTATTATGTTTATAGTTCTCCAATACTAAACCAATTCTACAGTCTTGTAGCAATGTAGCAAAAATGATAGAAGATGGGGGGTAGAAGATGTGGGCAGGGCAGTCATGTTGTAGATCTGGAAACTATTTCAATCATTTTGACAATATTCCACCCTTCCCCAAAAAAGTTACAAAACTGTTTAGGCCATCTGATAGAAATACCAATTAATTTCACTACTGAATTGACATCCAAAAGAAATCACTGAAAACAAAGATCTATCTATATGGAAATATACACAGCAGTATTATTTGTAATGACAAAAAGTCGTGAAAAAATTTATTGTCCAATAACTGAGGAATGACTGAATAAACAGGAACATATGAATATAATGAAATATTACTGTTATAATGAATGATGTATGTGGAAATAAAAAAGGGCCTGAAAATGATATAAAATGAACACATCAAAACCAAAATAATGTATAAAATACTGAAACTTCACAAATAAAGACAATCTTACAAGGCAACAAAACTCGGATAAAAAACAATTATGCCATGTTGTTATTAATTTTCATATTGTGCATCTATCACTCTTTTAACAGTAAACTATGACAAAATAAAAAAACTGAATGTTCTAACAATAATGACTACTCATATGGTTTTGTGGGACTATACAAAAGAAAGGACTCAAATATGAGCATCTTGAGATTCTGTATGTTTGAAATCAAAATTATCAATCAGAAAAAGAAAGTAAAGTTCTATCTATTCAGTAATGTCAACGAACTTTTAGGTGAACATAGTAAATGTGCAACCTATTTTTATTACATATTTTACATATGCTTAAAATCTAATAATTAAGGTTTCTGAAAAGATACACACGTATGAAAGAATAATTTACTTCAAGGGGTAAATGCTCTCCAACTGCTTATTCATGTTCACAAAGCAAAATCCCAAGCATTCCATCTGAAGGGCTTAGGAAAAACTTTTAGTTGCCACTGAATAAGGAATAAAATACTTCTGTCTTCTATTGTTAAAATAGGTTTCCACTTATTTGTAATGTCAAAATCTAAAAAACTAAAAAGTAAATTTATCTTTTCAGAAAAAAAGTGCTTTAAAAAATGTAAAAAGCAGTAGGGTATAAAATAGACTGATCTACTTTCAGAGTTAGGAGGATGGATTTTTTGATGTTGTTATTTAATAATTTTTCACATACATTGGCAAAGATATTAGAGTGTTTTGCCATTTCCTTTCCAGATCATTTTATAGATGAGAAGATGTTTTTATATTCCAAATCATTTTATAGATGAGAAAGAGTGAAGTGACTAGACCAGGGTCACAGTCCCTAGTACACTTCTTGAGTAAGTAGAAATGGCACTCATGAAAACAAAAGGTTCAAAAAGCAGCTGGACTAGGCCAGGAATATACAAAGGAGGAGGTCTGTGTTTTTAGAGCTACCACAGTTCTGAGGACACCAAGGGATCAATTCTCAAGGCAGCTGAAGGAGAAGTCAACCAAAGACTTGAAAACTATCTAGAACTTCAATGCTATTTCCAGAAAGGGCAAAATAAAATACTAATAACTTCTAGGTGATATGCCTATTTGCCCATCTATATAAAACATTTTAGTAAGAATCATCATCTTAAGTATTGAAGGATTCTCTGATGAAGTAATACTGGAAGGCAACAGGTAAACAACCTGTTTTATTACACCATTAATTAAAAAATATAGCCCATATAAGGTGCTCTATTCTCCTCTCTTCTCTATTAATAGTTGATTATTGTTCTATAAGAAATGATCAGCAGGATGATTTCAGAAAAGCCTGGAAAGTCTTACATGAACTGCTGCTGAGTGGGCTGAGCAGAACCAAGAGAACTTTATACACAGCTATAAGATTATATGATGATTTTCTCAATGTGATGATTCAAGGGAATTCCAATAGATTTGTGATGGAAAATGCCATCCACATCCAAAGAGCAAATGTGTATTGAAGCCCCATATTTTCACCTTGCTTTGTTTTGTTCGCTTTTTTTCCCATGGTTTTTTTTCTTTTTTGGTCTGATTTTTTGGCATGACAAATATGGAAATATGTTTAAAAACAACTGTACATATTTAATCTACATCAGAATCATAATTCTATTGTTTACTAGCTGATGTAACAGTGAGCAAGGCACTTTCCCCCCCAAATTCTATAGACTCAAATTTAGATCACTTTCTACCCTCATTCTCTGAAGACCATGAGTTTATATCTAATTTGAATAAATGTTTGAGAACACCAAAGATAAAACTGTATTACTAGGTTTCCAAAGTCCTTATTAAATGTATTCTAATTAGCATTTTAGATAATTGTCACTAAAAACTTGTCACACAGGACTGATATTTACACTGTAAAAATTTTTCACAAATTTAAAACAAGTGTTTCAATTTTTTCATGTAATTGGAAAATAAAAGGGAAAAGGTTTCATAGTTTGACTAAACATCACAAACCAGGGAAGTAATTAGCAACACATTCTTACTCCCCCACACTCCCTCTTCTCCCCTCCCCCTCTCATTAAAAGCCCTACTCCATCTATCAGCTTCCTACCTTTTTATCCTTTTCAACAGTAAGCAGGCATTTATTAATAAGCTTTGAATATATGCCAGGCTCTACTATTACTTATTTCTATGGGATTTATGGTAGCCAAAGTGGATTTTATTGCTTTAAATTCTTTGCACGTGCAGTTTCCTATTACATCCCTGTACCCACTAGAATCCTATCCATTCCCACCCCACTCCCCCTTAAGTATACAGGATTAAGTGACTTGCCCAGAGTCACACAGCTAGTCCAGGTAAAGGGTCTGAAGCCATATCTGAATTCAGTTCCTCCTGGCTCCCACTCTATCCACTTTGCCATTTAGCTTCCCTTTATCCATTCCTCAAGGCCAATCCAGATTCAAATGTCTTTCCTGCATTCTCACCATGGAGAATAAATAGAAACCTCTAGCCCTGTAGACATTAGAAAGATTAAATAATGGTTGCCATTTTCAGGCAAGAAAATTTACAGAATTTCAGACATATACTTCCTAAAAGAAATGAATATATTTCACAGAAATTAAAACCAAAGCCAATGTATTTTCATGCTGAATCTCATCATGGGTTGGCTCTAAGTGTCCTTAGATCAAGGTGATATACTACAACCCAATTCCATTAGGGAGGACAGATACCCCTTTAGATGTCATGGATCAGATGAATCAGAAGGTTTTCTATTCTCTGTAATTAACCTTTCAATTGCATCCTAAACTATCCCTTTCCAATTCCTAAAAAACATGTTTTCACACACTTTCTACTCCTGACTGTTCAATTTCTCAGCTGACTTGCTCCTTTACTCTTCAATCTACAAACACATGTCCTTTCCTATTTTGGAAACCTTTGCTGTGTTTCTCCTCATTCACTAATCTTCCCAAATGACTTCTAGAAGTGTTTTCACTTCCCATTGCTTCCTTAGCCTCCTAAAATTTCATCTCAGCTCCTACTTCTCTATAAATTTTCTAGTAAATTTTTTTACCCTTGACACTCCCCACCCCCATCCCAGCACTCTTTACATCAATTTGTTTCTTTTTTCAAAACATAACTAACATGGAAATGTTGAGGGAGGGAGGGCAGGAAGAAAGGAAAGAGACTCTAATCTCCAATTAAAGCAACAGCCAACCATGGCTCCAAAAAACTTATGACAAGAATGTTACCCAACTCCTAGTAGATACATGACAGATTCAAAGTGCAGAATAAGATATCCATTTTGGGAACATGGTCAATGGGAGAATTTTTTTTCTTTAACATGTTCATTAAAAGAATTGTTTAATTTGGGTGTTTTTTTTTTTTATTTGGGTGAAGGAGAGGGAAAAAAAAGGAAAAATTCTTGAAACATTTTTTTAAATACCCAGGAGAGAACCAAAGAAGGGTCAGAAGGAAACACAAATAAGCAGGACATCTTTGAAAATAAAGTGTAGAATTTATGATATACTTTAAAAAACGAAGTTGTATGTATATAATAAAAGATTCTAATGGTTACATATGAAAACACCTACATGTACTACACATATACATATGTACAAGCATGTGTCTGTGTATAGTGTATTGGCATTCTATGTTCACATGTGAACATATACATATGTGTGTGCAGTGTATTTGTATGTGTACATGTTCACCCCAGATAATAAACATAAGGGCAAAAAAAGCCAATGTAATTTCTCTCACCCATTGAGAAGGGCAGAAAATGAAAATCCATTACTAATACATATATAGTCAAGTAAAATAAATTCCAAATTAACTTTGTCTAGAAACAAACAAACAAAATATGTGTGTGTATATATGCGCTTTAATATGTACTCCAAATTCATCAGTTACCTATCTGGATGTGTATTGCATGTTTCATCATGAGTCCTTAAGAATTGTGGATGATCATTATGTTGATCAGAGTTGTTTGGTTTGTTAAAGATGTTTAACATTTTACAGTATCAATGTTATATAAATTTTTCTTCTGGTTCTTTTCACTTTACTTTGTATCAATTCACACAAGTTATCTCAGGTTTTTTTCTGAAATCTTCCCTTTTAACCCCATTACTTACAGCATAATAGTATTCTAGCACATACATATACTCAGTTTCTAATTCTTTGCCAAAAGAGTAGCTATACATATTTTTGTGCATGTGGATCCTTTCTCTCTTTTTCTGATCTCTAGGGAAAAGACCAAATAGTGGTATCACTGGTTCAAATGTACAGTTTAATAGCTTTTTAGGCTTACTTTCAATTTTTCAAAATGGCTGAACTAATTCACAGCCCCACCAACAGTACATTAAATTGCCCATTTTTCCAAAGCCCCTCAGCAATTTTCATTTTCCTTTATGTTAACTTCATAAATCTGATGGGTGTGAGGTGGTATAGCTCAGTTGTTTTCATTTAATTTTGAGCATTTCTTCATAACTATAAATAATCTGGGTTTTTTCTTCTGAAAACTGGCTACTTACATCCATTTACTATTGGAGAATAATTCTTATCCGTATAATTTTACTCACTTCCTTATAAAGCTTAGAAGACTTTAATGAAAGAAAATTTACTACAAATATTTTCCAAGTTTTCCACTTTTAAAGTTTAATTGCATCAACTTTTCTTGTGCAATTTTTTTTCAATTTATGAAATCAAAAATTTGCCTTTTACCTCCTTTGAACCTTTCTTTCCCTTGTTTAATCATTAACCCTTCCCCTTATCCATAGATCTGATAGAGATTCCTTCCAAGTGCCTCTAATTTGCTTATGATGTTACCTTTGATGTCTATATCATGTGCTAATTTGGAGCTTCTCTTGATATAGTGTTCAATGTTGGTCTATAGCTTATTTCTGCCATACTACTTTCCAGTTTTCCCAACAGTTTTTGTCAAATAGTGAATTCTTGCCCCAATAGCTGGGATCTTTGGGCTTATTAAATACTTGGTTCCTGTGCCCATTTATTTCTGTAATATTATATACCTAATCTATTCAAAAGATGAACCTCTCTATTTCTTAGCCAGTCCCAAAACTATTTTGTTTTAACAATTATAAAGTTACAGAAAACTTTGATATTTAGTACTACTCCACTCTCTCCTCCACTTCCCTTCATATTTTTTCTTTCATTAATTCTTTTGATATGCTTGACTTTCTGTTCCTACATATAAATATTGTTGACCTAAAGCAAAATCTTTTGGTGGTTTGAATGTCATGGTACTGAAAGTAGTTTAGGGAGTACTATAATTTTTATTATATTAGCACAGCCTACCCACCCATTGGTGTAATTAATATTTTTCCAATTATTTAAATGTTTTTATTTGCATGAAGAATTTACTTTATAATGAAATTTAATAATCAAACATTTAAAAGTGGGATTTCATTAAAGCCACAACACCAGACAAAAGGTTCTATGAAGTAAAATTACTACATTGAAAATAATTTCTATTATCTAAACCCCCAAATTTGGAGAGAATCCAATTCACACACCCACACAGTCTTCCTATGTGAAGGTAGCCATTATTACCACCAACCAAAAAAAACTAAAATAGTTGCTACCTAGGATTTTACATTTTTCTGAAGAGACTATACCACTTACTCACACCTGAAAAAGAATACCCTGTACATAACCAAAAAGCAGTCCTAGGGGCTTTTCCATGAAAGCCTCCAAGGAGGAACATCTCATCATCTCCTTCTTGCTACAACCAAGTCTTGCTACTGGTGAAGTTTGTCCTTACATCAAAATTTAAAATCCTCCTCGAACAATTTCCATATATTGCTATATTGCCCTCCCAGGGCAAAACACACACACACACACACACACACACACACACACACACACATTTATAGATGTATTTAGATATACATATTTTGATATTTTAATACATATACACACATTTACATGTATTCTAACAAACACTAGAAAAAGAGCATATAATCTAATGTGTAAAATATATTCATGTGTATATAGTCTCACTAAAATCTCTCTAATCCTTCTTACAGGTAAATGGGTAATGTCTTTCCCAATTCTTAAAGTAAAACATCCCCATTTCCTCTACCTGATTTTTTATTACAGCATCTCAAGCATCTTCCTCATTCTCATAGTCATCTACATGCACTTCAGGTTAGCAATATCTTTTCCATAATGTGTCATTTAGAACAATATTCTAAACCCAATCTGAGGATGGCAGCATATAGTTAAGACTTACTATCTCTCTAGTCTGGACACTATACCTCTTAATGTAGCCTAAGGTCATATTAGCTTTTTTGGCTGCCTACTCAGATTGCTGACCAGAACATTTTTACAAGCATACTTTGTAGTATTTATATTACCTCTGGGAAACTTCCTAAAATCCTATTTCAAAAATACAACCACTGTTACAATTTCTAAACAGAGTAAATCTCAGTAATTTCCCCCCCAAAAAAATCAAGTTTTCTTACAATGTTAAAGTGTAAGAAAGCCCTTAATCCACGAGCTTGAAGCACCAAGTCGAGGAGTGCTTTCCTTATCTTTCTATATTTCATGGTATGATTCACAGCATGATGTATCAAAAACACTCCAGGGAAGGGAATGAGGCATGTTGTTTCACTAAAACATCAGGATGTTCCAGAGAAAATGTTTCAGAAAATTGATAGTCTCTGACCATCTGTATTGCTCTTCCAATTTAATCTCAATAATTTACTGTAAAAACTAATAAAAAAAATACTGTAACAAAAACTAATAATAAGGACCCTCACTGCCCTTCGCCATCCCACGACTCAATGACAGGCCCCTTCTTTACTTGTGCCCCCTTTGCCAGTCCACTGGTAACTTCCCAAAAGGAGAAGCGGCCAGCCTGGTCAGGATGCCCTTTTCTGCTTGCTTCACTGAAGCTCCACTTATGTGTACAAGCAATGTCAATAATTTAGTCTGCACTAAATAGAAACTACTTCAACAAGAGCAAGGCTAAAATTTACTTTTGTTCACTGTGCCTATTAATTTAACGAAGGATGCCAGAGAGTTGAACAATTAAAAATGGAGAGAATAAGCCACACCAAATGTATTTTACGTCTGCATTTCAATCTATTTCCTTCAGTGTTGGTGCTTCCTCCTGGAATCCTTCCAGATTTTAAAGGATTCATGTCCAAAAAACTAAGGATATTTTAATGATTCTCATTTAATGGTGACCTCCTCCCCCCACCCCCACTTAATACTGCTGGGCTATTTCCTGGAAGGTGTGAGGTTTCCCTGTGCCCACACTCTTAACAAAGCCTTCCCAGCACAGACTCCTCCACACCCCATGAAGGAACCAGAATAAGATTGTATTAGAAAAGTTTCTATGTACATTTGACTCTAAGTGAATGAATGGCAAATTTAAAGAAAAAGTGAAGCCCAATTATGAAAGCGGATCAAGGGCTCAGTTAGGGCTGAGTCGTGATCCTCACTGCCCTTTGCCATCCCACGACTCAATGACAGACCCCTTTCTTTACTTGTGCCCCCTTTGCCAGTCCACTGGTAACTTCCCAAAAGGAGAAGCGGCCAGCTTGGTCAGGATGCCCTTTTCTGCTTGCTTCACTGAAGCTCCCCTTATGTGTACAAGCAATGTCAAGTAGGCCCTATCAAAGCAGAGAGGTGAGAGGGCCCCAACAACATTTTCTGGTTCCAGGTGACACGACTTCTGTGTGATACTAAGGAGCTGTTGTGGAAGCTCCAACAAACTGTGGCTGTGGGAAGGGCCAGCCTTTACTTTTTAAAGTAACTTACAATGTGAGAAAAACTTATTAAGCACTTACAAATTCTGAGGGCAGCTCTCAAATTAAATGAATGACTGTGAAGGCCTCTGCTTGCCTACAGATGAATCAAAGGGGGGTAAGGGAGGAATAACATAAGCTCAAACTTCCCTGGAAAGTGTATGGTTTTAGTCAATTAAGAGAGATCTGCCTTGCTTCTTGTGCACCCCAACCAACTGAGAACAAAAGAAAAAACAAAATCATGCTACAACCATGTATAGGCAAACAAATCTGCCCATTAGTCATGCCCCAAAAATTTATTTTCTCATTCTGCATGCACGCTACTAGAAAGAGGGTAATTTAATCAGCAATATTCTAGAATTATGGTTGGTGATTTTTTCAGAGAGTACAATAGTACCCTATCATTCAGCCCTGAAGAGAGGAGGACCCCAGTTCAAATCTGGCCTCAGACACTTAATACTTCCTAGCTGTGTGACCTTGGGCAAGTCATTTAATCCCAATTGCTTCAGCAAAAAAAAATAATAGTACCCCATCACATAACTATACCATAATTGTTCAACCACCTCCTCAGATTCCTATTGTTTGCCATCTCAAAAACAAAAAAGCAAAACAAAACAAAACAAAAAGATATTATTAAACATCTTCAGAATGTTTTGCTTAGGGATCACTCCCTTAATTTACCCTGTTTTTAATTTCCTTCTCTTGTTTTTCCATTTCCCTACCGAGTAAAATGTGTATGCATGTGTTCTAACAGGAGTGAGCAAAGTGCAAATTCAGCTATTCCACTCATCTCTTGATCTGTGATGATTATGGGATGATTTTTTCTAGCCTTGCTTCCCTCCTCTTGTTCCCTTTCCATTCTTGTTTTAAGATCATTAATCCAGCAGTGTTTCTACTGGATCTATATCCCAAAGAGATCATAAAGAGAAAGGGACCCATAATGTACAAAAAGGTTTGTGGCAGTCCTCTTTGTAGTGGCAAGAAACTGGAAAATGAGTGGATGCCCATCAGTTGGGGAATGACTGAATAAATTGTGGTATATGAATGTTATGGAATAATATTGTTCTATAAGAAACAATCAGCAGGATGATTTCAGAGAGGCCAAGAGAGACTGACGTGAACTGATGCCGAGTGAAATGAGCAGAACCAGGCGATTATTATATGATGATCTATTCTGCTAGACATGACTCTTTTCAACAGTAAGATGATTCAGGCCAGTTCCAATGGTGTTGTAGAGTCATTTGCACCCTGAGAGAGGAGAGGGACTGATTGTGTATCACAAACAACTCTTTTTGTTGTTTGTTTTAACTTTGTTTTCTTTCTCATTTTTTTTTCCTTTTTGATCTGATTTTTCTCGACAATATTCTCTTTTGTTTTTGCTTTGTTTCATTTGTATTCCTTTTCTGTTGTTTTTTCTTACAGTTTTTTCAAAGAAAAAAAGGGGAAAAAAATGATGAGCAAGCCAATTTCAGAAAATCCTGTTAAGACATTTATAAACTGATGCTGAATAAAGTAAGTGAGCAGAACTAGAAAAACATTGTACACAGTAATAGCAAGATTGTGATGATCAACTGTGACAAGACTTAGCTTTTCTCAGCAATACATTTATCCAAGAGTTTCAATAGACTTAGGATGGAAAATGCCATTGGAATCCAGAGATGTATATCAAATTCATATCAAAACATTTTATTTTCACCTTTTAAGAAAAAGTCTGCTTTTTCTTTCCTGCAAAAGTTTTGCACTTGTGTTCTGTTTTTTCTTTTACAACATGAGTAACATAGAAATATGTTTAAAATAATTATACATGTGTAACATATCAGATTGTTTCCCCCCCTTAAGGGGGCTAAAAGAGGGAGAAAAGAAAATTTAAACCTCAAATCTTACTAAAATTAATGCTGAAGGCCATCTTTATTGGAAAATATGCAGTTGGAAAAATAAAATACTACTAAAAAAAAAAAACTTAAGTTAAACACCGATATGACCAAAAATGCTATGAAATTATTTAATAATTTTATTTAATCATTTCTTACCCACTGTGCTCAACTCCTATTTGTTATCTACTCCAGACAGAATTAAAATTAAGTTACAGAAAGTCTTCTCTTTCTATTTAATGTAAGGAAGAACCTTCCTATATAATTAAAACTGTCAAAAAATGAAAAAAGGCTATCTCCCCATCACTGATAGTCTTCATACAAAGGTTGAATTTGTCAGGATAGAAGAAATTCATGCTTCAATTCAAGTAAAGAGTATTGCCACTTACTATAAAACTCATTCCGGCTCTGTAATTTTATCATTATGCTAAATTATGCTATGCTGAATTAGCCAGGATTTCCTAGACTAATGAGGACCATCAACTAGTTTTATTATTCCAGAGAACATCTAAAAGAAGGAAAAATACTTAAATTTGGAGTTAATTTTAGCAAGCTAGATTATCTTGCCCTATGAATGAAATAGAGTTTAGAACCTAATAGTCAAAACCTAAAAAAAACATTAAAAAACCAGGTGGTGTGACTATAGAAATATAAAAGAAGTTTCTACCAGGGTGCAGTTTTTACCTCTTTGCTCCTAATTCTGCCTTCTCAAACCTAAATCTAATTGCTTATCAATCACTCTTAAAAAGCCAAAGGTCTTCTCTCTTCCAGGTTAAACATGCCCCAGAACTCACAAGGGGAATGTCCATTTAACTTGGCTAGGTGACAAATTCATCAACAACAATCTCTACTTTCCATCTTTTTATCTTAGACATCAAATCTCTTAACCATCTTTATCCTTTTCATAATACTGAAAATAGAAGCAACGAGAAAACTTAAACAGGCCTGCATTTTCTGTCATCAGATACCTACTAGTGTTCCATCTACCATGAGCACTGAGGGGCTTTTAACACTTTTGGTTCTTCTCTTTCCCTTATAAGACTTACTTCTTATAGTCCTTGCTTCTCCCATCCAGCCCCAAAAGTGCTCAAAGTTTGAATTAGCTAATGTTTATTCTTATACTACTTTTTGTCAGGCTTGTTCTCTCCCTTCTACTATCTCCCTATGTTTCCTTCTTCTCAGCAAGTTTTCTATGTTGCTTTCTTCCTCTTGATATTAACTACTTCTCCTTGGGTCTTTAGAATTTCAAAGCTGAAAAATTTCCCATTCCTCCTACACCGACTTTACCAGAATTTTAGTTCATAAATTCCCCCCTGGTATTCTTTTGAACTTTTTGTCCAAAGTTTAGGGTACCTGTTAAATTATTCCTTCCTCTCCTCCAAGATTCTTACCATTTCCATTTGCCCCAATGGTGCTCTGTTGCAGAATTTCCCTTTGTTGGTTCCTCCATCTTTTGAAGGATGAATGTTTGATTATGTATCTACCAATACTCTGTTTCAAAACATCTTAATCTTAAAAAAAAAAAAAAAATTTCTTTCTAGAGGCACTGTCTAGTTGAAAGAACATTTGTTTAAGAAACAAAAGACTTTAATTCAAATCTCAATTCTGATCAAATTACTAGCCATGTAGTCCCTGACAACTAATTTATGAATAGGCAATCATTACCAAGCATTTATTAAGACCTGGCTCTGTTGCCAGGCACTATGTTTGAGGGGCTGAGATACAAATATTTTCCTACTCATAAGTTTACATTCTATCAAAATAGAAAAGGATACTCATTAAGTAGGTACTTCCTTACATATATGCAAAATAAATACAAACTTTAGGGGAACACCTTCCTGGAACCCTAGTTGTCAGGAGTCATTCCTTTCTCATCCTCTGACATTTATCTATATGATTACTCGCCCTCCTCTCACACACCCACTCAAGCATGTAAAGTTGTTTTTTGACATTGTCTTAGTACACAGTAGGCACTTAATACTGAATAAATGAATTCTAGAAACAAAAAGTAAAGACAGATGGAAAAAGGTATGAAACACTACTGAAGATGACCCTTGAAGCACGGCGAAGATCCATGAAAACCAAGAGTAGGCCCTTTGAAAGCAAGCCTTCAGCAACATTTCATAGGCAGAAGTGATTGGTGAGTCACTAAATTTAAGTCTGTAAAGAAAGCATTTGAAGACACAGAAAATCTCAATTCCTTGGTTGTCAAATGAATGACCCCAACAATACTTTCTTTTAGAAAGAAAACTACTTTACTTTTACCTGTTAGGGAAATCACAGATCAGTTTGCCTTTGTTCCCTCTGCAATTTCTGTCCAATCATCCCTAAACAATCCTCATCTAAATTTCTACCATTGGTTCTAACAATAATATAGCAAGCTCAGAAAGATCTCTCCTATATTGCCCTAAAAATAGTTTATTCCGAAATATAGGCAGGTCAGACCCAAAAAATGAGTTCCCAGAAAGAAAAAAGTATACATAACATACATTTAAAAACACCCCTATTATAGATAATAGAAAACAGACTGGGGGGAGGGGGTGGAGCATAAGCTACAGTTCACTTATTCTCAATTAATACTACAACACTTATTCCTTTATTCTTTCAACTTCTAGTAACAAAAAAACCCTTTCTAAAAATTAAAATTTGGATCATAGGATTTAGAGCTAGAAGACATATTAACAGATTCTTTAGTCCATCCAGTCATTTTACAGAAACAGCCTCAAACAAATAAAGTGATTTTGCCAACAGTAAGAAGTGGTAAGGTGCTTAACAGAGTCTAGATACAAGTCTCCAAATAATGGAATCTTTGTTTTTATAATAATGGCATAGGGGGAAAGAGGTATATATGTGCACAGGCACACTCAGAAGTGGTGGGGAAAGCTTCTGTAAGCCTGCCTCATGGTTATGACAAGAAAATTATGGTACTTCAGTAATATTTTGATCAGTACACAACTTCTTAGGATGAGAGACCTACAGACAAGGTGGAGTCGTATTTTACAGAGGAGAGAAAACCCAAGGGCCAGAAGAGGGAAATATCCTGTGTAAATAAGGTCATAGAGGCAGGAGGTAACTCTCCCACTTGACTTTCAATCCAGTAGTCTTGCAACCCACATCTTTCTAACATCCATTTTTAAGCACCATTTTGTATCCTACTAAACAATTTAGAGCAAGGGAAAAGCTGAAGATGACATTTCTTCAAACAGGAAGCTCAAAGCAAAATTATTCCTAGATTCCAGCAACTACCCAGATGAAGTCAGATACAGTTCTTGGAGAAAAAGTCCAAACTAATGTATTTCAAAGAACAAATCATAGCACAGAAAAAATGCTGGGAAACTCCAAGGGAAAATCTTTAACATAAAGCCATTCATCACAAACTGTAATAGGTTAAATGTACTTTTGTTTGTTTTTGTTCTTTAAGTACACAGAAAGGAAA
This sequence comes from Sarcophilus harrisii, assembly GCF_902635505.1. Lineage (NCBI taxonomy): Eukaryota > Metazoa > Chordata > Mammalia > Dasyuromorphia > Dasyuridae > Sarcophilus > Sarcophilus harrisii. The sequence goes on along the minus strand of NC_045431.1, from coordinate 200,197,348 downwards.
CAGGCTCCCACCCAGAAGGGAAACTCCTAATAGAAGAACTGCATTGTTAGTCAGTATCACAATGCCTTTAACCCTAGCTGAGAACCTCCTTCTTAGTCTATTTTGTTTGTAATTATAAACTTACACTTCAAATCCCTACCAATGTGGGTTCTCTTTTTCAATTACTACAGTATCTTTAGCACCAGCTTCTCACAAAGCTTTTTTCAAGCTGACATTTAAAGTAAGGATATATTACCTTATATATTAGTGCCACCACTAATCTGGTTTCTTTCAACAGTGGTCATCATTAGCATAGTTATACAGCAAAGGGTTAAGTCTGAACATTCATTAAGGAAAAACCAGTCTATTCAAAACAAAAATATTGTAAATGTTGTTATTCTAGATCCTACATTTAGAACAGTAATAAACCTGCACTGAAAGTTTGGTACAAATGTTAAAAAATTCTAGAGGGAAGAGTGACTTTTTTAAAGTTAAAATGACTTCCAATTAAAAACTTTATAATCTCCATTAACTTGATATTCTTGACACAGAAACTAAGAACTATGGTAACTTCATTTAAATTACAACTTGATCCTTTCATAGAATATTGCCATAAACAAAGCCTGCCAGAATATACTGAACAGTCTGCTTTTACATAAATAAGGCAGGCTCCAAGTCCACATTTCTTTCTAATTGAAAAGAAAATTTTAAAAGCCCTACTAATTTGGGGTCAATAATGAAAACCTTAAAAATATTTCTTATGTGCCTTTCAGAATGTAATCATAAAAATACATTTTTAGAAGTAATCAGTCCTTAAAAAAATAACCACTCTATCAGCATCTCCCAAACTAGTACAACTTAGATATTCAACATGATATGGGTAGGGAATCTAAAGAATTTTAATGCTAGAAAGATTTTCCCCTCCAAAATAGCAAAGATGAAATCACTTAAGTATCACACTATTTTACTGTAGTGGGCAGGATCCATATGTAGAAAAATGTTTGTGGCAGCCTATAATATTCTTCTCTAAATTATAATGTTCTCTGGGAGCATCTTTCGTTTCAGTTCAGAGTGATCACCCCAAATGCAGCCAGAAGTTAAAATCCAAATCCTTTATTTTCTCTTTCAAATCTTGTCTCCTTCCTTGGACCCTGTTAACTTTCTTAGACGCCTCTCTCTCTCCTTGATTCTGAGAGCTCTTGTCCCTAGTCCTTTGCCTCTGCCACTTCTGCCTCTAGCTCCCTCCGAATGTCTCCAGCCAGCACAAAGGTGGAAATTGGAATGAATCTGTCTCCTCCGAGAGTGGGCTTGTCCTTTCTGACTTCTGAATGTCCTGGTTGAGAATCCTGGCTAATATATGGTCTCTTAAAAGTGTGAATATTGTAGAACTCTAATAAGTACTAAGTACATTAGTGAACTAGAGAACTGTTAAGTACCATGCTAAATTAGATAACTGACTTAGCATCTTGTAAGAATCCTAACAGCAACCCATTTGCCCATCAGTTGGGGAATGGCTGTATACATTGTGGCATATTAATGTTATGGAATATTACTGTTCTATAAAAAATGATCAGCAGGATGAATGAGATTAGATCTTTCAGACAGTTGTGAAAATCGAGTAAGGCTTCATCTACTTCAGAGTTTGAAGAGGCCTGAAGGACTTCGAGCATTAATCCAAGATCATCCTTATTTTTTCCCTATTTCAGTCAAATATGGGCAACTATGTATTTATTGGTCAAGTTCAATTTCTTGGGTAGTTCCTGCGTTTAGAATGTAAGATCCTCAGCCAATGAGGATGAGGGTCAGTAGTGGGAGGGGGGGATATTTGCGTTAGGGATTAAAAGTGTTAACCCTGCCCACAGGAAGTGCTTCCTCCCTTGATAGTCTGCTAGAGAGTATGTGTTATAAACTTTGATTTGCTTCTAGAGATCTCTCCAGCTTTTTTTTATTAAATGGTGACCCCTCACCATTTCTGAACCACACAAGGATGATTTCAGAGAGGCCAGGAGAGACATACGTGAACTGAGGCTGAGTGAAATGATCGGAAGCAGGAGATCATTGCACATGGCAACAAGATTATATGACAATCAATTCTGATGGACATGGCTCTCTTCAACAATGAGTTGATTCAGACCAGTTCCAATGATCTTGTGATGGAGAGCCATCTGCACTCAGAGAGAGGACTATACATGGATCACAACATTCACTTTTTTTGTTGTTTACTTGCATTTTATTTTTTCTCTTTTTTTGGTTTTGATTTTATTTTTCTTATGCAGCAAGATAATTATATAAATATGTATGCATAAAAAATGATGTAGGCAAAAATATCAGGCAAGGGTCTTGGGTTCAAATCCTACTTCTATCTCACATTAGTTTATAAACAACCAATCACGAAACATTTATTAAACATCCACTACATGCCAGGCACCTGTGCTAAATGCTGGGGTTACACAGTCCCTGCCCTCAATGAACTAGTAATCTAATAGGGAAGGCAATATGCAACCAAATATATACAGAGCAAGCTATATTTAGAGTCTGAATGTAAATCAACTCATGCTATGGTCACCATTTTTTTTTTGTTTGTTTTTTTTAAGTAGTTTTTCCTTTTTGTTCTGATTTTTCTCTCCCAACATAATTTATAAAGAAATGTTTTTTTAATGAATGTATATGTACCAACAAAAAATAAATAAAATACAAATAAAAGAAGACAAAAAGAAAATCCATAAATTAATAATTGTTTTGTAAATAGGCAAATTCAAAATGAATTTAGATACTGCTTTATTTTAAATAAGTTATCGATTTAAATTCAAATGGAGCTTCTGGGTTTTTTGAAACAATAAAAGCAAATATATAAAAATACAAATGTACATATATGGGTTTCTGGGGATACCAACCTAAGATTCATTTGGAGGCTTCATATATGGTTTTCCAATTATAGTATATATGTTATGGTGCCTAAATCATAGCAGTATCTATTAATATAAAGCAACAATAATGCCAAGATTAAGTAAGATTTCCATATTGTACCATCCAAATTTATACAAACAATTTTCTTTGGAATTAAATCTCATTCAAATACCAAACAAACAAAAAAGGAGTGGGGATAGTATCAGAAGAAAGAAGGGAGCGAGACAAAGAGAAAAAGACAGACAGATACAGAAAGACAAAGATAAAGAAACAGACAGGATCACCCCAAGGTTGCAAACCTGAGGGACTTGTGTTGTGCTCTGAGAGATGGGAGGAGGAAAGGAAGGTTTAGGAGAAAAAAAATTTGTATTCAATTTCGAACAGTGTTAAACGGTGTTAAGATTTCTCCCGTACATCTTTCTGGGGTTCATCTATTGATCAATCATCAATTCTACCAGTTGATCACTAAGAAGCCTATCTCCCAACCTCCCCCTGGCCTGCATTTATGGACTCCAACAATACATTAAAGATTCCAGAGTGTTCCATGATCAAATTGGCACCTCTAATATTAAATATAAATAAATTCTAGTTGGGCTTTAAATCCCTTCATAGTCTAGTTCTAACCCATATTTCCAGCCTAATTAGACCTGTTTTCCTGGCATTCTCTCTATTCCTCACAAAGTCTCCATCTCCAGCTTCCATGCCTTTGCACTGGACACTTACTATTCCTGGAATGCCTGCCCTCCTCACTATTATCTCAAAGAATCTGTAGTTTCCCCCAAGGCTTTCTTCTTCCCCCAAGAAGAATAAATCCCCAGCTGCTATTGACTCTTTCCTTCCTTCAGAACATCTTAGGAGAGAACAATATAGCCTGTTTTCTCTCTCTCAATTCCTATCTCCCTTTAACAAAACTGTGAGCTAATCAAGGGCAAGAACTTTCCCTTTTGTTTTTGTAACCTTAGCATTTAAGAGTAGTGCTTGCTATGGAAGACACTGAATAAATGTCTGGTAATTAATTGAAAAGTTGCTCTTTGTGAAATGAGCAGGACCAGGAGATCGTTATATACTTCAACAACAATACTATATGATGACCAGTTCTGATGGACCTGGCCAATCTCAGCAACGAGATCAACCAAATCATTTCCAATGGAGCAGTAATGAACTGAACCAGCTACGCCCAGAGAAAGAACTCTGGGAGATGACTAAAAACCATTACATTGAATTCCCAATCCCTATATTTATGCACACCTGCATTTTTTGATTTCCTTCACAAGCTAATTGTACAATATTTCAGAGTCTGATTCTTTTTGTACAGCAAAATAACGGTTTGGTCATGTATACTTATTGTGTATTTAATTTATATTTTAATATATTTAACATCTACTGGTCATACTGCCATCTAGGGGAGGGGGTGGGGGGGTAAGAGGTAAAAAATTGGAACAAGAGGTTTGGCAATTGTTAATGCTGTAAAGTTACCCATGCATATATCCTGTAAATAAAAGGCTATTAAATAAAAAAATAAATAAATAAAATAAAATTAAAAAAAGAAAAGTTGCTCTTTGGAATAAGTAAGCTTATTTCTTGATATTGGAATGACTGTTTTCCCAAGAAGGATTGTTTTCCGAAGAGGAATATAACATCACTCTTCCAACTTGAAATGCGATAACTTAGAAGATCAGTAAATACAGTGATCATAAGACCTCTGTGCACCATACTCAGCATACACTGACAATCCATAGGGTTAAAGATATCTTCACACAATTTTATCAACAAATTAGGGAAACAATTACTTTTACAGCAGGATGGGAAAAGATGTGGCCCATTCCTGCTCGAATAACTAAGAAAAGCAAAATTTTGAAAAGAAAAATGAAATCCTCAAATACTTAAAGTAATTAAACTATGTGGAAAATAAAAGTAACATTAAAAAAAAAAAATCACAAAATCTATGCTCTGGGCATACAGTTTGGGATTTTTGAGTTGGAATGGACTTTAAAGATTATTTAGTTCACTCCTTTTACAGAAACTGCAGGTAAGGAGCAGCTAGATGGTGCAGAGGATGGAGTCCCGGGCCCTGAAGTCAGGAGGACACAAGTTCAAATTCTACCTCAGACAATTAATTCTTTCTAGCTGTGTATGACCCTGGGCAAGTCACTTAACCTCAATTGCCTCAGAGAAAGAAAGGGAAAAGAAGTAAAGAAAAAGGAAAGAAACAGCAGTCTAAGAAGTAGGGTAAATTAGCGAGGTATCATAGTCTGGACAAAAAAAAAAAAAAAAAAATTAAGAAAAAAGCCTGAGCTAAAGATCATAAAGATATCAAATTATATATCCAGAGTCTTCAGCAAACTCAGTAATCAATCTATTGTATTTTTACAAAAGCTTAATTAAGATCAAGGCCTCAGCTTTTTTAGTTTTTTAAATCAGAGCTATAAAACTAAGTTTTATTCAGGGATTATGATGTTACATTATTATTTTAAAAAATTAATTTTTAATCATCATTGACCAATCTCTACAAAAATCCAATATAACTTCAAAATGGAATTTTACATGTATCTTACAAATTGATAAGAGGTTAGAGGCTGAAAGAATGCTTGGTTTCTTAGATTTTTATGAGTCTTATAGATCTGGAAATCAAAAAGAAAAAAATTCCTAATATAGGAAATTTTACCCCATAGGTGCTGGAAAGGATGTGAGAAAAATGAGACATTCATTAATGCATTACTGATGGAAGTTTTGAACTGATTTAACCATTCCATAGAACAATATGGAACTATAAAACCATATATAACCCTTTGGACTACAAATTCCACTACTGGGACTGTATCCAAAAAGGGACAAAAAACAAAAAGGAAAAGGACCTACATATACAAAAATATTTATAATAGCTTTGATGGCAAAGAATTGGAAATTGAGGGGATACCCATAGCAAATGAAGAATGGCTGAACACATTGTATAATATGTGATTGTGATGGAATGAATATTATTGTGCTATCAGAAATGAGCAGAATGCTCTCAGAAAAATCTTGAAAAGATTTACATGAGCTGATGCAAAGTGAACATACAGTTACAAAGTAAGAGCAGTATTGTAAGATTTAGCTATTTAAGCAATACAACAATCTAAGACAACTCTAAAAAACTTCTATGAAAAGAAAATCCCTAGAGAAAAATATTGATGATGTATAAGACTGAAGTATACTTTTTTTTTTTTAACTTTATTTTTCTTGAATTGTTGGTGTTGGGTTTGTTTGGGTTTTGGGGGAGAGGGAAGAGAGACAGTCCTATGTTTTCTTTTACAACATGAATAATAACAGAACTATATTTTGCACTACTATACATATATAAGTTTTATCAAATTGCTTGTCTTCTTAATGAGGAGAATATGGAGGGAGGAAGGAACAGAATTTGGAGCTCAAAGTTTTAAAAATAAATGTGAAAATTTGTTTTTACATATAATTGGGGAAAAATAAAATATCAAAATAAAGAATATATGAAGCACTATATATGAGATGATCAAGAACAATAGATAGAATCTCGGCTATTTTTGTCATTCCAATTTTAAGCACTGAAATTTATGCATTAAATATCACACATAATCCAATCCAAACATTCAAGGAAAAAACATTTAGTCAAGAGTTCTAGACATGTGGTGTTACACACACACACACACACACATACACACACACACACACACACCATTCAAGTGATTTAATTTAAACAAGTTATTATTTTATCAGCATTTACCTGTGATTTTACCATACTAGTTCAAATATATTATAGATATTCCTATAATTTAAAACAGCAATTAGCACATATTTATCAAGTTAAACCGGTTTATTCAAAAACTCTCTGATGTAGTAAGTGTTACTACTACAATTACTGGTAAAGAAATTAAGGGTTAGAAGTGAGGTAACACTACTGGGCTTATATCCCAAAGAGATTATAAAGAAGGGAAAGGGACCTGTATGTGCATGAAAGTTTGTGGCAGCCCTTTTTGTAGTGGCTAGAAACTGGAAACTGAATGGATGCCCATCAGTTGGAGAATGGCTGAATAAATTGTGGTATATGAATATTATGGAATATTATTGTTCTGTAAGAAATGACCAACAGGATGATTTCAGAAAGGCTTGGAGAGACTTACACGAACTGATGCTGAGTGAAATGAGCAGGACCAGGAGATCATTATATACTTCAACAACAATACTATATGATGACCAGTTCTGATGGACCTGGCCATCCTCAGCAAGGAGATCAACCAAATCATTTCCAATGGAGCAGTAATGAACTGAACCAGCTACGCCCAGAGAAAGAACGCCCAGGAGATGACTGAAAACCATTACATTGAATTCCCAATCCCTATATTTATGCCCACCTGCATTTTTGATTTCCTTCACAAGCTAATTGTACAATATTTCAGAGTCTGATTCTTTTTGTACAGCAAAATAACGGTTTGGTCATGTATACTTATTGTGTATCTAATTTATATTTTAATGTATTTAACATCTACTGGTCATCCTGCCATCTGGGGGAGGGGGTGGGGGGTAAGAGGTGAAAAATTCGAACAAGAGGTTTGGCAATTGTTAATGCTGTAAAGTTACCCATGCATATAACCTGTAAATAAAAGGCTATTAAATAAAAATAAAAAATAAATAAATAAATAAATAAATAAAGAAGTGAGGTAACATATTCACAAACATCAAGAAGCCAAAATTCAAAAGGAGGTCTTCCGACCAAATCCATCCTTCTATTATTCACCAAGGCCTCCCTCTAAGAAGTAAACCTCAACCTATATTCACAATGAAAATATGGTGTAAATTGGAATTAACAGATTACTTATATGTTGAGAAGCATGATTCTATAAGAACTGAAGATTAGGAACCAAAACACTTGATAACTGATAATTAATCAAGTCTATAAACAAGAGGTTTGGCAATTGTTAATGCTGTAAAGTTACCCATGCATATAACCTGTAAATAAAAGGCTATTAAATAAAAATAAAAAATAAATAAATAAATAAATAAATAAAGAAGTGAGGTAACATATTCACAAACATCAAGAAGCCAAAATTCAAAAGGAGGTCTTCCGACCAAATCCATCCTTCTATTATTCACCAAGGCCTCCCTCTAAGAAGTAAACCTCAACCTATATTCACAATGAAAATATGGTGTAAATTGGAATTAACAGATTACTTATATGTTGAGAAGCATGATTCTATAAGAACTGAAGATTAGGAACCAAAACACTTGATAACTGATAATTAATCAAGTCTATAATCTACCTTACATATAACCTGGACAATCATTTTCATGTTTGAAATTTTTTTCTCACTCCTTGATTCTTGGTACAATCTGACTAATCTCTTAATTACCAAATTTCTTCTCAGTCCTAATCATTCTTGACCCATTTGCTACATCTGATTCGATACTGTTGGTTAAGGCCCCTCTCCTTCAAGAACCTGCTAGACAGACATCAATGGATAGAAAGTTGGAGTTTTGCAGTAAGAAGCACCCATCTCAGACCAAATCACTTTTAGGTGTTTGCTGTGGTTTCTTCATTTGTAAAATGTGATAATTAATAGCACCTACCTCACAGAGGTGTAATAATGATCAAATAAGGTAACATATAAAGCATTTTGCACAATTTTAAAGTGCTATATGGATGCGATCTAGTATTAATATTCTTCTCTGGATTATCATGACACCATTCTCTCCTACTTCTCAGTTCTCCTCTACCTGTCTGGCCATTCCTTCTCAGTCCCCTTTGCTGGCTCATCAGTCACATCATGGCCAAGGTTCTATCCTGAATCCTCTTACCTTCTTCCTTTTTATTCTTCCTCCCTTGGTGACATCATCAGATCCTGTATAGTTTAACTGTAACTTCTATGCAGATGTCTCCCAGATTTATATACTAGCTCCAGGGTCTTCTCTTGAACTTCAGTCTCAGATCATCAATTGACTAACGAACATTAAAAGCTGGATGTTTTGGAGACATCTTAAATACAACATGTCTAGAACAGAACTCATTATCTTGTCCCATAAAATGTCTTCTCTTTTTCAAACTTTGCCACTTCTGTGGAAGACACCAGCATCTCTCTAGCATTTCCGATTATCCTAGCCTCATTTCCTAGTATTTCTCACAAACGGGATCCCTTTCCTCCATCCTCAACAGTTACCACTTTGTTCCGGGTCTTTATCATCTTGCCTATATTCCTACAATAGCATTCCCAAATGGTGCCTGGCTTCAAAGCTCTCCCCAATAAGTCCACCCTATATTGTTGCCAAATCGCAAATCTAACCATGTTGCTCTCCTAATTCAATAAACTCCAAAGGTTCCCAACTGCTTCTAGGCTAATTTATAATCTCACCTTTTAAGGCCCTTCACAATCCAGGCCTGACATATGGAAAAAGAATTTGAGTTAACTAATCAGAAAAATACAAATTAAGACAATTCTGAGGTACCACTACACACTTCCCAGATTGGCTAAGATGACAGGAAAAAATAATGACAAATGTTGGCAGGGATGTGGGAAAACTGGGACATTAATACATCGTTGGTGGAGTCTTGAAGTGTTCCATCCATTCTAGAAAGCATTTTGGAACTATGCCCAAAGAGTTATCAAACTGTGCATAACCTTTGATCCAGCAGTGTTATTACTACTGGGCTTATATTCCAAAGAGATCTTAAAGGAGGGAAAGGGTCCCACATATGCAAAAATGTTTGTGGCAGCCCTTTTTATACTGGCAAGGAACTGGAAACTGAGTGGATGCCCATCAGTTGGAAAATGGCTAAAAAAGTCATGGTATATGACTATTATGGAATATTATTGTTCTATAAGAAATGATCAGCAGGATGATTTCAGAGAGGCCTGGAAAGACTTACATGAGCTGATGCTAAGCAAAGTGAATAGAACAAAGAGAACATGTACATAACAACAGCAAGATTATACAGTGATCAATTGTGATGGATTTGGCTCTTTTCAACATTAAAGTGATTCAGGCCAATTCCAATAGACTCATGATGGAGAAAGCTATCTGCATCCAGAAAGAGGCCTTATGGGGAATGAATGTGGATCACAACATAGTTTCTTTATCTTTTTTGTTGCTATTTGCTTGCTTTTTGTTTTCTTTCTCATTTTTTTCCCCTTTTTGATCTGATTTTTCTTGTTCAGCATGAAAAATATGGAAGGGGGGTAGGGAAGGAGAAAAAAATTTAAAAATACAAGTTTTTGCAAGGGTGAATGTTGAAAACCATCTTTGCATGTATTTTGAAAATAAAAAGCTATTATTTTAAAAAATAGCAGGTTTGACATGGAAAGCAGGCTACTTGAAAATAAAGTCATATAATTTTCCTAAAACCATTTCATTTTTAAGCCCAATTTAATTCAACACCAAATCTTTCTCTAAATACTATAGTACTTCTAATACATCTATTATTGCCTCAAAGGTCACAGCTCTATTTCTTTTCTTACTCACAGAATGAATTACTTCAATTCCACCTTAAGTACCTCTTACTAATCAACATGTAGTACCTTCTCTTAAAGCCATGACTCTAATTTGACAAAAACTATCAGGAAAACTAGTCATGTCTGTGGCAGAAAATGTTAGATCAGCATCCATATATTTCTGTAATAAATTCTGACCGGAAATTCAACCTAATAAAAATAACATTTAAAAAAGAAACATCCACAAAGTTGGGAAAGATCAAGAGAATGGAAGGAGATACCTTTCAATTATATCTAGACGAATATTAAAGAATTGAGTTGTTCATACAAAATAAAATAATCAGTTGAATTACTTAAAATTAAAAAGCAACACACAACAACAAACAAACAGCAACATGAAAAACTAAATTGGGGAAAACAACTTAATTGCATAATGAATAAAATCTGCCATAGAAAACTGATACAAAAAAATGAAACCAAGAATTTCCTAATAATTAAATGGTCAAAATATATAAACAAATGACCTCCAGAATTAGGAATAACTAAACAAAAAATTACAGGAAATTACTGGTATGAGAAATGAACATTGGCTTCACTTCACCTGGAACTAGTAAATATGACAATTCCCAAACCAGTAATGTTGAATGAGTTATGAGAAGGCAGAAATACTAATATATTGGGGAAAGGGTCGGGGGGGGAGGAGGAAGGAAGGGGGAGACTTTGCACTGATCCAATCACTCCAACAATTTGGAATTTTTCAAGAAAAGTCACTAACCTATCAATGTCTTTGATAGAGTCATCCACCTACTACCAAGCATATAATAAAATAAGGTCAAAAACAGGTGGAAAAATGTTTGTGGCAGCCCTGTTTGTAGTGGCCAGAAGCTGGAAAATGAATGGATGCCCATCAACTGGAGAATGATTGAGTAAATTGTGGTTTTGGAATGTTATATTGTTCTGTAAGAAATGACCAGCAGGATGAATACAGAGAGGATTGGCGAGACTTACATGAACTGATGCTGAGCGAAATGAGCAGAACCAGGAGATCATTATATACCTCAACAACGATACTGTATGAGATGTATTCTGATGGAAGTGGATTTCTTCAACAAAGAGAAGATCTAACTTAGTCTCAATTGATCAAGGATGGACAGAAGCAGCTACACTCAAAGAAAGAACACTAGGAAATTAATGTAAACTGCTTGCATTTTTGTTCTTCCCAGGTTATTTATACCTTCTAAATCCAATTCTCCCTGAGCAACAAGAAAACTGTTCGGTTCTGCATACATATATTGTATCCAAGATCTACTGTAATCTATTTAACATGTATAGGACTGCTTGCCATCTTTGGGGAGAGGGGAAAAATCGGAACAGAAGTGAGTGCAAGGGATAATGTTGTAAAAAATTACCCTGGCATAGGTTCTGTCAATAAAAAGTTATTTAATTAAAAAAAAAAAAAACCCGATACTGTATGAGGATGTGTTCTGATGGAAGTGGATTTCTTCAACAAAGAGAAGATCTAATTCAGTTCCAATTGATTAATGATGGACAGAATTAGCTATAGCCAGAGAAGAAACACTGGGAAATGAGTGTGAATGGTTTACATTTTTGTTTTTCTTCTCAGGTTATTTTTACCTTCTGAATCCAATTCTTCCTGTGCAACAAGAGAACTATTCGGTTCTGCAGACATATATTGTACCTAGGATATACTATAACATATTTAACATGTATAAGACTGCTTGCCATCTAGGGGAGGAGGTGGAGGAAGGGAAGGGAAAAGTCGGAACAAAAGTGAGTGCAAAGAATAATGTTGCAAAAAAATTACTTATGCATATGTATTGTCAATAAAAAGTTATAATAATAATAATAAAAAAATTTAAAAAGAAAAAAAAAAACAGGTGGAAGAAAAAGCCCCATGTTACTAGTAATACTTTTTGTGGTAGAAACAACAAAGTTGAAGAATTCAGAGAAACTGGAATAGACTTGAATGAACTTATGCAGAGAAAAAAAAAAAATCAACATCAAGATGTATTTCATGGGAAAAGAATGCTAAAAGAAATATAAATTTAGTTAAAATAAGTAACAATATTGTCTCCAGAAAAACCAATGAAACCTCTTTTGTTTTTTATTTCAGAAGGCTGAGGGGTCATATATATGAAAGATGTCAACAATGTGTCAGTTTCATTTGCTCAAGTATTTTTGTTAAAAAAAGGGATGAGTGAAGACAGAAAGGTATTTGGTAAATACTATTTTTTTAAAAAGCCAAAAAGCATCAATTATTTCTTTTAAAACATTCAAATAAGAAAAGTAGTTTGTATACCATTTCTACATAGAACTTTTCTTCATTCCCCAAATAACTAGAGTTCCCTCTCTCCCAAACTACCTTGTATTTAACTACTTTGTGTGCATATGTAATTAGTGACTTTATATTTATTCTCTAGAGTTTTTTCTATGAACTTGAATCCTCCATTAGACTATTAATTTTACTATAAGTAGAAATTGTTTCATTCTTTGTACTTGGATCCCCCCACCAGTTAACTTACACAGTAAGCAAATAAAATACTTGTTGACTATAAGTAAAGCACTTTAAAACCATAAGAAGCAAAATCTAATTTTTTATTAATCACAGAAGTCTTCTTCACACTTACAAGTTTCTCTTTACCATGTTCTATAGGGGTTCGACATCACAATTTCAACTTTAATTCAAAGCAAAATAATGGCATAACCATAAGATGTAAGCCTGGTTATATACTACAGCATTCTCAAAATAATTTAGCCAGCAAAAACTCTGAGCCTTGCAAAATACTAAGAAACCTATAAATACAGAAACAATAGTGAAAGGAGATGGGATGGGGAGAAATATCTGAGAAAAATGATAATCCCCTAAAAGCAAGGGTAGAGGAAATGGTAGAGCAAAATGGGGACTTCTTTATGTCTAAAAGCTACTGCACCTAATAAGCCTTTCTGATCCAAACAATTTCATACTTAATATTTTAGGAAAGGAAGCTACTTTTCCCAAACCTCTATTATCCAGCACAGAACTAGAACTGGAAGGCTGACCAACTAGTTGAGTCACAAAAAACCAATTCAATTTAGCAACTGATAGGCAGGTAAGTGAAAAAGGTCAAACTCATCGGTGTGTTCCATTTCTTTGAGTAATAAAGTAGAGCGTGTTACCAAGAGTTCAGTAAAAAGAGAATGTGGGGTATTTTCTGATGGGCAGTGCATGACAGCTGGAGAAAAGCTGTTGGAACAACAGCTGTGCACCATGTACTATTCATTTCAAACCACAAACTCAAGTCGCCCATGTCATACTACTCTATTAACTGATTTGACCAGGACTCTCTTCTGAAACGAGCGCCTGCTTACAAGAGAAACACGAACCACAGTCAAATATGCTGTACTGTGGGGAAGAGAGGATTTAAATCCCTGCTTCAGGCTCTCTACAGTACAGGCCTGCAAAGCAAAGTCAGACAGAGCTTCCCAACTGAACACTATAAATGAAACTTCCTGTAACATAGCAGCAGCAGGTCCTAGGAGTGTGAGCACAGCTGTTTAAAAACACCACTTAGGAGGGACGGAGGACAACCAACCAGGCCTAAATGTGAATTACTACATTCAACACATCCTCCTCACCGCCCTCCTTTTCAACTAAATAAAAAGTGGGTTTCTGACTTTGGCAAGAAAATGACTATTCCACTTATAAAAGTCACCTATTTATACAACAGTTTGAAACCAGCGTCAGCCCAATCATCGAAGGCTAACATATATGGCATTCCCGTAAGAGGGAATCCTCTTGTCATGGTTCAAAGGATTAGTCTGTAATCTCTGAGATTCCCTAAACTTCCAAACTCTCAGTGCTTCCTTCTTATTCTGAGTTCTCTCATATCAGAGCCAGATGATCATCAATGGTGGGGGAAGGTGAGGGAGATTGTTTTATTTTATATAAGACAAAAAATGTCCCACTTCAAAGATGCCATCCATCTCGTTTGGCTGTCTTTAATTCAGAAGCCAGAATAGAAAAGACATTTTCTATATGCCCTCTTCTACAACTTGTAATTCAGTTAAATGCAATGCTTATTAGCACAATGCTAGGCACATGGTAAGTGCTTGATGTTTACTGAAAGATTACACTCTTGAAAATCAAAAATCCTCCTTTCGTAGCACTGGCTTACACGTTTTCTCTTCCTTTCCTTTCACTTCACAAATTGCTACATGTTGTAATCTCAACCCTATATATCATGTAACCAGACATAAGGCGCTGGAAGAAAATCCACTAAGAAAATGTACAAATTCATAAATCTTCAGACCACATTAAAAGCTGTTCAAAATCTCCCAAGTCAGAACTATCAAAGACAAATGAAATAAAGATGATTTTCTTTTAAGACACTTCCCTGTTCTGGACCAAACTGCTAAAACAACAAGCTTCAAGTAAATCTATGACATATCAAACAGATCACTACTGATATTAATTTATAATATGTAGCCTCTCAGCATTATATTCTTTCAAAAGAAATCACAGAAACAGCCTCAGTCTCTGGGTAACTGCTGCTGACCTAGAAATGACAATAGATTTACCTTGTTTCTTCCTCCTAAAACCTTTCTTTTCAATCATTTCTTTATGTCCTGTAAAACAGCAAATTCTATCATTAATAAGCAGTATACAGTATGTTTAGTGTCAGAATCTGTCTAAGATGGACAGATAAAGTCAGTCAATAAGTTTTTATTAAGGACCTACTATGTGGCAGACCCAATACTAAATACAGGGGATTCAAAAAAGGCAGAAGGCAGTCTGCCCTCAATAGGAAAAACAACAAGGCGAGATGTGCAAAGGAGCTACACACCACATAGATAAACAAGCCACAATTCAAAGAAGGAAGGCAAGAGAAGCAAGAGGATCTGGGGAAGGCTTTCCATAGTCAAAGACCAGGTTTTAGTTGGAGTCTGAAGAAGCCCAGGTTAGCTAAGAAGTAGAACTAAAGAGGGAGAAGGGAAGGAGGCGCAGGGGCCAGGCAGGGAGCACTTGTGGAACAGGATCAGAGAATGGCTGGCTGGGAATAAGGTAGGAGAATGAAAAGGTAGATAAAGCCAACAGGGGTGAATCCATTCACAAAGTGGATCTCAATATGGCAAATTTGGAAAAGATGTGACAGAAGGAAAAGACTTAGAACTGGGAGGAGCTTTAAAGCTCATTTGCTCCACTTTACAGGAGAGAAGCTGAGCAATTCAAACTCAGGTCTTCCAATAACAGATGCCCTAGGCTCAGCTGCCTTCCTCTCAGAATCCAGTTCTGGTTCTAGATTTTAGGATTGAAGGAGTTAAGAAAGGTTTCTGGGAAGCCGTAAGTTTTGGGGAGAAGATGCAAAAAGTGACTTAGGATCAGAAGAGGCCCTTAAGGTCCAAGGCCCCAATCACACAGCTTAGTATAGACCCCAAGAAGTCAGCATATCTCTAACTGTGCTGCTTCTTCCCAGGAGCCACGAGGAAGACAGGAAGGGTAGTGGATCCTCAGTGGGGCATTGTATCCAAGAAAGTATATGCCCCGCTAAGCTTTAACCGACTCCCCAAACTCATCATCAGAGGTCAAGCCATTTCAGATTCAAGGCTGGAAATGCAGGTTAAGGCGACAACAGACTGAGAACCCCAACTAGATCCACTATACTGAACCATCTGAAAAAGAGGAAATACAGCAGAGCTACCCTAAGCCTCAACTCCAGTGATTACTAGATAGGACCTAGGAAAGGGAATTAACCTGGCTGAGTTTCACCTGGCAAATGGAGCAAAGACCAGTTAGGTATTGTGCAGTCCCCTCATGAAATGAAGGCGTTAAGTGACTTATCAACCCATGCATTGCTATTTCATAGTACTGTTGCAAGGAAAATAAGTAGCCATTTGTAAAGCTCTACCCAGAAATGTGAGGTGTCAGAAGCCCAGAAGACCCTCAGGAAGGCCTGGGCAACGAGCACTGTTTCACACATGCAATCAGAAGACCTGAAGTTCAGCAAAGACCTCATCTAATACAAATCAGAACCAATCAGGTCTACAATCTCCCCTAAGAAGGGGTCACCTAGACTCTTCTACAGACAAGGAAGACCATAGCTGCTCATTCTATTTCTGGCTAGTCCTCGTTGTTAGTTATATTGACCCCAAATTTGTTTCTCAGCAACATCAACCAACTGTTCCTAGTCTTATCCTCTATGACTAAACCACACAAGTTTATACCTGGTTCCTCCTCACAACCCTTTAAATGCATGAATATGATCAACTTCCCCTAACTCTCTAGGATGAATGTTTCTAATTTCCCTTAGGGTCATCAGTCCTTCAGTTTTAATCCATTCTCCAGTAGAACCATAGAGGCTTTCACATACCGAACCCCCCTGGGCTTGAGCTGACAGGTCATACCTCCTGCTAACTGCAGGGATGCCCAGATGTGGGGTCAGAACTAGACAAGCTTCCCAGGAAGAATCCCAAGGGACAAAGGTTACCAGTGCATTCTCTCCATAGTGAGAGACTTCACAGTCTATATAACTGAAACAACTAAACAAACATCTCTCTGATAAGCTTTTATTTTCAACAAGGCCAGTAACATTTGAACAAAGAATACAAACTGCCCAGTTTTATTGGGGCACTTTTTCAGATCTGAAGCTTTAGGTAGCATAATAGGTTCTTAAATATACACAATTTTTAAAAATTTAGGTTATATTGAGTTTTGTTTATTTGTTTTGAAAAGACTGGGTCCTCTTGGCTTACCCTGGTTAGAAGTGCAGGGCAGCCCACTACTACCTGGTTCTGGAGGTTTGAACCTGCTCAGTTTTTCTGGCATGGGCCAGCTCATCCCTCCGTGGCCCCTGCTCCAAGGGGGATCACCACAATGATGCCCGACTTGGTGTGGCCGCACCATCAGCTTATTCACTGCAGCTCAGAACTTCCTAGCTCAAGAGTGCAACAGCAAACATAGATTTGGGGTTTCATTTTACTTCTCTCCTACAGAAAAAATCACTTTTTTTTTTTTTTTTTTATGGATCCTTTAGCTAAAAAAGCAAAGTACACAAAGTTAAAATTGGTATGCCTTTCAGAGAATTGGGGGGGGAGGGGGGAAAGTCTAATAAGCTGGAAAAATTTGCACTGGTTTGGTCTACATCTAACAATATCTTTCCCTCCCCAAAAAGCAACACAACAAATATTTCTGTCTCCTGTGTGCCAAGCTTGTGCCCAGCACAGGGAATACAAAGAAAGTACATAGTCTTTGCCTTTAAAGAACTGTATCACCTAGTTTTCATGGGGTGGAGAAGGGAAGAGAATCCAGGAAGGCTGCAGGGACAAGGTGGAGTCTGAGCTAGGACTTGAATAAAGATTTCCAGCCCCTTAGCCCTGGAATCCAGACATGAAATACTAGCCTACAAGTAAGCAGCAGAGCTTCTACAAAGAGATCCCTTAGAAAGTGACCTAGAAACAATGAGCAAAGCGGATGATAGTAGTTAAACTAGATACAGAGCCTACAATTTCAAAAAGATCCATGGCCAAGGTGGGAAGGGGGAGGAAGGAAAACAAGTTAGTTATTCCCCAATATGCTGATTAGTTTTTGCTGAATTTTTTCTCCTTTCTCTCTTTTTTAAAAATTCTTTTTTAATGAGTTGACTCTCCAGGAAGGGAAGGAATACAAGAGAAAAACAAAGTAATGTAAAAACAAAAAATATCAATATCTTATTTTTCAAACTAAAACCCAGGCTTCCTCTAAAATCAAGTACCTTGGTCTTCTAGGCCCTAGCTCCTTCTAGAAACAAACAAACAAACAAAACAAACAAACAAAAAAGTGCTTTGGAGCTCTTTTATTTCAAAGAATTCCTGGTACTTCATCTAATGCTTCCTGAAGGTCTGAGCACTTATTCAAAGTTCCAATTTCCTCCTCCAGAGCAGAATAACCCTAAGAGAGATTACCAGGACAATGTTAACTCAAACATACAGAAACCCACAAATGCAATTTTCCTAAAAGGGAAACACAATTCACTAAATCAAGCATCACAAAGAATTCACAACTCAAAGGGCATATAGTCCAGTCTAGACTAGAGCAAGAACTCTATTGCAACATTAACAGAGAGAAAAATCAGCTTTACTCAATCTCGTTTAATAATTGTCTTTTGGGACAAAGTAGCACAACCCAGAACACCCTTCATGCTACAAGCAAGTGGAATTTTAAACACTAAAATCATTACAGAGATTACCAATTCCAGCAGGGTAAAAAGGTTTAAAAAAAAAAAAAAAAAAAAAAAAAAAAAAAGGCCCACTAGAAGGATTTCTTTCAGATTCCCAAAGATACTGTAGAAAAGAAAATATGTAAATCTTAATCTCAATCATCAAAGGTTTGAAATACATTCTTCTTTGATTGTATGACCAGAAACTTTCCAGGAAATTAAACTCAAATTCAATCATAAGCTAACATTTATATATTGCTTATAGATTAGCAATCACGGTACGATTATTTCATTTGAGTGTCACAACCACTCTGGTAGGTTAGGTGCTATCATTATTCCCATTTTACAGATGAGAAAAGTAAAGCTGAGAAACATGTGATTTGCCAAGAGTCCAAAGAGAGATTTGAATTAAGGTCTTCAAGACTTCAAGTCTAGCATTCTATTCCCATAACCATCCTAGTATTTTACTTACTGCCACTATTCACATAATGACTAATGTAGCCAATAGATAAGGCCCTGGAAAAATGTGGAATGAAAATTTTGGGTAGTCCCCATGAATTATCCTCACTTTACAGATAAGAAAACTGAAGCCCAGGAAAGCTTGATGATTTGTCCAGGATAACAAAGTTAAAAAGCATCAAATTTTCTATCTCCTAAAATCAGTGCTCTTTTCTCCCCCAGATTTTTCTACCTAACGATGTTCTCTTTTCACTTTGCTATGACTCTTTAATTCAAAGCTAGGGATTCTTTTTCAATTAAAAAAAAAAATTCTGAATTAAAACTATTTTCAGCATTGAACATTCTAATGCTATTTAAAAAAAAAAAACATACACTAAATATTCTTTTCTCTCAGTAAGACTAACCAAAATAAAAGATCTAATTCGATAAGGATGACTATTAGATCAAGAAAATTTTAGGCTAGAATTTCCTTCTGCTTCTATCTGAAAAAGACAACTACTCTTAAAAATGCCCTTTGTCTTCTTCATCACTTTGCCTTTACTACCATTCACTCTCTCTCTCTAATCTTCCATCTTTCCCATCGACTGGATCTTTTTCAACTGCCAAAAAACCCCACCTCACCCACGTCTTCTCCATACTTACAAAAAAAAAAAAAAATCATCTGTGACTTTAACCACCAATAACTGGGAACTCCACTTCCATTACTCTCACTCGTTTCTAAGCTCTTCTAATCAGGAAGCTTCAGACCTCATCATTCAAACAAACATGCTCTCTCTGAAGTTACCAGTCACTTCACTGCCAAAACTAATGGACTGTTCTCAAACCCCATTCTTTGTGACGTCTCTGCAACGTCATGGAACCCCATTTCCTCCTCGATACTTTTTCCTCTATAAAGGCATTGCCTTCTCCAGGTTTTCCTCCTACCTGTCTGACTACTCTTTTCTGACTCATTTGGTGGATCTTTACCTCAAGATATGTCCACTAACCTCAGGTATCACCAAAAGGTCTGTCCTGAGGCATCTCTTTTGCTCTTTCATTTGGTGAAACCATAGGTTCAAACTTATACAGATTATTCCAAAATCTAAATATCCAGCCTTAGTCCTTCTCCTGTTCCACATAATTAACTGTCCTTTCTATGGCTCACTGGACTGCCACAGACATGTCAGATTCAACATATTCAATATAAGAACTCGTCTTTCCCCCAATCCCTTCTTCTTCCCAACTTTTCTATTACTGTAGCAGGCATGGGAATGCTCTCCCTCTTTAACCTTCATCTCTCCCTTCCTGACTTCCTTTAGGACTTCAAATTCTGCAGGTCACACAATTAAATGTGCCATAAATGGGACTTGACTAAAAATTATCTAGTCATTTTAATTAAATGTTGCTTTTCCTCAAGGGAAAATTTCCAAGGGAAGGATCATGTGTCACCTCAACTTTCTTTACATCAATGTGCACCTAGCTCAATGCTCTCTATAAACTAGATGGTCAATGCTTACAACGTGATGTTTATTACAAGATTTCCAAAAAAGCATTTGTATTCTATAGTGCTTTTACTTTTGAAAAAATTCCTTGCCAAAGATCACAGGAACATTAAGTATCAGAAGTAAAATTGAAACGGGCATGTCCCGATTTCCTATTCAGTCTTATATCCAATATCCAGTACCTTTCTTCCACAAGTATCTTCACCCCAGAGAATTTCTAATCACTATACTCATTTAGGATTCAAACAATTGGAAGCCAAACAAAGTTTTTAACCACTTGTGGTTTTGTGTATTTTAAGTAAAACAATTTATGAATAGTGGAGTCAGGAAAAGAATCTATAATTCCACCTTCACACCTCCCACTTTGTTCTAACCATGAGACCATACTCCCCAGAGAAAAGCCTGCTATAAATCGCTTTGCTGTCAGTTTCCTAATGTTACCCCTAAGCCCTTGGGAAATAGCCACATGACAGCATCCTAGATTCTACAGCCTAAACCAAATTTCTCACTTCCTACTATTACTTTTCAAATATTTTTGGCAGCCCAAGTCTCAATTACTGACACTACTGACATTACTAAAATGCAGATCTGATCATGTCACTCCCAACTCAAACTGTTCAATTGTTCCTCATTGCTTCTAGCATAATACACAAAATTTTCAGGCTGGAAACTATTTTTCCAGTATTAGTTAATAATATTCTACTTGACACACTGTCCATTCCAATCACTTTGGTCTACAAGCTATTTCCCACACATAGCATTCCTGTGACCACCTCAAAGCCCTTCTCCAAATGATCAGTGTTTAATATCTACTCCCTCCATCTCCAGATGGCAGAATACCTTAGTTCCTTCAAAGCATCACTGGGGTGCCATCTCCTACACCAGAGATCCCTGAGGTGATTAGTACTTGCTCCATCCAAGAATTACTTTGCATTACTTTGTAAAAACAGTTCTATTTATATTTCAGAATGCATGCCTTCCTCTCCTCTCCCCCACCTCACCCCCAAATTCTTGGAGCCAGGACCGGTTCTGGAATTTTAGTTTTTTCTTTAATCTTTGTATCACAACACCCAGGTACTTAACAAATGTTTGTTAACCTGAAGTAACAACTTTTAGGTTGTTTAGTCCCACATTATTGCAAAGGTTATCACTCATAGCATCAACATGACAGATGACTGTCAATTTCCACATGAGATGATATCTGTAGCTGTTAATACACATTAAGTAATAAGGGAAGAAGTGGTTAAGTATTCCATTTTAGAACAATGCACTGGAAATGATATAAAACTATATAAATGATATAAAACCTACTAAAGCATACTTTTTACTATCCTTTTCAGGATATGCTCACAAAACCAAGCAGTGAATACAGATCACTGCTTGCACCAAACGACCACCTAAACATCTCTTAGGACTCAAGAACTGACAAAAGCCGATTATAAAGATTGTTAATTCATTAGCACCTGATTTTTGAGATTGAAGAAATCAAGAATTTAAAAAAATCAGAGTCCTGTCTCTAGCAGCAAATTCTAAGAAATTAATTTTTTAAATTCTAAAAATTGTTCTCCATCTCTGTAAAGAGTACCATTCAATGTTCCACCTGTAGGAAATCTTTCCTTTTCTCTGGCCCTAGTTCAGACCACCTCCTCCATGAGGCCTTCCTTGATCTTCCCAGCACCCTCCCCCGCCTTCTCTTATCACAATTTGACCTTTCACATACTTTCCTCATTCCAATTCATTTATTTGTGTACCATTCAAACTCCCTAGTGAACTCTAGATTTTGTAGGTCAAAAGAATAGAACTGCATTTTCTATCTTTTTTATGTACAGCTTAGTACCTAGCAACAAGGGATTTAAAAACTATCCGTGGAACTACGTCAAAGTATTCTACCTCCGATTTTCCCCACCCAGACGCAAGCTCACAGCCTAAGGGTAGCTAGCTGACCCACAGTCTGGAACAAAGGAGTTACTTAATAAATATAGTTGAACACAGAAGAAACTATTTTAGGGTGGGAAGCTAGAGTAGATGCACAAGTTAGATAAATGTAAAATAAAGGAAGGGTGGAGGATGGTCAAAGAGAAAGCAGGATTTGGAGTCACAACACCGATTTCAGTGCCTAATCCCTCACTTATTACTTCAGTGGGATCTCGGGGGCAAGTCATCCAACTGAAGGCTGAAGCCCCTTCAATCTTGCCCGAATTTCCAAGCTGGGAGTCTTGCCTCCTCGCCTTCCTATCTGGCTCAATCTGACAAATCGCCCAAACCTCCCCATCTTGG
Organism: Sarcophilus harrisii; assembly: GCF_902635505.1. Classification (NCBI taxonomy): domain Eukaryota; kingdom Metazoa; phylum Chordata; class Mammalia; order Dasyuromorphia; family Dasyuridae; genus Sarcophilus; species Sarcophilus harrisii. Next base: position 200,174,617 of record NC_045431.1, on the reverse strand, counting down.
CTTGTTCATCCGTTACAATAAAGACACCGCTCACGACAGCGATTTGGGAAAGGAGGAGCGGAATACTGGGCGGCGAACGCCAGAAATTCGGAGGAACGGGACGGTTTCTCTGGCTCGATTTTCATTTCTCCATTTCCCCCGTATGTCTATAGTTCCACCCAAAGGAGGGAAGGTTCTAACACGTGCATAAAGTGCACAAAACAATTTCATCTCTTTGTCTCACACCAGTCAAACCCCTGGAGATGGCCTTTAAACCAGCAGGAGGCATCTCACAGGCCGGACCCCCGCTACGGGGACGCGAATCCCGGGCTGGGGGCTCCCCAATTTCCAAGCAGAGGATGGCGCGGGAGCAAGGGATTCCCCGGCTCCAGGACCACCAAGTTCCGAGGGGGGTGGGGCGGGGGCTGAAGCAGCCCCCGGGCCGGCCCCCGCTGCCCGGCCGGCCCCCGCTGCCCCCGCTCCGGAGATAAGGTGGATTAACATCTTCCCCACCCTCCCCTCCGCATTCCTCGGGAGCCCCCGGCCCCGACCGGCCGCGCAGCGGGCACCAGCCAGGCCGAGATGGGAGGCCGGCACCCACAACTTTCTCGGCCCGAGCAGTCGGCGCACCGCACCGGGTGGCCCCGGTCCCCCCCTCCCCCACGTAGGTGGGGGGGAGACCGTCTCACCCTCCTCCTCCCAAGGGGGCCACTCCCGGGCAGTCTCAGCTCCCTGCCCCCCCCCCCAGGGGCAATGTCAGCCCCCTCTTCCCGGGGCAGTCAGTCCCCTCCCCCATGGGGCACCTCAGGCCTCCCCCACGGGCAGGCTCCCTCCCCCTTCCCAGCGGAGGCCCCGCCCGGGCCGCGTCCCGGTCACCTGGATAAACTGGATGGTGAGCGCCGACTGCCGACGCCACCTCCTCCCACCACCACGAGCCGGTACTTCTCCTGCCCGGAGCCGTCCCGCCAGCCACTGCCGCGGCCATGAGGCGTCCGGCCCCTGCGGAGGCCCGCTCCCCACCCCTCCGGGGCCGGCGCAGGCCGCGGAGGGCGGGCGGGCTGCAGGGCGGCGCGGGCGGGCCGGGGCGCCGCGGCGGGGCTTGGGCGGCGCCGGGCGGGGCGCCGCGGCTCCCGGAGGGGCGGCGCGGGGGACGCGGCGCGGGGCCGCCGGGGCGAGCAGCGGGGGCCGCGAGGGCCGGTGGGGTCCGCGCTCCTCAGCCTCCCTCCTCAGCGCCCAGGCGGCGAGCACAGCCTCCGAGCCGCGACAATGGCGGCGGGCGGGGCCCGCGCCAATCTGGGGCGGGATATTCATGAGGGGGCGGGGCGGGGCGGGGCCTCCGCCTCCCGGGAGGGAAGGAGAGAGGGAGGACCAGAAGGAGGGAGAGAGGGAGCAGGCTTCCTGCCGAGGCCGGCCTTGCCGCCCGCCCTATCCGGGGTGCTCGTGTGTGTGCCTGTGTGACACGGCACGGGAGAGTCCAGTGGGATCTGTGTGGGCGTGATCATGGGACTCTGTCTGTGCGGCTGTGATAGATTCTGGGACCGGTGGGCGAAGGATCGTGTGAGCACGTGTGTGTCCGTGTGGGGGTGATGTGTGATCGCGTGACTACGTGTGTGACCGGCTGTGTGAGGGAGTGTGATTGTGTCACAGGTTGTGTGACCACTCGTATCCGTGTGGGGTGTGATGGTGTAATCAGGTGACTACGTGTGTGACCGGCTGTGTGAGGGAGTGTGATTGTGTCACAGGTTGTGTGACCACCTGTATCCGTGTGGGGGTGATGGTGTGATCACGTGACTACGTGTGTGACCGGCTGTGTGAGGGGGTGTGATTGTGTGACAGGGTGTGTGACCACCTGTATCCGTGTGGGGGTGATGGTGTGATCACGTGACTACGTGTGTGGACCGGCTGTGTGAGGGGTGTGATTGTGTCACAGGGTTGTGTGACCACTCGTATCCGTGTGGGGGTGTGATGGTGTAATCAGGTGACTACGTGTGACCGTGTGTGAGGGAGGTGATGTGACAGGTTGTGTGACCACCTGTATCCGTGTGGGGTGATGGTGTGATCCGTGACTACGTGTGTGACCGGCTGTGAGGAGGTGTGATTGTGGCAGGTTGTGTGACCACCTGTATCCGTGTGGGGTGATGGTGGATCACGTGACTACGTGTGTGACGGCTGTGAGGGGGTGTGATTGTGTCACAGGTTGTGTGACCACTCGTATCCGTGTGGGGGTGTGATGGTGTAATCAGGTGACTACGTGTGTGACCGGCTGTGTGAGGGAGTGTGATTGTGTCACAGGTTGTGTGACCACCTGTATCCGTGTGGGGGTGATGGTGTGATCACGTGACTACGTGTGTGACCGGCTGTGTGAGGGGGTGTGATTGTGTCACAGGTTGTGTGACCACTCGTATCCGTGTGGGGGTGTGATGGTGTAATCACACGTGACTACGTGTGTGACCGGCTGTGTGAGGGAGTGTGATTGTGTCACAGGTTGTGTGACCACCTGTATCCGTGTGGGGGTGATGGTGTGACCACGTGACTACGTGTGTGACCAGCTGTGTGAGGGAGTGTGATTGTGTGACAGGTTGTGTGACCACTTGTATCCGTGTGGGGTGATGGTGTGACCACGTGACTATGTGTGACCGGCTGTGAGAGGGAGGATTGTGTGACAGGTTGTGTGACCACCTGTATCCGTGTGGGGGTGTGATGGTGTGATCACGTGACTACATGTGTGACCGGCTGTGTGAGGGAGTGTGATTGTGTCACAGGTTGTGTGACCACTTGTATCCGTGTGGGGGTGATGGTGTGACCACGTGACTATGTGTGTGACCGGCTGTGTGAGGGAGTGTGATTGTGTGACAGGTTGTGTGACCACCTGTATCCGTGTGGGGTGTGATGGTGTGATCACGTGACTACATGTGTGACCGGCTGTGTGAGGGAGTGTGATTGTGTCACAGGTTGTGTGACCACCTGTATCCGTGTGGGGGTGATGGTGTGATCACGTGACTATGTGTGTGACCAGCTGTGTGAGGGGGTGTGATTGTGTGACAGGTTGTGTGACCACCTGTATCCGTGTGGGGGTGTGATGGTGTAATCACGTGACTACGTGTGTGACCGGCTGTGTGAGGGAGTGTGATTGTGTGACAGGTTGTGTGACCACCTGTATCCGTGTGGGGGTGTTATGGTGTGATCACGTGACTATGTGTGTGACCACGTGACTACATGTGTGACCACATGACTACATGTGTGACCGGCTGTGTGAGGGAGTGTGATTGTGTGACAGGTTGTGTGACCACCTGTATCCGTGTGGGGGTGATGGTGTGATCACGTGACTATATGTGTGACCATGTGACTACGTGTGTGACCGTCTGTGTGAGGGAGTGTGATTGTGTGAATGAGATTGTGCGACCACCTGTATCTGTGTGGATGTGTGTGATCATATGACTGTGTGACAGATTGTGTGATTGCAAGATCATGTAACTACGGATTGTATGATGGAATGTGATTATGTGACAGTGTGTGTGCATGTGTGTCCGTATGTGTGACTGAGATGTATGTGACAGATTTGTGACAGTGTGATTATGTGCATGTATGTGTGTTTGCATGTGTGACAGATTGTGTGATGTGTCTCTGGGTTTAGAGGTTGTGATCCAATGACTATCATCAGATGAGCAAGGGGCTGCCCTCGAAGTAACCCTCATATTGCTCTCTCAGAGTTCTCAGATATTTTTTATCTTGCCTTTTTCAGTAGACCAAAATCTCACTGAAGACAGGAGTTATTTGAAAAAAAAAAAAAAACCATTATTATTGCCTTTGACTTTATATAACAGATGCTTAATAAGTACTTGTTAAATTGAAATCCTGTGTCATTAGCTCATAGATTTAGAACTAGAAGGAGGAACCTTAAAGCCCTTGGAGTCCAAATCCCACATTTTATTGAAAGGATAGCGCAGACCCACTCTCCCAGGGTGAGCCCAACCCCCACAAGGGACTTCCCACTTTACCCTCCACATACATAGGTTAAAAAATGAAGGCAATTATCTGAACCAAGGTCACCCAGCTAACGTCTGACATAGGTGATTTCAAGTCCTGATTTCCTGATTTCAAGTCCATTGTGCTCTCTCTGCTTCACCAGGGGTCTCCAGAAGCAGAATTAACTTCCTCTAAGCTAACTAGCCTTCCAACACAAGCTAAATAACCATTGCTCTGTTGTGTACAAGTATTTTTTCAGGTATGAGTTGGGCTAGTGGCCTTTGCATCCCATTCAGTTTTTGAGATTCTGTGTCTCTGTAAGTCTGCCTTGAAAATGTCCTGTCTCTCCCTGCCTCCCAAAATGCGTTCTATTACTCACCTCCTGATGGAAAAGTAATGAACTCAAAGCGCAGACTAAGAGATACATTCAAAGGAGGAAATTTGTTTTATTTGACTAAACATATTTACTAGAAAAATTATGTTTTTTTCCTCAAAAGGGGTGGAGAAGATGAGGAGCCTCCTGTGTTGCCAAGAGAAAGAAAGAAAAAAAAAAAGGGAAGTCTTTTGAAGAATTTTTAGGACAGTAACACAAAAGAATGGAAAGAAGTACAGAAGGAAACAAACAAGACAGTTTTGAAAGCTACATGCTGAATTTATTGTATTCTTAAAAGGAAAAAGAAGCTGTACATAACAGATCCAAAATTCTATACTCTTTTTCTTGTATACTTGTATATGGAAATGCTCTTTTTATTTGCTGTTTGAGTTCAGAATAAAATAATAAAATTTAGAGAATGAGTGTTCCCTATGAATAGCACCTTTTCTCTTCTTTTCTCCCTCTAGACTCATTCCCATGGTAACCCCATCTCTTGAATCATGAGCTCCTTGAAGTCAGGTATTGTTTTTTGCCTTTCCTTATCTCTAGGACTTCCTTAATATTGATGCTTTATAAATGTCTGCTGAATATTTCTTGAATGAGGGGTATAGATATGTGACATTGTATATGTCACAATGTATATCACAATGTATATTACTAGAAAGTATGTATCATAGGAAGTGTAAGTACGTATCTGAAACTGATTGTACATGTCCCAGCTTCTTAATTTTTGGTTTTCAATCCCATATGGGGTCCTGTAACTGAATGTGGGGATTGTGAAACTTTGATTCTCTGTACATGTTTGATTTGTATATCTATATACCCAGAGACACAAAAAAATTTCAGGCAAAAAGAGTAGAAAAAGTTTAAGAAGCCCTAATATATGTGATGATTGTGGGTATGTAATGCAAATATGAAGGGTGAAGATGTAACAGTGACTGTGTTCTAGCAGTATAGGAAAGTGAAGGTAGTTGTATATGAGATACTAGGACATGGTATCTCAAAGATAGTGTTTTGTGTGTGGAAGACAAGCTAAGAGGAAAAAGAGAGAGACAGAGAGAGACTGAAATAGGATAAAGAGCTGCATATTGTGGGGAGTGGTAGAGCAAGGGCTGCCAGGGCTTGGATCCATTGCTCCTCTGTGACTGTCTATCCTGAAGAATAGCCATTCAGAGACATAATGATGGTTATTCAGTCTCCCTTCTGTCCAGCTCCTCCTCTTCTAAACAATCCAAGGTCCTTCTGCCCGTGTCTGCAGGCCCAGAGAACAGGACAGGCTAACAAACCCTACACCATAGAGATTAGGAGTCACATACTCTGGTTGTATCACCCAAAAATAAAATAAAGGCAAGTCATAAAGATAGCAAGTCATTGGCCTTTAACACTTGAGACTCACTCATCCTTCTTGACCCATGAGGTTCTGTGGCTTTGGATTCTCTCTTACAGCCTTTTTTCACTATTTCCTTATCAAATTTCACCATTTCCTTTGTTAATACCTTCTCCTTAAGTGGGTTTATCCCTCCAAAGATGTATTCTCAACTCTCCTCTCTTTTCTCACACTTTTTTCCCTTGTTAATCCCATTCACTCCCAAGGCTCTAACTATTTAAGTGGAATGCTATCATGGGAAGATTCCTGGGACTTGAGAGTCAGGAGAGCCAGCTTTAAATTCCAGCTTTAATATCTGCTATCTGTATTATCAAATGAGAAGTGTCATTTAATGGGAGCTCGGTTTCCTTCTTAATAAAATGAGGAAAACAAAAGAATTGAACTAGTTACTTTCAGCTGTAAACTTCATGTCACTGATTCCTTTTGGCCTTTTTAGTCTCCTTCAGCTCCCACAGCCAATCCATTCACAGTTCTGATTGCCTTCTTCTGACACTCTCTGTCTTTTGATGATGATGATGATGATTAAGATGATGATAATTAGCATTTATATAGTGCCTCCTATATGTCAGGCACTATGCTAAGTGCTTTACAAATACCACATCTGATCTTCACAATTGGGTGCTATAATCATCCTCATTCCATGATTTAAGAAATTAAGGCAAACAGATTTATATCTGAGTTGGATTTGATCAGATCTTCCTGATTCTAGGTCCAAGGTTCTACTGTATCACTTTGTTGCTTCCTTCCTAAAATGGCAGTGGATAGATCATTGGGTACATATTAAGAGCAGTACAATAATCCACGATCATTCAAATCAACTTATGAAAAATCCTGTCCATACCCAGAGAAAGAACTGATTGTATCTGACTGCAGATCGAAGCATTCTCTCCCCCTCTCCCTCCCCACCCCCCTCTTTTTATAGGGTAGGAGAGCTATGTTTTCTTTCACAATATGATTTTTATGGAAATGTTTTGCATAACTTCACATGTGGTTTTTTTTCATGGGAGTTGGGAGGGATAAGGGAGAGAATCTGGAACTCAAAAGTTTTTAAAACAAATGTAAAAAATTGTTTTAAATGTAACTAGAGAAATAAGATTTAAATAATTAATTGGAAAAGGAGTTGAATAAATGTTTGACTGAATAACTGACTAACAAAACTCCATTTCTAGTCCACATACATTTGAAATGGCTACCCCCTAGCCTCCAACACTTAAGAGGTTTTGTGAAGATAAAAATGAGATAATATTTGTAAACCTTAAAATGATACATAAATGCTATTATTGTTGTTATTATGTATTACAGTTTTGATATGGTTAAAGTAAAATAAAATAGAATCAACTCCCTAATCCTACATACTATATTACTCTCAATTCAACCCAATAACAAATTAGTTTTTCAGTTCCATTTTTATGTTATCTTCTCTTATCAGAACATAATATTGAGGGCAGAACCTGTCTTTTTTCTTGAATTTGTATCTTTAGCATTTGGCATAGTACTGGTGCATAGTAAAAGCTGAATAAACGCTTGAAGACTGAATAACTAAATTCCATTTCCAATTTTTATGCCTTTGAAATGTCTATTCCCCATGCTTGGTATGAAGCCATCCTCTCCCTCTCACTTTTCCCTGGCTTCCTTCAGGACTCACTTCAAATCCCACTTTCAACAGAAGACTTTTTCAAGTCTTGGTAGGGGCTAATGCCTTCCTTTTTCTAATTATCTTATCTATTTTGGATATATTATGTAAGGACCTAGTTATTTATGTAAGAGGCATATCTGGGCATTCCCAGCCAGATCTTATTAGATGGAAGCACTTTGTGTCTCCTCACACATGGGTATATAACCAACCAGAACAGGCAACAGCTTTAAAACTGGCTGGACTGAGATAGTCACTTTCTGGTTCACTCTCAGGCTTCTTTATAGTTTGTTTTTGATGAGATCAAGCCCCACAGACTGGCAGATAAGTTTGTATATTTATGATTATTCTTTTAAAATAAATACTCATTATAAAAGCTAATTCAACAACAGCTGGCTAATGGAATTGGGATGCAGGGAAATCATCACTAAATTTAGAGAGACTACCACCAATAGAACCTGGAGTCATTGACCAGAGCTTTGATGACCTAATCCCCATTAACAAAATGAGATAACCATGGGGGAGGGGTACAATGTAACCTAGCCTTCAAGATGTTCCCAATTAGAATTACACTCTTTGAAGAGAACAGTTTTTGCCTTTCTTTGTATCCCCAACAATAAAGGCAAATATCAGTCAGTCAACAAGCATTTATTAAACACTATAAATATTTACTATGGGTGTTTATTAAATACCTACTATAAGTACTTACTATATGTGTTTACTGGCTGATCTATGCTTTTCTTCAAGTCACTGATAAAAAATACCAAATATCACAAGGATAGACAAGTCCTGGGGGCCACTATCCTAGAGACCTCTTTCTAGACTGACTTCAGATCATTCAAAACTTTTCTTTTGGTCTCTCTATTCAATACCCACCTAACTGTACTATATCATCCAGCCCATTTCTTACTGTCTTATTCTACCAGAGCAACATGCTGTCACATGCTTTGCTAAAATTTAGGTAAACTTTATCTACATAGTTCCTTTGACTGGCCAATCTGATAACACCATCACCAAAGGAAATGAGGTTAATCAGGCATGAATTGTATTTGATGTACCACTGTTTCCTTTTTTAGTTGTTTTCTAACCATCATTTTAATAATGCATTGTAGAACAACAATGTTAGTAGAAAAAAACAGACACAAAAAAACCAGAAGTGACTGTTGCAAAATGAGCGAGGATGGGCATGGTCCCAAAGAAGAAAGACCCTTTTGCAAAAGTGGGAGATCCATGAATTTGGAGTACTGAATATATTTTTTATTTTTGTGGATATGTTTTGATGGGTTTTGCTGATTTTTTTCCCTCTTTTTTTTTCTCCTCTTTAAAAATATTTTTTGTTATACAACATGATCTTTTGGGAAGAGGAAGGGAGAAAGAGTGGAAGAAGTTTGATGATTTTTTAAAAAGCAATAAAAGTTTATTTTTTAAATTTCAACGCAATTTAATTTTTAAAATATATTGTAGAACTTTGCTAAAAATCTAAGTTAAACTCATTGGCCTAAAATATATATAGATTCAAATGCCCTACTATTTTTTGAAAATTGTGAAAATATTTGCCTTTCTCCAGTCCTATGGCTACTCTCATTCTCCATAATATTTCAAAGATTGTTGACATTACTTTAGCAACCCCATCCAACAATTCTTTCATATTCATATTTCATGTGGACCAGATGACTTGAATTCCTTAGATAGGTAGATGTTTTCTCTTACTTTATGTCCTGAGGTAGCAAGATTCTGGACTTACTTTTTCAACCTTATGCACAATAACAAGTTGGGTTCCTAGGGCTAGGCTGATTGCATCTCCCCTTTTGGGTGCTAAGTAACCCCCTGAAGGTTGGAGAGGAGTGTTTCTTCCTTAAAGCTATTGGCTCGGGTCTCCATTCTAATGTGTTCTCTCTACTATCAACCAATAGTGGTTAGCTCTCAAGTTTCATTTAACCAATTACAATCAAATAGCTTTTACAAAATTATATTTACTGCAGAGTGTATCGTGAAGAGAAGTTAAAAACCTTTAATTGGCCATTTCCTTTGGTTTCCCCATTTCTATTTCAGTTTGATACCACCACTGTAGATAACAACCCCATTTTCTCTTTACTGCAATTATTTCAGAACTATCAGAATTTCATTCTTAGGAACTTCTTATCTCTCCTGGGTTGAATGCCCCTGCATCTTTTCTCTAAACCTATCTAATTTCCAAAAATCTAGGATATGTGTCAGATAGGAGAAATCTGGGCACAATCTTCTTCTATCCCACTTACTCAGACTTTCCTACTGAATTTTAGCCATTGAGTCTCATCTATTGATGATCTGAACCCTTTGGAATTTGTTCTCCAAAAATTTCCAGATAACACTTAGTTTATTTTGTTTCTCTATTGCAAATTCTAACATGGAATCGTCCCTTTCCCAAAATATTCACATCATTTCTAGCTGGAAATCAGTTCTATCTTGTTGGTGAGAACTGGATTCAGAAGTTAGTCAGCCAGTCAATAAAAATTCATTGAGTGCCTACTGTTCCTTCTGTGCGCCAGACACTGTTCTTACATGTTGCTTGTTCTAACTTTAGAAAGATAAAATTATCCTAAAGGCAATCAAGAATTTAGTTGCTGTTTTACTTTTGTCAGTGAGAGAATTTCAGCCAAGATCTGAATAATTGAAGTTCCCCATCACTAGTCTAGATTCCATGCCAGTCTTGGGATCTGTTTCCCAACCTCCCTCCCTATTTAACCTTCTTTAGAATTTCTGTCTGCATAATCGACAAAACCTCTTACATTCTTAAACTTTTCAACTAATGTTCCTCTCACTAAACCTGATTTGCCTCCCCTTCCCCATTTTTTTATTAAAGCTTTTTATTTACAAAACATATGCATGGTAATTTTTCAACACTGACTCTTGAAAAACCTTGTGTTCCAAATTTTCTTCTCTTTCCCCCCCACCCCCTCCCCTAAATGTCAGGTATTCCAATACATGTTAAATATGTTGAAATATATGTTAAATTCAATATATGTATACATATTTATACAGTTATCTTGCTGCACAAGAAAAATTTGATCAAGAAAGAAGGAAAGGAAAAACTGAGAAAGAAAACAAAATGCAAGCAAACAACAACAAAAAGAGTAAAAATGCTATGTTGTGATCCACACGTAGTTTCCATAGTCCTCTCTCTGGGTGTGGATGGCTCTCCATCACAAGATCATTGGAACTGATCTGAATCATCTCATTGTTAGAAAGAGCCACGTCCATCAGAATTTATCAACGTATAATCTTGCTGTTGGTTTGTATAATGATCTCCTGGTTCTGCTCATTTAATTTCTGCATCAGTTCATGTAAGTCTCTCCAGGCCTCTCTGAAATCATTTTGTTGCTCGTTTCTCACAGAACAATATTATTCCATAACATTCATATACCATACTTACTCAGCCATTCTCCAGCTGATGGGCATCCATTCAGTTTCCAGTTTTCTAGCCACTACAAACAGGGCTGCCACAAACATTTTGACACATATAGGTCCCTTTCCCTTCTTTAATATCTCTTTGGGATATAAGCCCAGTAGTAACACTGCTGGATCAAAGGGTATGCACAGTTTGATAACTTTTGGGGCATAATTCCAGATTGCTCTCCAGAATGGGTGGATCCATTCACAATTCCACCAACAATGCGTCAGTGTCCCAGTTTTCCCACATCCCCTCCAACATTTGTCATTGTCTTTTCCTTTCATCTTAGCCAATCTGACAGGTGTGTAGTATATACCTGATTTTCCAATGAGGACACTATGTTCTTTGCTACTTGTCCAGAACAGTATTGATTATCTTTTCCCCAAACCCTCCTGTTTTCCAAACTTCCCTTCTATCAAGGACACCACATTCCTCCCATACTGGAGACCTGAGTGATAACATTAAGTCTTCTATCAGTCACCCAACAAATCCAGTCTCTCACTAATATCTCTCATATCTACATGCATGTATGAACATGTGTGTATGAATGTACACACTATGTATACATGCCTTATATGTGCACTCATATAGGTACACACCTGCATATATTTATATACATACACCATCCCCCTTTTTCCACTTACAATCGTCCCCTCTCACATGAACTATTACAATAGACTTCCAATCATTCTCCCTGTCCCTACTCTCTCCCCACTCTTTCATTCAACTGACAAAGTGATTTTTCTAAAATATGGGTCTCACTATATCACCCTTGATTCAAAAATTCTAAAGACTCCCTATTATTCCTTTTCTCAGGAGATCAAATAGAAAATTCTCCATTTAGCATTTACAGGTCTTTACTGTAAATATATTGTAGGGTCCTTGCTGTCTTAACTGTTCCTACACACACACTGATACAAGCATACCTGCCTTCTTGCTATTCTTTGTCAATGCAGGACAGAATATCCCTAGTTGGAGATATTTAGCATGCAATTGGTGACATAGAACTGGAATCTATAATAAATTGGGTTTGGATAGATTTATCTGGAAGTCATCTGCATAGAAAAGATAATTCAATTCATGGAAATTGATGAGATCACCAAAAGAAAAGATGTAGAGAGAATATAGGAGTACCCAGATTAGAGCCATGATTAGACATGGAAAATTATCAAGCAAAGGAGTCAGGAAGAAACAAACAAGTAGAAGGATAATTAGAAGGGAAAAGTATCACAAAAATCTAGTAAGAAGAGATGGTCCAGAAGGAGGGGGTAGCCAAAATACTCAAATTCTTCAGATAATTTAAGAATAACAAGGCCTCCAATTTGGTCACGAAGGGATCACTGGTAATTTTGGGAAGAACAGTTTCATCTGAATGGTAAAATCTGAAGCTATATTGAATGGGGTTCAGAAATAACTGGCAGGAGAGGAAAAAGAGGCAATGAATATAAAAGGCTCCATTTTTTAGTTTGACTCCATAGTTTAGTTTGATAATGGGTAGTAGGGTCAAGTGAAAAATTTTGAGGATTCTGAAGACCTGAGTATATTTCCAAAGAAACCAGTATATTAGGAAAAATTAAAATTGAGAGAGGGGATAATTGAAAGATCAAGCTCTCAGAAAAGAAAAAGGGAAATGGGAACAAGAACACACAAGTACAAATGTTGACCATACCAAGTAGGAAGAACTACTTCTTTGTCAGTAATAAGAGTAAATAAAAAAATATCAGATAATGTAGAGGAGTTTTAGCAAATAGGGTTGGGGCAAGAGGAAGTTTATATTGTATTTCTCAACCTTATGAGGAAATTAGGAATCAAGGACATTTGCTTAGAGGGAAAGGAAAGAAAGTGGAAGTAGGGGGCTTGTGGGAAAGACAGCATTAAGATTTCTACACTGGGTAGAAGAGAATGTCAGAAAATAGGAAAGGGTTTTAGGATATAGGTTGGGGAAAGAGGATGCTTATATTGTATTTCTCAATCTTCTGAGGAAATTAGGAATCAAAGTCATCTGCTGAGAGGGAAAAGAAAGAAAGTGGGAGTAGGAGGCTTGTGGGAAAGACAGCCTTTGATTTCCACACTGGGTAGAAGATTATGTCAGAAAATGGGGAAGAATTTCAGGATATAGCCTTGGGGAAAGAGGAAGCTTATACTGGATTCCTCAACTTTCTCAGGAAACTAGGGGCCGAGGCTATCTGTTGAGAGGGAAAGCAAAGTGGGAGTAGGATGCTTATGGGAAGAACAGCATTGGATTTCTACCATGGGGAGAAAGTCAATCAGGAAAAAAAATAAAAGAATTGGAGCACAGCTCTGAGGTCTCAGTTGAGATTAGATAATATAAATCCTGGTAGATTCAGACAACAGCTTGGTATGACTTCCTCTACTGACTTTTACTAACATTGTGAGTAATAATGGAAAAATTAGATAATGAGGATGACTAAGGTAAGGATTTAGCAAATCATAAGAAATGACAGGACAAGGGAGTAAAGGGTTCAAAGCTAGAGAATATACCTTGGTATTGTTGAAATGGAACAATATAATGTTTAAATTTCAAAAGAAGAAAAGGGAGGGCAGAGCAAGAATAGAAGCAGAGAAGAATCCAGAGACTAGATGAGGGTTAGATGGAAAGCAGGGGACCTGATTAACTGGTACTTTTTGCATCAGATCAGGGAGAATAAAAGAGAGAAAGATAGAAGTCTATGGTTGTAGGAGAACTTCAGAGTTCTAGATCATGGAAGTCAAATGGTGGGGGGGGCTTTTTGATATCAAAGGTACATGTGTCCTTATATGTGGCTGAGGTGAAAGGAAAGTTCAGCTAAGGAGTTGAGGAATCTGATGAAATGGGAGGTCAGATGTTTGAAAGGACAGCGACATGCATGTTGACTGTTAAATAAGAAGGTAGGCATTGGGTTGGGGATGTAGATTGTAAGTTAGGTGACCTGAGGAAGTGAGAAGGAAGGCTGAGGTGGCCATAGTTACAATCGGCTGAGGTGGATAGTGCTGAGATTTTCTGAGTCACAGATTTGGGGGGAAAGCAGTAATAGGGAATTATGAGGAAGGGGAAGGAGTCTTATAGTCCCCCAGGCCTGGGAAATATAATTTCATTTGGGCTCTTATTCACAAGGGGCATATGAAAATGAAGAGAGGTGTAAAAATGTACTCTCAAACCCCAAGGAAAAAAAAAAGGTTAGTGTAGTAAATGCCCAGTGATAGCAAATACAACTGAAACACAGATGGTTACAAGAGAGAAAGCAGACAAAAAGCAATAAGAAAGTTTTAAGTGGGTGAGGTAAGTAACTTCCAGGGCTATTTGGAAGATGTGGGGTCCCTGCCACTGAGTCTTTTTTAAAAATTATTATATTTTATTTTTCCAAATATATGCAAAGATAGTTTTCAACATTCATCTTTGCAAAACCTTCTATTTCAAATTTTTCTACCTCCCCTTCCCAATACAGCAAGCAATCTGATATAGGTTAAACATGTACAATTCTCCTAAATATCCTTCCATATTCATCATGCTGCCCAAGAAAAATCAGATCAAAGTGAAAAAAAAAAAACAAGAAAAAAAATGAGAAAGAAAAAACAAAAAAATGAAAATACCATGCTTTGGTCTACATTCAGTATCCGTTGTTCTCCTTCTGGATATGGATGGCACTTTCCATCACAAGTCTTAATAAAATTGCCTGGAATCACCACGTTGTTGAAAAGAGCCAAGTCCATCACAGTTGACCATCACATAACCATTACTGTACAATATTCTCTTGGTTCTGCTCATTTCACTTAGCATCACGTCTTGTCTTACCTGTTTTTTTCTGAAATTAGTCTGTTCATCACTTCTTATAGAACAATAATATGCCATTACATTCATGAATCATAATTTATTCAGCCATTCCCTGATGGGCATCCACTTAATTTTCAGTTCCTTACCTCTATAAAAAGGGTTGCTACAAATATTTTTTGCACGTGTCCATCAAAGAGAAATGGGAATCCAATTTTAAGCAGTCCTATAACTAGGACAATGCAACTAGAGCTTATATTGGATTCCTCAGAGCAGACTTTTTACTTCCCACTTTCCAATGAGGATCACAGCCCCAACATCTGAGTCCTCCCCCTAGCCTTGTACCACTGTATCTGTGACAACAACTACTCCCCTTCCTTTTCTCAACTCTGTAGGTCCTCTACTAGTGATATGGTTAGCACTGGATCTGGGTTCAGCTTTGCCCAGGAAAATTAATACCCAGATAATTACTGACTGATACCTGGGCTCCCTGCCAGACCCAACTCTTCTGCAATTGAGAGAGAAAATGCTAAGATGCTGATATGATACACTTGCTCTGATGAAAACAATCCTCACAGAACCTTGGAAGGTAGGGGGACCTAATGAACTGGTACTTTTAGCACATCGTATTTCTTTTATCTTTTATTTCATTAGTATAGGAGAAGAGAAAAGAGCTGTTTGAAAGCTGTTTGAAAGGTTAAAATGACTCAGTATTTGGTAACTGATTGGATATGAGGGCAAGAGAGTGAGGAGTCAGCATGGTTTATATTTGTATGTTTATAATACCAATGTTATAAATGTGATTGTTTGGAAAAACAGAAGTGTTCTCAGCAGAAATGGGGAAGTGTAGGAGAAAGGTGGATATCAGGAAAACATAAAGTTCTTATCGTATCAATAACTTGGTTTTTTGGATTTTTAAAAAGAATATTTTGTTAATTGTATTTTAACATACCTGCTTTGAATTTTATTTTGTACATTTAGAAATATTATTCAACACGGTTACATTTTGGAATAGAAGATTTTGCAAGGGTCAGTGTTGAAAAATTACCCATGCATATGTTTTGTAAATAAAAAGCTATAATTAAAAAAGGGGGGGGGGGAATTACAAAAATGTCACTAGAGTGCCAAAAGGCTCCATAAAGGAAAAAAGGTTGCGACTTCCACCTGATGTAATAAGTTAAGTGATGAACACTGCAGTCCATGCAGACCTGCTCTTTCTATGGGACTCTGTCCCAACAAAAATGAAAAGGCAGGAAGTGGAGCTTTTTCTTGCATTATTCAGCCGAAGAAGCCAGGAGGAAGAGATAGCAAATGCTTGATTCCACTCTGTCCCTCCAGAGCTTCCCTCTGACACTCAGCAATCTTTCCTCCTCTGGAGTTTCCCCTGGTCTCCATTCTTATTGCTATGATTTCCCTGTCTGAGTGACTTCCCCTCTTCTCACAAAGTTCAGTTTCTAGACCTGGAGCCTATGCCCTCTTACTTAAGACTTTATTATCTAGATTGATATCTTTTCAAAAACTCTGCTCTCCCAATTTAGCATCTCCTCACCTCCCAATCTATCTCCTCACTTTGCCCCAGATATTCAAAGGGATTGTCACACCTTCAATCTTAACATCCCTGCATCACTGCCTCTGTGGTCTTGAACTCTGAAATCCTCCTTTGATACTAATATTCTGCTCTTCCATTTCTTCTTCTTCATTCCTCTTAAACTCATCATTTGTCTTAGCCAGGACTTCCAGTCTGTCTCCCTTTCCCCTTTTCTAGCATCATTCCTTTTCTAGCCTGATTTTTCCTCCATTGAAGGACTAAGTCAATCCCTGTAGGTGGGCCGTAAATAGAACAGGTATGTCATTTTCTAGTTATTAGAGTTTGCTGATTATTAACAGAAAAGAAGAGTATGGGCTTTAACCCTGAAAGTACGAAACCTACATTATAAATTGTCCTAGATTTGTCATTGCGATTGTGCATATTGTTCTTTTGGCCCCAGTTTCTTCCTTCTTCACTCTCTCACCCACATCTTCTTTTCTCTCATTCTTTATGGCAAGGCTTTTTAAACTCTTTGCACTCATGACCCCTTTTTGCTTGAGAAATCTTTTCATGACCCTAGGTATATAGATATATAAAATAGATATACAAATCAAATATTTACTAAAAATAAATCATAATTTTGTGACCCATGTTCAGTTATTTTTCAATAAATTAAATAATCATAATTTTGCTACTCCCTTGTTCAGTTTTATCACCCACATATTTAAGAACCCACAGTTTAAGAAGCTTTGCCTTATAGTACGGGAATATTTGATTACATTCACATGTTATTCACTCATTCCCTATTTACTGCATACATATTTACTTTCTAAACAATTTCTCTTACATTTGTCTTTACATATTTGTTGCCACCACCCTAAAGGTGCTCATTACCTTTCCCTTTCTAATATAATAAGGTCCCAAAGTAGTCTTCCAGTCTATTCCCGCTCCGATTCACCTTTCACATGACTGCTGGAGTTGTGATCGTCCTAGCACTAGAGAGATCACTTCATTTCTATCCTTGAAAATCTTTAGTGGCCCACAATTATCAATCTCTCCTGCCTAAAGCATAATACTCTTCACACAAAAATGGTGAAAGTTTATTAAATGAATAGCTGGTTGGCTGAATGAATGGGCACTTGGAAGATAAGAAACAGACCCAATGAATCTCCATTAAAGACTGCTATAAACTAATAGTGTATCAAAGCAGCTAGAAAGGACTTAGATCTTCAGTGCAATCTCCTCATTGAACTAGTAGAGCTATGACTTTGAAGGACTATTTGTACATGAAAAGAGCAGGAAACTTAGATAAGCCTCTGGCAAAAACTGATTTTCTCCTCTGTCCCTCTTCTTCACCCATTCACTGATATAAATGAGCAGGAGAAACTTAAGAGTTTTATATTGAGGAACTTCAAGCCCTAGAGCTGATTAGTTATCACTGAGCAAACGGCCATTACCCGATTTATAGTTTAATCTGTAGAAATAAACATTGGCAACATATTGGACAGTCACCATAAGCTTCTTAGGTGGAGTCCTTAACCCTTAAGGGTCTGGCCCCATTCCAGAAGGAATTCTCAAAAGAAAACAAGTCTAAAAGCTTTCTAGGATAACCTTGCTGCCTCCTTTGAAGATAGAAGGCCTCAGAGCACTAGGAAGTTGTTTGCTGATTTTAACACAAGGGTTCCTTTTCTTTCTGAGAGATCATAGCAATACCCTAGCTTGGATTTCATCAGAAGCTAGAGGCAATATATACTACATGGAGACTAAAAGATCAAGATTAATAAGATCAATAAAAAGACATTAATGCACTTCCATTCTTCAGAGACATGAGTTTTCACTCTTTATACTTGCTTTGGCCATATATTCCCTAAATTTGTACCTTTCCACATATGTGCTGGCCACACATGTTCCCTAAAAGTGTACCTCTCTACTTGTGACTACTATGCATTTCTACTCCATGGGTATACTCTTGGGAGAGTGTACCCCATGTTTATGGGGGAAATATTTTTTGAACAGTGCCATTCTGGTTTGCCTTTGTTTTGAGCTAATTGTGTCCTATGGCTGATTATTGAGAAGGTAATACATTGCTGGGGAGTCTTAAGCTATAGTTTTAAGAATTCAGTACTTTGAACCTGTTCTCAAGGGAGCAAGTAGCTGACCTCTAGGAAACAAATATGAAGGAGAGAAGTGGGGAAACATAGTCCAAAGGAGCACTATACACAGAAGAAAGTAAGTCCCAGAAAGGGGAAGAGGAACTGGCTTAAGTTTAAATTGCTTGTTAGTAGCAGAAATAGAACAGGAAACCAGGTTTCTTGATTTCAGTCCTGGGCTTTTTATCAAAGACTGTGTTGAATGTTATGTTACAAAGTCATGGAATCTTGGCTTCTGAGGTTCTTACCAATCCTCCATCTATTTAAGGATCTCCTCATAAACCCTCCTCATGAAACCCCTTCATAATATGGAGTCTTTTACACTCTGATATTCAAACCCATTGGAAGTGGAATCCATCGTTTCCCAAGGCAGTCTATTTCACCTTTTTAATAGCTCTAATTATCCAGAAAATTTCCTTTCATCAAATCTAAATTTGCTTTTCTACAACTTCCAATCACTGTTTCTAGTTCTTCTGGGGCAAAATAGAACAAAGCTGACCTTTCTCCACATGATGGCTTTTAAATATTGAGGCAATTAACATGTCCTTTCACTTTTTTTTTTTTAGGCAAAAAATCTCCCTTTTTTTTCCCCCAACAGGTCTCCAACAGGTTTGTTTCCAACAAACTCAAATCGTTTCACCATTTTAGACCCACTCTTCTATAAAATCTCTAACTTAACAATAGTTTTTTAAAAATATAGCACATAGAATTAAATCCAATACTCCAATTATGGTCCGACTAGGGCAGAGTACAAAGGGGCTGCCACCTTTCTAGTCCTAGGTACTACATTTCTTATATAACCAAAAATTGCATAAGTTACATTACACTTTAATTCCTATTGAGCTTGTAGTCTGCTAAAACTCTAGATTTCTAAAAAAAAATTTAAGTTTTTTATTTTCCAAATATATGCAAAAATAGTTTTCAGCATTCACACTGGCAAAACCTTATGTTCCAAATTTTTCTCCCTCCCTTTCCCTTACCTTTCCCCTCTGGATAGCAAGTAATCTGATATGGATTAAACATGTGTAATCCTTATTTCCATATCTATTTTGTTGCACAAGAAAAATCAGATCAAAAATAAAAAAAAGAGCAAGCAAACAACAATAAAAAAGGTGAAAATACTATGTAGTGGTCCACATTCAGTTCTCATAGTCCTCTCTCTGTATGCAGATGGCTCTCTCTATCACAAGTCCATTGGAATTAGCTTGAATCACCTTGTTGTTAAAGAGCCAAGGCCATCATAATTGATCATCACATAATCTTGTTGTTGTAAATGTTCTCTTGGTTCTACTCACTTCACTTAGCATTAGTTCATGTAAGTCTCTCCAGGCCTTTCTGAAATAATCCTGCTGTCAATTTTTTGGGGGGACAAAATTCTACTTAGTTATGTTTCCCTTTTCACATCTGTGTCAAGTTGAATTTTTGAAATGAACGGGAGACTTTATATTTATCTCTATTCGATTTTGTCTTATGAGCTTTAGCTCAACATTCTATCCTGTTGAGATCTTTGAATCTGGATTATCATATATTATGGTACTCATGCTTGTTAGCTTTGTGTCATCTGAAAATTGTATCAGCATTCCATTCACACCGCTATCCCAGTCATTGACAAAAATGTTAATTTTTATAGAGTCAAGTTGAGACCTACAGGAGTACTCTCCTCCCTCCAAGCTGACATCAAATCATTAATGATTACATTTTTGGTTCAGCCATTCAATCAGTTCTAAGTCCACTGAACTGGGTTATCATTTAGCCTGCATCTTTCCATCTTCACATGAGAGATGTTGTCAAATGTTTTGCTGAATTCTAGGGACATTACGTCTACAGCATTCCTCTGGTTTACTAATCTAGAAACCACATCAAAATAGGAAATTAGTTTTGTTTCACACGATCTGTTCTGGATGAATCTATGCTAGCAATTTGTTATCAGCACTTCCTTTTCTAGATGTTTACTACTAATCCCTTTAATAATAAATAGATCTTGCATTTTTACCAGACATCAAGATAAAATTTCCCAAAAGAGATTCTACTTTTTCTTCAAAAAAAATTCTCCATATTTAGCTTTCATGAGTTATAGTGGTTAAACAAATCATGAAACATGCACATATTTGGGTGTTATTGTGTTGTAAGAAACATCTCCTATGATGAATAAAGTGAAGCATGAAGAGATCTATGTAAACTGATGCAAAGTGAAGCAGAGCCAGAAAAACATTATATATATGATGACTAGAATAATGTAAATAGGACAACTCCAAAACAATCAAAACTGAATGTTGGGAAATTATAAAGGACAACTTGGGCCCCCAAAAAGAAATGTAAAAAATCTCCTGCTTTTTTGAAGGAGTCAGGGCTTACAAGTAAGGGTCAGGGAAGATTTGGGGAAGAGAATGGGGAATGGCCATCTGTCATATACTTATAGTTCCCTCCCCCCCCCCAGCTTTAGTAGGACCTTTCAAGTATACCTTCTTAACATAACCTTTAAAAATCCCAGGTAACCTTCATGTTACCTGGTATCAGAAGAGTCAGAATGATATCAATTATGAAAGGTCGTTATATTGAGCATATTTCTATAATTCAATGGATCTTGAGAATTCCCACCAATGATTTAAATGTCAACCCATCCATCTCATCCCAAGCTATTCTTGCCTATATCCATCTATTAATCTTGTACAGAAGTTCACTCATTATGCTTTTATTCTCTTGAACAATTTTAGCATGGGTACCAGAGGAACCCCTATCCAATACACTGGTTATTCTTCACTCTTACTGCAAGACCAGTTCACCTCTTTTTTTAGTCACTTATCTCCCTAATGACATCCTTTATGCTTCTTTTGTACGCTACTTCATGGTGAACATGGTGCCCAGCTGTAAGACCTGACTGGTCTTTGCTTCCAGAAAGAGTTACAGCCTAGGACAGTTGTTGGGATCCTCTGTTGGGACTAACGAATACAGAGAAGAATGAGAAGAGACAGACAATATTGAAAATAATAGACTTTTTCACTGGGCACTTTTAAGGGAAAATCCCATAGCTGAAATGAAGATATCCAGGAGCTTCTTGGTAGTTGGAGGGTAGGAAGGGAGAGACACAAAGGGAAGATACTAGGGAAACCTAGTTCCCTGGGTAATAGCACTTCTTCATTCCTGCTAGGACTGGAGCCGATACCTTCAAAGCAGAACTGATAAGAGAGGAGTATCTCCAAAGATGTCCCCCCCCCAGGTAGTCTGGGACATGATGAGCCCCTGGCCATAGTAGGAAAGAAGAATGCTTTTAAGGTCTTGCAAGAAAGTGATTTGGTTATCCCAAGGTCTCACTGAGATTCCTGTATTTATGTATATGCACTCCAGGCATAAAGTCAGTTCAGGCTGTTTTAGGGTCAATTAAGGTAGATCTAATATTTTAGAAGATGGATGGGGTGTCTTGTTGGGCTAATCCAGCTGGTCTCATACCTCTGAAAACAATCAGGGAGGTACAGTGGTCAAGGAAATGCACAGAGGAAAGGTTATGTGAGATGACTAGAAAGAACAATGCAAAAAGGACAACAGCTCCAAAACAATCAAAACTGAACATTGTGAAATTGTAAAGAACAACTTGGTGCCCAAAAAGAAATCGGAGAAAACATCCCCCTCTGCTTTTTTGAGGAGCTCAGGGCTCACACGTAAGGATCAAGGGAGATTGGAGAAGAGAATGGGGAATGGCCACCCATCATCAAGTCTATACCTATAGTTTTTCCAACTTTAGTGGAATCTTCCAAGTAGGAGCTTTACAAATCCCAAGTAACCTCCATGCTGCAATAAAGTACCAGAAGAGTCAGAATGACATCAATTGTCTTTCCTTCTTAAACAAGATCAAAATGACATCACCATATAGCTGATGAAATGAATGTGAGTTCAGAATTCTCTGCCATGGGTCAGACACATAGTCCCTATGAATATTTGGGGGGGGGCTTCTGACTTTGTGCATTTGTGAGCTAGTTCAGTTCCGCTTTGCTCATACATCCCTTCTCTGATGAGGGCACACCATCCTGTGCCAGTGTCTCCCATTTATACAATCAATCCAAAGTTTTTAGCCCCAGGAGCTCATGGATGTGTCCATTGTCCATCTCTATCAAGGTGAGGGAAGAGATTGTCCTGGGACAATCACATGGGGGTCTCTCTTAGTCATTGTGGGCAAGATTCTTCTCAGTCTTCCTTAAAAGGCTGATCCCACACCTGGAAAAGGGTCATATCAACTGGTTCTCAGATAGATGATGTTTTCTGTCCAAACTCCAAGAGAAATGCCAGGAACAGAACAGAGGTCTGCAGACAACATTGATAGACCTGACCAAGGTCTTCAATCCAGAGGAAAGATAAAATGGATAAATACTGTTTCTTGATCAGATGGTGCCATGTATTTGGAGGCCCAATCTATATGCTTGGGGCACACAATACAAATGGATAATGAATTCAGCCCAGAGTTAATCAGGAATTGCAGAACTGACTAGATTGCCTTCAGAAAATAACAAAGTTCCTTTAATGACTTCCATCTTCTCCCAGGAACAAAGGCCCATCTTCTGAATACTGATATCTTATAGTTGTTGCTGTATGATTACAAGCTGGGGAACATGGGAACACATAGGACTCCCCCAAAGCTAAAAGTGAATATCACATAGAGATAATGGCAAAGCACAAAGTGAATATGAGCTGGTCACAATATGAAAGTAATGAAGAAGTTCCAAGAGGATTTAAAGATATCTCATGTATGTTAGGAAGAGAAAATGGGCTGATCCTGTAGCAAGGGCAAGAGAAAAACAGGTAGAACCGTGATCCACTTGGGCAACAACCAACATATAGGCTTGGATAAATTAGAATTGGTGTTCTTGGGGGAACCCCAAACAGTGAGATCCTAAACTCCCTTGAGGCTCTAGTTTTACTCTTCCTCCCCCCCAAGTCTTTATTAAATTCTTTTGGAAGTCACCCATTCCATTAGAGATCTAAAATCTCAATAGCAATGAAAAATACTGGAACAAATTGTGTGAGCTTTGGGAAATAGAAAAATCACTGGGTATGTCAGGCAGGGCAGAGGCTTCTAGCTTCCCAGATCTGAGGCAGAGGACTGCCTAGCCGTGGTTTCCAGTGGAGCAGCACATTGCCCATCTCTACCCTGTGGATCAAGATGTTTCTCTGGATGGAGAGATTTGGGAGTAAATGGGGACCAGGATTGTAAAATAATGCACAAATTCAGAGCTTAGGAGTCAGGCCAGCTGCTGCTTTGCTGAACTAAGCAAACTGGAGAGAGAGAGGGAACAGAATGGTGCTTAAGTGGGAAGGACTAAATGCACCCAAGTTAACTTTACTAGAGTCCTTGGAGGGCGGCCAAAGTAGAGCCAGTGCAGCGAGGAAAACAGATTCTGATCCTGTTTGTGCTGCAAAGAAAAGCTAACTTGTAACAGGTCTCTGTGTTCAAGGTCCAGTCACTAATTGGGGAGGACCTTGACCTTGACACTTAAAAGACTTAGAAGCCAGGTGAAATGAAGATACACAGCTCCCCTTCCTCTTTAAATCCACTCCCAGCCACCTGAGGTGTTGCCCAGCCTCAAATATATGGGGCCAGGGATAGGCCAGCCAGCGCAAACACTGATAAATTATACATGTAATGAGAGACCGAAGGGTAAAATCAATAAACAGATTACAAGCAGGCTTCTAGATCTGCATGGTCAGAAAGCCCGTGGGGAGGAGGAAAGGTACTTCCATCAGCTTCTCTCTGTTGGTACCTTCATCTTAGCCGGTTCCAGTTCTCCTATTCAGAACTGGGCTGAAGTCCAATAGGGGAACGAAGGCTTTCTTTTACCTACCTTCAGTGGGAATAAATAACCTTCATCAGTTATTATCAGTCACTGAGATGACAGAAATGATCTGATATTTAAATACCCTCGACTGGCTCAGAAAATAGCACTATTCTGGGGGAGGTACATAGCTACCCTGATTCACGATTGTGAACAGTTATTTCTGGTAAATGCTAATTGGAAGGTTGGAGACAGAGATAGAACAGGATCCTTTCAGAGGAGCTTACTGGCTGGATAAGTGTTAATACCAACCCAAAAAGTCCTACCACAGGAGACTAGTTCTAACCAGGCTATTGATCAGTGGTTCTCAAACTTTTATTCTCAGCGTCTTTATTAAAAAGCTTTGAGGATATATCTAAAGAGTTTTTGTTGATGTGGGTTATATTTATGGACCCTATTAGAAATAAAAATTAATTTTGAATTTGTAGACCCTCTGAAAGGGTTTTAGAGGCTCCCAAGATTCTTTGAACTTTGAAAGACCATTGCTGTAGATTAGTAGAACCTTTAAACAGAAGCCAATGCAGGAGACTCCCTGGAAGGCTTGGCCCTCAAGTCATGGGTCTGATGTAGGAGAAAGGGTAGTCAATGGTTATGTATGAACTGAAAAAATCACACCATCATATAAAACTTTTTTTAAAAAAAGAATTATAGCTTTTTATTTTTCAAAATGCATGCAAATATAGTTTTCAACATTCCCCCTTGCAAAATCTTGTGTTCCAAATTTTTCTCCCTCCCTCCTTTTCTTTCTCCCCTCCCCTAGACAGCAAGTAATCCAATATAGGTTAAACACTTGTAATTCTTCTAAACATAAACATCTTGGTACATGCTGTACCAAGAAAAATCAGATCAAAAGGGGGGAAAATGAGAAAGAATAAAACAAGCAAAGAATAACAAAAAAGTGAAAATACTATGATTTGTCTCATTCAGCATTTTTTCCTCAAAAAAGCCATATAGCTAATCTAATCTTGCCTCTTTGATGAACCACTGCATCAGCTTACTAGCATAATGATCTGCCTTAAGACTCAGAGATGGCAAAATACCCCAGGAGAATCATCTTGGATACTTATTGAGGATTTGGCCATGCATTCCAAAACTGCCAAATACTGGTAGAAAGTATAATTAGGATGCTAACAGAATGCTTGATATATTAGTGGAGAATTCCATACAGAATTCCAGTTAATGATCCACTTTACCCCTGCAAGTCCAATAATGGAACAAACATGGGATAATGTAGACATTCCCCAGACTGTATCACCTTCAAGCAGTTGGCATTAAAAAAAAAATAACTGGAATGATTCAAAACAGCTTCTTGGAAGCTGGGGAAGTTATTGTTAACTGCCGTTTATTCTTTTAATTGGTGATTTATGTAGGATGGCTAATTGATTTACTCAACCTGCGTCCCATTTAATCCAAGCGATAGCTCAGTGGCTCTAGGGTTGAAGTTAGAAAACCTGAGTTTAAGTCTAGCTGTTCACACTAGCTGTGTGAACCTGAGTAAGTCACTGAAATTTTTTCTGCCTGAAATTCAGTTTCTTCATCTGCAAAATGGGGATAAAAATAACACCTACATCCTGGTATTGTTGTGGGGATAAAATGAGAGTATTTGAATTTTAAAATTTTAAAAGCACAATATAACAGCTAACAGTATTGTAATTACTCAACCATAGGCTTCAGAATAAGTCTTTCATTCTTTAGTTATATTACACAAGAATGATCATTTAGCCATACCCCAGGGGCTTCTATAAATTATTATCCTTGAAAACCAGAATCATTTGAGAGGTTAAAACACGTTTAGTTTTTCAGTATATGCTTAAGGAGAAATAGGGGAAAGGGAAAGGCAGGTAGAAGATAGGTAGGCAAGAAGAGCTGGGACTTCAAGTTTGACCTTGACCAGATCTTCTCTCAAATTTCAAAAGGTGATGTTCCATTTCCCAATACTTCCCATCATTGTACTAGGGACGAGCCTAGATTAGCATCAGTCTTTGCATCAGGAGCCAGGGCCAGACCTACATGCTTTAGGGGAATTTCCTGAGAAGTTCTAAAAACCAAGATCCGAGTTACCCCTTTGGTACAAATGCCTCTAAATTTGAGTCTACTCTCCCTTGTGCTCTGAATGTACACATGGGAAAATGTGCTTTTTGAAGGGGAGGGGGCATTTCATAATAACATTCTTAAAAAAAAAAAAAAACAGCTGTTTCATAACAATTATATCACCATAGGGCAAAAGAGGAGGGAGGATAACATTGCCACACAGGAATGGCAGCCATGAGAAGGGAACATGCATCCAGGGAACAATAAAAGTGGAGAGTGGAATTCCCACTCTTCTCAGATCCATGGGTAGGCTGCTGGCTCCAGTGTGTAGCAAGACAGACACTTCAATCCAACGCCCAAAGCGGCTCAGGGCTCAAGCTTTCTACAGCATAGAAAATATTAGACAAAGAAATGACATGGCTTTCAATTGGAAACTGAGCTGTAGTTTCGTGAGGCCTCAGGAAAGGAGGCTGGTCTAGACCACTATCATCAGGGTATTCTCTAAATTTCAATAAGGAATAAGGGGCAGGGACTCAAGAAATTTAATTCTACCTGTGTCACAACAAACAAGCAGGTGAGGAGCAGAAGGAAGCCACGTTGTGTCTCCAGTTCAGTTAAACTTTAGCATTCTATGCATCCTGAAAGCCATACCGGTCAAACCGGTTTTCTCTGGCTTACAACCACCTTAGTAAATACCACGTTATAAAGGCGACTTAAGACCCGCTGATTAAATGATTCTCAGCTGATAGTTTTGGGAAAGCACACCGGTGGGGGCTTGAGCTAATGCCATGAGAGAATCTCTACTCACTTCTCAGGAAGACTCTTAGGACTTCAAGGGAGAGATAGCCAAGCTCTAGGGAGAAATTCGTCTGTGAGAATGAGAGTAAAAATAGAGATTCTCAGAGCTTTAACTGAGCTATAATTGTTTGGCTCAGCCCTTTACAGAATCATAAAAATTTGAGAGTTGGAAAGGATTTAGATATCTAGTTCAACTCAAATAAAACCTACCTGACAAATAATCATCCAGCCTTAGTTTGAAGTTCTCCAAGGATGGAGGACAGATGCACTGTCTGTCAAGAGAGACCATTCACTTTTGGGCAATTCTAATTATTTTGTGATTTTTTTTTAATTATGTAAAAATAATTTTAACAGTTTTTTAAATTTTGAGTTTCAAATTTTCTCTTTTCCCCTCATCCCCTCCCTCAGCAATTTAATATAGGTCATACATATGCAGTCAGCTAAAACTTATTTCCATTTTAGTCATGTTGTGAAAGAAAACAAAAGCAAAAAAAAAACATAACTAGGAAAAATAAAGTAGAAAAAATGCTTCAATCTATATTCAGATTCTTATCTTTTTCACTGGAAGTGGAGAGCATTTTATATCCTAGGTCCTTTGAAATTATCTCAGATTATTATATTGCTAAGAATAGCTGTCATTCACAGTTGATCATTGTACAATATTATTATTACTGTGTATAATATTCTCCTAGTTCCAATCACCTTATTTTGTATTAGTTTATGTAAGTTTTACCAGGTTTTAAAAAAAACATCCTGTTTATAATTTCTTACAGCATAATAGTATCCCATTACAATCATATACCACAACTTGTTCAACCCCATTGACAGGCTTCACCTCAATTTCCAATTCTTTATCACCACAAAAAGCTGCTATAAATATTTTGGATGTATAAATCCTTTTCCTTTTTGTTTTTTATCTCTTTGGGAAACAGAACTAGTGATATTGCTGGATCAAAAAATAGCCTTTTGTGCATAGTTCCAAATTGCTCTTCAAAAAGGTTGAATCAATTTACAACTCTGGCAACAGGACATTCCTATCTGAATTTTCTCACAACTCCTCCAACATTTGTTGCTTTTCATATTAGCCAATCTCAGAGGATTTGGAGGGGATTTTTGATGGGTTTTTTTGGTTGGGTTTTTTTTGGGGGGCTGAGGCAATTAGGATCACACGGCTAGGAAGTGTCAAGTGTCTGAGATCAGATTTGAACCCAGTTCCTCCTGACTTCAGAGTTGGTGCTCTCTCCACTGTACTACCTAGCAGCCCCTCAGAGTTGTTTTTGATTTGAGTTTTTCTAATCAATAGTGATTTTGAGAATTTTTTCATATGACTATAAATAGCTTTGATTACTTCATATGGAACCTACCTGTTCATATCCTTTGATCTAACATCAACTGTGCAATGGCTCTTATGTTTTATAAATTTGATTTAGTTCTCTCTATATTTGAGAAATGGGATCTTTATCAAAGAAACTTGTTATAAATTTTTTTCACAGTTATGATTACTTAGTGTATATTTCTCTTTATCCTATTTTCCCCATTTATCCTATTCTCCTATCCTTCTACCCTGTTCTTTTTGAAAAGTGTTTTTCTGCCTCTCCCAATTTACTATTCCTTTTATTAGCAAGCACCCTTCTCTCATCTCCTTCCCATTTTACTTTCCATAGGGTAAAATAGATTTCTCTCTGAATCCCAACTGAATTTGTGTATTATTCTTTCTCTGAGCCACTTCTGATAAGAATTAGGTTCATGTGCGTTCCCCCCCCCCACTTCCCCTCCACTATAAAAGCTTTTTCATGTCCTTTTTAATGTGAAATAATTTATTCCATTCTACTTCTTCCTTTTCCTAGTAAATTTCTCTTTCTCACTCCTTAATATCATCTCATTATATTCAATTTATATCTATATGCTCTGAATATATATACCCCTACCTTCCCCAATAATGAGAAAGTTCTTAAGAGTTACAAGTATTTTCCCATGTAGTAATGTAAACAGTTTAACCTTATTAAATTCCTTATGATCTTTTCTATTTACTTATTTGTGCTTCTGTTGAATCTTGTATTTGAATGTCGAATTTTTTATTCAGCTCTGGTCTTTACATCAGAAATTCTTGAAAGCCTTCTGTTTCATTGAATATTCTTATTTTTTTTTCCCTCCTGAAGAATAATACTCAGTTTTGCTGGGTAGGTGATTTTTGGTTGTAATCCTATTTCCTTTGCCCTCCAGAATATTATATTCCAAATCATCTGATCCATTAACATAGAAAATGCTAAATCTTGGTTTAGCCTGACTGTAGCTCTCTAATTTTTGAATTCCAGTTGCTTGTAATATATTCTCTTTGACATGAGAACTCTGGAATTTGACTATTATATATTCCCAGGAGTTTTCATTTGGGGATCTTTTAGAATGTGATCAGTGGATTTAAATTTTTTTTATTTTGCCCCATAGTTCCAGAATATTCCAGGATAGTTTTCATTGATAATTTCTTGAAAGACAATATCTAGGCTTTTTTTTTAAATCATGGTTTTCAGGTAATCTAATGATTCTTATATTATCTCTCCTCAATCTATTTTTCCAGATCAGTTGTTTTTCCAATGAGATATTTCATATTTTCTTCTATTTTTTTAAGCTTTTGAATATGTCTTGTTTCTTGGTGTCTCAGGTAGTCATTAGTTTCCACTTAGCGAATTCTAATTTTTAAGGAACTATTTTTTTCAGAGAGCTTTTGTACTGCCTTTTTCATTTGACCAATTCTACTTTTTTTTCTTTCTTAAAACTTTTTTATTTTATTTATTTAATAAATTTTCACTTTATTTTTTAATACATTAAATATTTATTTAATATTTGTTTAAGAACATTTTTTTTTTACTTTTTTGCTGAGGCAATTGGGGGGTAAGTGACTTGCCCATGGTCACAAAGCTACAAAGTGTTACGTCTCTGAGGTCATATTTGAACTCAGGTCCTTTTGACTTCAGGGATGGTGCTCTATCCACTGTGCCATTTGCTGCCTCTTAAAAAAAACAATTTTTTAAAGATTTCTTTTTGAAATTTTTGAATTCTAGATTTTCTCCCTTATCCCTACTCACACTTAAGAAACCATTTGTGAAGTTATGCAAAATGTTTCCATAAAAGTCAAGTTGTAAAAAATAAAATAGATCTCCTACCATAAAAACCCTCAAAAAAAATTAAGTAAGCGAGAAAGAGAGAGGCAGACAGAGACAGAGACAGAGAGAGAATGCTTCATTCTGTATTGAGACACAATCAGTTCCTTCTCTGAGAATGGATAGGATTTTTCATCACAAGTCCTTTAGAGTAGTTGTGGATGATTGTACTACTGAGAATAACAAATTTATTCACAGCCCAGAATGTTGCTATTACTTTGTAATATAGTACATTTTACTTTGTTTGAATTCTTGAAGGACTTTCCAAGTTTTTTTTCTTTTTTTTCCTGAGAGTATCCTGCTCATCATTTCCCTTAAAAGAGTAATATTCCGTCATAAACACACATAAACACAACAGTTTATTGAGCCATTCCTCAATTGATAGGCATTCCCTCAATTTCTAATTTTTTTGCCCTGAGAAGAGAGTTGCTATGAATATATTTTTTTACATATAGGTCATTTTCCTTTTTTTTTCTGAATCTCTTTCAGTATTCATGCCAAGTAGTGGTGTTATTAGGTGAAAGAATATGCATGAATTTATAGCTCTTTGAGCACAGATCATATCTTTTGATCATTTATCAACTGGGACATGGGCTCTTATTTTTTTTTAAATAAATTTAATTCAATTCCCTCTATGTTTGAGAAATGAGGCCTTATCAGAGAAACTTGCTTCAAAATTATTTTTATAATTACTATTGCTAACTGTATTTCTCCCATTTATTCTCTGTCCTTTCACCCTGTTCCTCCTCAAAAGTGTTTTGATACTGACCACTTCCTCCCCCAATAAACCCTCTCTTTTATCACCCTCCACCTTGCTCATATCCAATTTCTCTCCTATTTTCTGCAGGATAAGATAGATTTCTAAACCTTTCTTGAGTATATTTGTTATTTCTTCTTTGAGTCAATTTTGATGAAAGTAAGATTCACTCTCTCACCCTGTCCCTCTTTCTCTCACTTGTGTAATCCAAAATTTGGTTCCAGGATACTTGAATTGTTTTTTTCTAATGGCTTGCAGTATTTTCTCCTTGATGTGGGAGTTGTGGAATTTAGCTATAATATTCCTGGGAATTTTCATTTGGGGATTTCTTTCAGGAAATGATCAATGGATTCTTTCAATTTCTATTTTATCTTCTGGTTCTAGAATATTAGAAAATTTTCTTTGATAATTTCTTGAAGATAATGTACAAACTCTTTTTTTGATCATGACTTTCAGGCATACCAGTAAATTTTAAATAATCTATTCTGGATTTATTTTCCAGGTCAATTGTTTTTCCAATGAGATATCTCATATTTTTTCTATTTTTTCAATTTTTTGGTTTTGCTTTATTGTATCTTGATTTCTCATAAAGTCATTGGCTTCCATTTGCTCAGTTCTGTTTTTTAAGGAATTATTTTACTCAGTGAGATTTTGTACCTCCTTTCCCAATTGCTCAATTTTGCTTTTTAAAGTATTCTTCTCCTCATTAGCTTTTTGCATTTCCTTTTGCACCTCAATTCTTTTCCTAATTTAATTTTTAAAATCTCTTTTGAGATCTTCCATGGCCTGAGCCCAATTCTTATTTTTCTTGGAGGCTTTGGATGTCGGAGCTCTGACTTTGTTATCATCTTCTGAGTGTGTGTTTTGATCTTCCTTGTTACCATATAACTTTCTATGGTCAGAAACTTTTTTTGTTGTCTGCTCATTTCCCTCACCTATTACTCAACTTTTAACTCTTTATTAAAGTAGGGCTCTGTTTGCAGAATGGAGGGTACACTTTTCAGAGATCCTTCTAAGAATCTGAATACAATCACTTTTTTCTGCCCTGGAGCTGTAAGGAGGGTCCCCATCCCACTGTAGCTATAAGATCTAGTTACTAAACCAATACTTCTGTTTTAGGGATGCTTGGGGTCCTGAGATTGGAGCCGGGGTTGTCCTGGAATGGTTTGCACTGGAACTGTACTTTGGACCTCATTGCCCTGGACCCTCTCTATTAATCTTCTGAGTTTTCCCTGGTATTCCTGAGGTTAAGAAGTCCAGAAGCCTCTAGCACTGCTGCTGATTCAGATGTCCCACATCACTAATGCTGGAGTCCCGGGCAGGCCTGGGACTGGGATGGACCTGGGGCTGACTCTGAGGCTGGAGTTGGGCCAGGTGCACTGGGATTGTGTGCTGGGCTCCCACCCTATTATCATAAACCTTCTCTGCTGACCTTCCAAGTCCTCTTTGGTGTCTCTGAGCTGAATGGTCTGGAAGCCACCAGTACTATGGCTCATTTAGAGGTCTGGCTGAGGCTAGATCTCAATCCAGGGCAGATCTTTTCTGCTAACCTTCTAAGTTGCTTTGCTGGAAAATGTTCCTCCATTTTCCTGGAGGTGCTGATGCTCTAAAATTTGTTTAAAGTCATTATTTAAGGGAAGTTGGAGCCATTTGGGGTAGAAGTTGGGTGAGTTCCTGCCTTTACTCCACCATCTTTACTCCACCATCTTGGCTCCACCTCCTGCCAATTCTGTTTTTTAAGGAGTTCTTTTATTCAGTGAGTTTTTATACATCTTAAGAAATTCTTCTCTTCATTGGATTTTTGTACCTCTTTTACCATTTGACTTATTTTGTTTTTTAAGATGTCATTTTCTTCCATATTTTTAGTGCTTAGATTATTTGATTTTTAAAAAATCTTTTTTGACCACATTCAAGGATTCTTTTTGGGCCTGAGATCAATTCACTTTTTTTTTCCTGGCTGCAAACATAGCAATTTGGACTTTGTTGTCTTCTGAGTTTATGTTTTGACCTCTATCACTATAGTAACTTTCTATGGTCATTTGTTTTTCTCATTTGTTCTTTTTTTTTCCAGTCTATTTCTTGATTTTTAACTTTGTATGTTAAAATTGGACTCTGCTCCCGGGATAAAGGGAGCGCTGACCCAAGCTTTGGGATTTTTGTGCAGTTGTTTTCAGAACTAGTTGTGGGAGTTTCTAAGTTTTTTCAACATGGTCTAAGCTAAGGAGAGGTTGTTTACTATACTGATGGCTTATGTTCTGGGTCTTTGAACACCCTCAAGCATTCTTTTCTGCCCTGGAACTATGACCAGGATCTGGTATGTTAATACTCCTTTTTACCTTAGGACTGTTTCAGTGATTTGAGTGTAGGCAATTCAATAGAGTCACGTGCCCAGTGCCAGCAAAAGGACCTTTGTAATGTCCTTCTGATCAGTTGTTCAGATGCCCTTACTGTCTGTGGGCTGGGAGCTCTGTAAGCCAATTCAGCTGCCCCTAATGCCTGCTGCTGGCTTGGAGTATTTTCTGCCCTGACCCACTCAAATCTCACTCTGCTGCAACATACCTTTCCTCCTAATCTTTTGGGTTGTTTGGGACAGGAAAATTGTTTTACTCTGTCATTTAAAGTCTCTGCTATCTTGGCTCATCCTTCTCCAGATCTAATTGTTAAGATTTTCCTGATATCAAGCCTAAATTTACCTCTCCTTTCACTAGGATAAATAAGTCTAGGAAAGAAAGGACATAGGGGGAAAAACGGTAACTATCTCAAGTATTAAAGATTCACAAAGTTTTTAGAATTTTTTGACTGCTACAATCATGTCCACTGAAGCTTCTGTCCAGCTGACCCAAAACACATCTCAAGGCAAGCAGCTTCTCAACTTTTCAGCACCCTGTAAATGCTGACACTCTTGGCTGAAGTTCTGGCCTCCCTGCCCTAGTTAAAGCTTTGCTTTATTGTTTCCACTTGAGTTCTATTTTTTTTAACTACTACTGTGCCTTCTGTGGGGCAATACTATGCATGTGGACTGCCAGGCCCTAAAATATTTGATGAGTGGGCCTTGGTCATTTCTCCTGCTAGAAATCTTCATGGTATTTGGCAAGAAGAATTGTTAGAAGGAAATGTTACCCCTCGGGCCATGAATCACACTATTTATAACCTTTTATTTTAGACTCAGGCAGGACTTTGTATATCAATTTATTAAAATTAGATACACTTGAGGTTAATTCTTATGAGCCATGATATCCAAACCATTCCAATGATCCAGAGAATATTTACCATAGTTTGTCCTATAGCAGAAAGCAATTAATGCAGCTAAAAGCATCTTCCTGATCCATGACTGGAAAATCCCTTTGTGATCACTTTGAATATGTGAGCCAAGAGGAAAAATCTAGTTTTGATGTGGAACGCAGTCTTCTGACCCAAGTCATCAGTGGACGTGTGCAAGAGATGTGACAGCTGGGTTTAGTATGTTTGCTGAAAAGTGCTCCAAAACTGAACTTTTTACTTGGAGAGCACACACAATGGAGCATGGAAATCCTGGCTCTGGAAGGAGCTAAAAATCATATAAGTGATATTCTAATAGTGACAGAAGACTTTACCACCATGTCCAGACAATCTGATTTTGAAAGCCCACTCAAAATGGTGCTGGAAATGAAGGTGGCCTAGGGATACCAGGCCTAAAACTGTATTATAAAGCAAGGGTCATCAAAACCATTTGGTACTGGCTAAAAAATAGAGTAGTCAATCATTAGAATAGGTTAGATTCCCAGGACAAAATAATCAATGACTATAGTAATCTAGTGTTTGATAAACCCAAAGACCCCAGCTTTGGGATAAGAATTCACTATTTAACAAAAAGTGTTGGGAAAATTGGAAATTAGTATGACAGAAACTAGATACTAACCTAACCTAACACTATATAAAGATAAGGTCAAAATGGGTTCATGATTTAGACATAAAGAGTGATATTGTAAGCAAATTAGAAGAACAAAGGATGGTTTACCTCTCAGATCTGTGGAGAAGGAAGGTAATTGTGGCCAAAGAAGAACTGGAGTATATTATTATTATTATTATTATAATCATCAGATTGGCTAAGATGTTAGGAAAAGATAGTGCTGAGTATTGGAGGGGATGTAGGAAAACTAGGACACTGATACTTTGTTGGTGGAGTTGTGAATGGATCCAACCATACTGAAAAGTAGACTGGAACTATACTCAAAAAGTTATCAAACTGTGCAGACCCTTTGACCCAGCAGTGCTACTACTGGACTTATATCCCAAAGAGATACTAAAGGAGGGAAAGGGACCTGTATGTGCAAAAATGTTTGTGGCAGCATTTTTGTAGTGGCAAGGAAGTGGAAACTGAATGGATGCCCATCAATTGGAGAATGACTGAATAAATCATGGTATCGGAATGTTATGGAATATTATTGTTCTGCAAGAAATGACCAGCAGGATGATTTCAGAAAGGCCTAGAGAGATTTACGTGAACTGATGCTGAATGAAATGACCAGGACCAGAAGATCATTATATACTTCAACAACAATACTATATGATGATCAATTCTGCTGGACATGGCTCTTTCCAACAAAGATGATTCAGACCAGTTCCAATAATCTGATGAAGAGAACAATCTACACCCAGAGAGAAGACTGTGGGAACTGAGGGTGGATCACAACATAGCATTTTCACTCTTTTTGTTGTTGTTGGTTTGTATTTTGTTTTCTTTCTCATTTTTTTCCCTTTTTGATCTTATTTTTCTTGGGCAGCATGATAATTGTATAAATATGTATACATATATTGGACTTAGCATGTATTTTTAACATGTTTAATATATATCAGATTATTTCCCATCTAGGGGAGGGGGGAAGAGTGTATGGAGGGAATTTGGAACACAAAGTTTTGCAAGGGTCAATGTTGAAAAATTATCCTTACATATATTTTGAAAATAAAAAAATTGGTGCTACCTGGTGGAAATGAAGTCTAGAACTACAATAGACCATCTTCAGGAAAAACTGAAGTGAGAATGTTTTTGTAGGAGTGTCTTGCTACTTTATTCCCTTATTAATACAACCCTTTGTTC
Organism: Sarcophilus harrisii; assembly: GCF_902635505.1. Taxonomy (NCBI): domain Eukaryota; kingdom Metazoa; phylum Chordata; class Mammalia; order Dasyuromorphia; family Dasyuridae; genus Sarcophilus; species Sarcophilus harrisii. The sequence continues at coordinate 200,138,759 of NC_045431.1, read as the reverse complement.
TTGCACAGATATAGTCTTGACAAGGTGTGAATTTCTTGTCTAGTCCCAAATACTTGTTGGCTGATTTACATCACATTAATAAGAATTAATTGAAGGCTGATGATTGATTTCTGGCCAGTTCATACAACTGAATTATATCTTTGGACTTGCCTATAAAAGCACCTACTTCGGACATTTTCAAAATATTTGAGAACTTGGGCATGTCTCTGTGCTTGTTTCCATATATATATATATTAAGGGTATTGAATAAATAAGGTCTCTTTTAGTTTTAAATCTACAAGTCCTTAAAGAGGGGTTAGAACTGGAGAAAGACTGGAGCAGAAAGGAGAACTACATGGAGACTCAGATGCCGTTGCCTATGGGGAGGCTTGAACATTCCTGCATGTGTTCCAAGGAACCATGTGGCTCCAGCGACTACAACTTATAAAAACAGTGACAGAGCAGCAAAAAGTTTCTGGGCCAAGTGAAGGGCCAACAAGTACTGATTAAAATAGATAACCATTCCTGGAACAAATAGAGGCCAGTTCTTAAGCCCAGCAAAGGAAAGAGCATAATCTGCAGGCACAATACTGGACTTTGCTTCATTGTGCCAGTCCCCCAAACCTCACAGTTATCATACATACTCAATCTGTTACCAAATTTTATTGTTTGGACTCTCACAACATCTGCCATATTGGTCTTTTTCTCTTCACGTACATCTCCTCTAACTCTAATTTGGGGCTTTTTCTTCTCTTGCCTGTAGTTTCCTAAGTGACCTTCCTGCCTCAGACCTCTCCACACTCCATTTCATGTGCCATTCAACTGCCAGTGACTGTCCCAAAATTCAAGCATCACTGGGTTACCTCCTTGCTCAATAAACCCCAATGATTCCCCATTTTCTTCAACAAATCTAAAATCCTTCCACTCTTCACAAACTGAACCCTTCATCTCTTCCTGGTCTTCTTAAACTCCAGTGGTTCCCTATTACCTTCAACAAATCTAAGATCCTTTGTCTGGCTTTTAAAGTTCTCCCATAAATTGGGCCCTTGCCTTCTTCCTGATCTTTTTACATTTGACTTCTCCTTGGCTTCTACAAGGCATTAACACTATTATCTACCTGTGGGTTCTCATGGAAAAACTCTTATCTCTGCTTTCACAATGACTGTCCCTCATGAACAGAATGTTCTCCTCCACATCTCCATGTCTGAGAACTTTAAGCTTATTTCAGAAATTAATTGAAGCCTCATCTTTTACAGGAGGTCTTTCCCATTTTCCCCTTTCCTCTAGCCTTTCCCTAGAGGACACTTTATACATTTGCATATTTACTTGCCTGTTGTTCCCCCAGCTGGAATATAAGTTCTTAAAGGCAGGCACTCATCTTACCTTTTTTCCTGTCTTGAGCTCTTAGCACGGTGCCTGGCACATAGTGAGTGTTTAATAACTGTTTGTTGATTAACTGATTGAATGATGACTCTTGATGGAATGGGGTGAGATTTTTTTTCCCTTAATAGCTAGCATCTCTAAGATAAATGAATGTTTGGGGAAGGCTCAAAGCAGTCAGTGGAAACCGTATGCATCAGAAATGAGGCAGAAACACAAATCTATTCCTTGTTTAAAGATCATATGGCTAAGAATAGAAACACACATACACACACACACACACACACACACACATACGCACACACCATTGCTGCTGAGAGTACAGTTGGCACACACATCAGCTAGTTAGGCTGACGATTCGTCTGAGGAGAATGATAAAATGGCAAAGCTGGAAGGGCCTTTAGAGTTCATAAGATCATAGAGATATAGAGCAGGAAAAGATCTCAGAGGCTTCACGATCCCATTTTACATATGGGGACACTGAGACTTAAAAATATTAAACACCTTTCTTTTACCCAAAGATCCTCTGGTTCTTCAGAGCCAGTCTCATCTCTCTTTCTCATGACAAAAATCTTGGTTTCAGATCCCTGAGGACATTCCCTGATGTCCCAACCCTTTTCTTCTCTGGGTTAGACATCCCTTGTTTCTTTAGTCAATATTTCCATGACATGGTATTGAGATTCTTCACTGTCCTGGTCACCCTGCTCTGGAAAATGCCCATCTTTTCTAAACCATGGTAGCCAGAACTACACATACTACTTCAGATGGGATCTGATCAGCACAGAGGAACAATCCCCTCTCCAGTCTTGGACATCATGCTTTTTTTTAAAGGCAGCCTAAGGTCATACTAAGTTTGAAGACTGACTCCCATTAAGCCTGAAATCTTCCAAAGCCTCCAGATCTTTTCCATATGAGCTTATTTTCTTCAGAAATAGCTACCATTAAAAACTCAGTTAGAGTGTTTAGATAATAAGAGTTGTTGTGTAGGAAGATACACACATATATCTGACCCCCATAACCAGATCTACAGAGAAATAGTCTTCAATGTCCTAGAGATGGGGCTTGATGGGAAAGAAGAGTCCTAGATACTGCAGCAATGGCAGCCCATGAGAGAACGGATGAAGGCAAAAGAAAGAGCCTTATCTGCTTAGCTTTCAACGTTAGACATTTTCCCAACAAAGAAGTCCCAGTGAAGGATCTGTCTAGTCCACCCTGAATGTCTCCAAGGAATGCAGACCTCTTAGCCCTATTTACTTTCAGGCCTGAATTTTTTAAGTTCCAAATTTGTCCAAATACCACTCTCCTTAATTGTGACAATGCTTATGTTTTAAGAAGTTGCTAGGACCCTTGAAGAAAATCCAGAGAGGAGTATCCAGACATGAATTGAGACAGAGACATGTAGAGAAAGGGGCTTGATCGGTGTCCAGAGACCTGGGTTTAAGTGCTAGCTCTGAGTTTAACTCTTGTGTGATGTTTGACAAGTCCCTTTCCCAACTAAGCCTGCTTCTCTCCCTATAAAATGAGGGGGTTGGATCTAAGGATTTCTGAGAGTACTTTTATCTTTGACATGCTGTCTATATTCTCTGGTCTCAAGAACTGAAAAACAGAAAGAGTGAAGGAACAGGGATGGTATAATTAGAAGGGGAGGTTGAAAAGGAAAGAAAGTATAGTCTCTATCTATAATTTGGATAAAGCCATAGAGGGCATGCTTATCAAACTTGTGGAAACTAGGAAAAATTAATCAATGGGTTGGATGTCAGAGTCAAGATCTCAAAAGACCTTGACACACTAGAGCCCCTAACATGATTTGGTAGAAAGTGGGTTTGAGTCTTGCATGATCTTGGGACAGATCATAGAAGATCTGTGGGCCTTATTTTTCCTCAGATAGAAATTGAGGGGGTTGACTAGGAGACTTTTAACTCCAGAGTTAATCCATGATTCCATTATCCATCATTAGTCTTGGAATAAAGCAGCTCAAGTACAAACATGATTATGGTCACCCAGTAAGATGCATACTCTGTGGCAATATAGCATCATTATTGGGGAGGCTACATTATTGTAGCTCAGTGGAAATGATTCTGGGTTTGCAATTAGACAATCCAATCCTCATCTTACCTCTTATACCTTGTCTTAGACAAGTCTCATTACACGAAACACCATCCTAAGTGACCTTCCTAAAAGAAGAGAATTAATTGATTAAAATGGTCTCTTTAGATCCTTTTGGTCCTTACAGCTATAATCTTGAAGGCCGCTTCTTAATGGTATCAGAAGATTCTTGCTCAGAAAGGAATTGAATTAAATGATCCTTCCAATGCTGAGATTTTACTGAGTTCTAAAACTCATATCCAAGATAAACAAGACTGTCATAAGTAGAGGAATTGGTTGCTCTTTATCTCCATGGATTCCCATGAGTTATCTAACCTGTACTGGCCTTATCTTCACCAAGGCCAATACAGGTTAGACAACTCATGGGAATCCATCTCTTGGCATTCAAGATGGGCCCTCCCTAGAACATGTAATTGCGAAATTGCTATGACGGGATTTTTTAATAATGCCATAGAAACACTGCCCTATGGGAAGAGTGGAAAAGAATGCCTTGTGAGTCATTAAAACATGAATAAGAATAGAGGAGCGATGCAGAATGGCCTTTTACATTTAAAGTAAGCTTTTAAATCTCCTCAAGGAAGCCAAATAAATTTCCATTACAGTTATGAGATTTCCGTTGTAATTTTGTCTGTTCTGGATAAGATCCTAGGATCCTTAGAGACTAGGACGTGGGTTAAATGGACTTGAAAAAGACCTGGACAACTTGATATGCTCTGAAATCTGGGAACTTCTCAATGGATGCTATCTCCAGGTACCAAAAGCTGCCTCAAGTCCCAGTAGCATCTGGAGAAACTGCCAGAACCATTCCTCTGTGGAGGACAAACCAAACTCACTTGAGAAGTCAAATTGGGAAGTATGGAGTAGAGCTTCTCGAGGCTATTTAATCTAGGGGACCTCTACTGCCCTGTTTAGGACTCAGGGTGAAATGGCCCGAGTTAGGGGGAAGGATGGCCATTTTGTCCTTGGAACTTTTCCATACCTTTGCATTTGGAGAGGGAAAGAAAAGGCTTAGGGACAAGCCAGGTATACATTGACCCCTCCATGGTACTCAGTGCTTGAGATATGTTTGAGTAGTGAGTCATTTGGAATGTGAAGATCTCACTCAGGGCTAAGTTGAGGGCTAAGATAGCTTCCCATTTCTTGGTCCAAGGCAGCAGTCTAAGGATGACTCATTAGTCTCTCATTAAGACTTGTCTATCTTCACCTTCTCTTTTAGGTCTAACATCTAGGTCCTGTATAAATTGGTAGAATTCAGTTAACAGCTACATCCTAGAATCAATAACAAGACAAATGACTCACATCCTATAGTGCTTTAAGGCTTATAAAGCATTTTCCCCACAAAAAGTCTTTGAAAGAAAGTAGTTCTAGTGTTATTATTATTCCCATTTTACAGATTAGGAAATAATCTCTGAGAAGCAAAGTGACTTGCATAATGTTACTCAGCTGGTAAATGTCAGGTTTCCTTAGTACAAATCCAGCAGCTTTTTGAAAATACCACTCTGCCTTTTGTCTTTCTGTTATCCAGGAGTGCTTCCCCAGCCAGCTCTTTCTGACTGTCCAGAGTCAATTGTTAAATTTTCAGTGTAAGCATTGACATCTCAGAAATCAGCAAATACTTTATGGATTGGCTAAACTTTTTAAAGTGATGGAGAAATTATTAATAATGCAGATTAAACTTAAAAGTGTGTCCCATTGCATTTTGGTTTTTTTTAAGCCAGCTGTTAAACATTTATCAGCATTTATCAACATTTGTCTATTCCATGCAATGCTATTTTCATTTTAATCTTTTAAAAATAGTATTTTATTTTTCCAAATACATGTAAAAATAATTTTCAGGGGCAGCTATGTGGCTCAGTGGATAGAGCAAAAGCCGGGAAGTCAGGAGAACCTGAGTTCAAATCTGATCTCAGACACTTAACACTTCCTAGCTGTGTGACCCTGGGCAAATCACTTAACCCCAATTGCCTCAGCAAAATAATAATAATAATAATAATAATTTTCAACATTCATTTTTGTAAAACTTTTTGTTTCAAATTTTTCTCCCTCTTTCCCTTACCTCCTCCCTCCCCAAGACAGCAAATAATCTGATACAGATTAAATATGTTATGCATTTTAATCTTTTTGTATAAATTATAATTTTAAAATTATATTTTTATTATAATATAAATGTAACATAATATATAATATAGTGAATATTATATACTATTTGAAAAAGTCCTTTTGATATCCTTAGAACTCACTATTCACTCATAGCCCATTTTTAATAGCTTTTTTATTTTTTCAAAACACATGCAAAGATAGTTTTCAACATTTACCTTTGCAAAATCTTGTGTTCCAAATTTTTCTCCCTCCTTCCCTCTCTCCCCACTCCCCTAGAGAGCAAGTAATCCAAATTAAGCATGTGCAATTCTTCTAAACATATTTCCACATTTATCATTCTTTAGGCTTAGAGTCTGAGCTTTAGTGCTTCTAACATAAAATTCTTACAAGCCAGACACTCATTGCATTCCTTCTCAATCGCCTGTCCTTCGCTTCATCTTTTGTAGTTTGTTAGTAATAGGTTTGGACCATCTCACCTTCATCTCATGGGATTTTGAGTTGGAAAGGAATTTAACCCCCTCATTTTATCAACAAAGAAACTGATTCATAGAAAAGTTGAACGGCTGGCCTAGTCACATAGCTAGTAAGTATTCAAGGCAGGATTTGAATTCACATCTTCCCGACTCTTAAGTTAGTATTCTCTCCACCAAACTATGTTGCCCACTATGATGGGCTCCCTTTGCAGCCACATTGATCTCTTCAGATACCTACTTTTCAGGTTGTTTGTGTTTGTAGAATAAGAATTTTATTTTTGAGTTTCCCTTTTTAAGCACACTTGCTTTTTAGAGTCATGTCATAGAATCCTACCTGTCCTTTCTTGAAACTCTGAAATCCATGTAGGTATAAGTCAAACTCCTATTCCCAGTGTTCCCTATAAGAGACAAGCATCTTACAAGGAATTCTACAGATCAACTGATGAAATAAGAAAACAATTTTATTTTATGGTCTTACAAGAGTCAGATATCTAAGCAAGTAGACACACTTAAAATCAATATATCTTGTCTTTTTATACCCTGTCCCTAAAATGCAAGTGCCTCTCCTGATTCTCCTATTTTGAATACCTAACTCCCCCATATGAGTGTGGGTCTCCATCCTTAATTATAACTCCCCTTGTGGGTCACCTTATTTGGACATAATTTAGCTCCTCTCCTGATTTCACCTTGTCAGGGAACTATAGAGGTCACAGCCATCATGAACACTTAATGCCTACATGTGAGTATGAGTCCTCATCCCTGATTATATCTCATGCCCCGTTTCTTTTTTTAATTTATGTTTTGTAATCTTTAGGTTTCATTTCTTAGGTTTCAGTTTCATTTCTCTAAGCTTAGGAAGAACTCTATGGAAACTAAACCCTCATCCAATTCCCACATTCACCACTGTATTGATCATAAACACTTTTTCTGAAATTCATGTCATTCCTCTCTGGTCAGAATCAGGTTTGGAATGGTAGATTCTTCTTCTTTCTTTGCTCTGTGAAAGATGATTTATCAATCAGTCAGTCAATAAGTACCTACCATGTCCCGGGCACCATGTTAAGCACTGTTAAGCACTAAGAAGCATAAAAGATACTCTTTGTCTTGAAGAAGCTCACCATCAAATGAGGGGGACTACATACAACAGATACAAACAAGTTATAGATAGAACGAATTGGAAATAATCAACAGGAAAAAGGCACTAGAATTACTGAGGATTGGGAAAGCCTTTCTTTAAAAGATGGGATTTTAGCTGGGACTTGAAGTCAGGAGACAGAGATGAGGAGAGAGAGCATTCAAGACATGAGGAACAGCTGAAGAAAATACGTGGAATCAGGAACCTGAATGGCTTGTTCAAATGTTGTTGATATCCCCAGTTAAGGCAAGAATTTATTATATTTTCTCTTCTTAGCAGAAAGAAAGCTTCAGCAGATATCACTGTGATCAATTTGAGTTCCCCATCCGTTCTGTCCATCTGGCCAATCAGTGTTCTGTGTTTGTTTATTCTCCTCTAGAAGTGATATCACTTCTTTGATTTTTACCCAAATCTTCCTCCACAAATTTTTTCCCAATAGTATTTTCTTGTTCTAATTACATGTAAAGATACTTGTCAACATTCAATTTTATAACATTTTTACTCCAATTTTTTTCTTTTTCTCTTCTTTCCCTTCCGCCTTTCCAAGACATCAAGGAATCTGATATAGGTTATACATGTGTAGTCATTTAAACATATTTTCATATTAGTCATGTTGTGAAAGTAAAATCAGAACAAAAGGGGATTACTTGACATTTAAGGAGGGGGGTGGGGGACAAAGGAGGGGCAAATTTGGAACAGAGGGTTTTGCAAGAGTCAATGTTGAAAATTTTTCATGTATATGTTTTGAAAATAAAAAGCATTAATAAAAAAGGGAAAATCATAAGAAAGAAAAAGCAAACAACAAACAAACAAACTAGGTAAAAATAGAATGCTTCAATCTGCATTCAATCTCCATAATTCTCTTTCTGGACACAGATGGCATTTTCCATCCCAAGTCTATTGAAATTGTCTTAGATCATCATATTTCTGAGAAGAGCTAAGTCTATTAAAGTTGAGCATCACATAACCTTGCATTACTGCAGTTAGTGTTCTCCTGGTTCTGCTCACTTCACTCAGCATCAGTTTATAGGTCCCCCATAGATTTTCACATGAACATACATGTATGTGTGTGTACATATCTGATTTAAAATGCCATCTCATTATCACATCTCTCTCATGAACTTCTTTGGAACAAGATACTCCCACGTCTTTATTCCAGTCATGGGTCACATCTGACCATATCTCATTGCTACCTATGAGGTCATAATTAAATCTTTAGTAGTTTATATTGCTTATTGCTCTTACACTGAGAACGGGTAAAGAGTCTGAGGTCATTAATAATGTCAGTGTTTTTCTTCATTGTCATTTTCTCCTGTAAATTATTGATCAACTCCACCATTACTCATCTTCCTCCATTGTCCCTGCAAATTTAGTTGGCATCTGTTTAAATGCTTTTATTGGGGTTCTTCACACAGAGAAACATATACACATATAGATACATAAAGAGACATATATACGTAACACCTCCTCCATATACACACATACCCCTTAACACCTCCTACCCAGGGGTCCCCAAACTTTTTAAATAGGGGGCCAGTTCATTGTCCTTCAGACTGTTGGAGAGCTGGACTATAGTAAAAACAAAATCTTTGTTTTGTGGGCCTTTAAATAAAGAAAGTTCATAGCCCTGGGTGAGGGGGATAATCGCCCTCAGCTGCCGTATCTGGCCCTGTACTACACACACACACACAAAACACACAAACTTTTGAGTTTCAACTAAAATAAACAAATGCTAGACTCCTCAGTTTGGAATTTAAAACCCTTTGCAACCAGACCCCAGTATTCCTTTTCGCACTTATTATACATTACAATCCTTCACACACATTATGGTCCTGCCACATTGGCCTCTTACTGTTCCTGATACGTATTACATCTCCTCTTTACATATCTTGGCAAATTTTCATGCCGGGAATGCACTCCCTCCCTATTTCTGCTTTTTTAGAATCCTTGACTTCCTTCCTACTACAGTTCAAGTTCTATTTTTTATATAAAAGGTTCTTAGCTTATAGATCTCTTGGAGGTCCATGGTTATATTTCATAAGTTCCTTTTTAAAAGGAATTTTTAAATGTTATAATAATTATATTTTAATATAATTGGTTAATCCTTATGTGTTTTATTTTATGCTCTTAAAAACTGTTATTCTTAGTAGTTTATAGATTTCACCAAACAACTCTAAGGATCCATGATGCAAAAACGTTTAAGAAACTCTGTTCTACATGAAATCTTTCTTGATTCATTACCTACCACTATCAAGTCAAATCAAAGAGCATTTATTAAGTGCTTGCTATGTGCCAAGAATTGTACAAAGAGTTGGGAATACAAATGCAGGCAAAAAGGACAATCTGTGCCCTTAATGAACTTAAATTTTAATGTGAGATACTTACACATAAAAGAAGAGGGAGAGGCAAGGCACCTGGCAAGAGGTATAGTAGAGCAAATCCTGTGAGCTCCTTTAAATGGAGATGCTGGTGAGAGGAAACAGCCAATAAGAAGGAAGGACTACAGGGCTGACGGATAACTCCAAGATGAGAAGGCTGCTAAACCAAGGCAGAGAAAGTCTGGAGAGCCGGGAGTACAACCCAGAGAGGCTACTAGTATCTGCTTGCCTACCCTTAACTATCTCATGTCAATTTTATAAATATCTACAAACAAATATAAATGAGTGAATGAATAAGTAGATAAATAGAAATATATCTCTCCCTTGCCTATATTTTAAGGACCTCAATGGCAGGGACTGTTTTAATTCTTGTGTTTGTTTCCTTGGGCACCTACTATAGTACCTGGAATACAATAGACATTTAATAAATGCTTCTTAATTGATGGAGAGAAAAATATATTCCTCTTGAAACTCTTTAAATGTGATCTATCACTAACTGTGAGCGGCCTCAGAATGAGGGAAGGGTGAGGATACTTGATTTGATAGGAAAAATATCTTGGACTTTTAGTGAACATTAAGTTCATTATGAGTCAACAATGTATCATTGAAGCAACAAAACAATACTCCAAAATCAAATCTTCCTAGAAGCAGAGCCAGAAATCCTGAGAATCTTCCCCTCCCAGATTCATTCATGTAGTTAGTTTGTTGTTGTTTTTTGACTAGGTGAAAAGGAGATCTTTGCCTCAGTTGCTACCTAGCCTTAATCACTGAATGGGTGCAGCTTCAGTCAAACTGAGACCTGTTGAAGATCTTAGCTTAAAAAGGCCAACGTCTCCCACTGCATCCAGGGCCATCTCCAGTCGTCCAGATCCACATCTGGCCACTGCACCCAGATGGCTCTGGAGGGGAAAATGAGGCAGGTGATCTTGCACCCTCCCTGAAATCCAATTCGCTTGCATGTTATGGCATCATCTCCCTGAGCTCATGGTCCTCTTCGAGAAGGAAGGACAAACAAAACAACCACCACCATAATGGGGAAAGGAAGAGTTCTGCTATCTGCATGAGATAATGGGGGAAATGCTGACTTTCACTTAAGAGGCTGTGTTTTCAAACTCAGTCTCTGCCCTAGTGACTTTAAGTAAATTCCTTTTCCCTCTGTGTCTCAGTTTTCTTTTCTGTAAATTGAGGGGCTAGACCTAGATGGTCTCTCAGGTACTTCCTAACTCTAAAGCCTTTATCCTCTGCTCAGACCACATTTAAAGTATTGTTTTGGTTCTTTTCAACAGAGAGGTGATTCAGACCAGTTCGAATGGGCTTGTGATGGAGAAAGCCATCTGCAACCAAAGAAAGAACTATGGGGACTGAGTGTGGATCACAACATAGTATTTTCATCTTTGTTGTTTGCTTGCTTTTAGTTTTCTTATTTTTTCCCTTTTTGATTTGATTTTTCTTGTGCATCATGATAACTGTGGAAATATGTACAGAAGAATTGCACACATTTACATATATTGGATTACTTACTGTCTAGGGGAGAAGGTGGGAGAAAAAAAATTGGAGCACAAGGTTTGCAAGGATGAATGTTGAATCTATCTATCTATATGTTTTGAAAATAAGAAGCTTTAAAAATAAAATAAAATGCAAAAAAAGTATTATGTTTAAGGAAGAATGTGCACAAATAGGAGTTAAGAACCAAGAGAATTCAACCATCAAGGGTCCTGAAAATTGTGCCATCAAAACTCTAGTTGTAGTGTTGGGACTCAGGAGTATTGGACCCCAAAAGTATATTGGGATTATGGGCCAATGTTGTGAGATGTTTCAAAAGGATGTGTAGGCAAATTGATTTTCCAAATCAAGAAACAAAAATTTTATTACCTTGCCAAGAGGGGGCCAAATACATATGGGGTTTTAGCAATTATCAAAGGGAGAGATAAGAGCTAAGTTCCCTAAGCAGAATTCACAATTAACCAGGGGGGAAATGCCATTAAGTCTTGGCAATGAACCCTGAACTCCTTAAGGTAGGGTAACCCTCAAAATGATTTAGGGAGTTATTGAGAAGGTGCTTGTATAGGGGAAATATAATAGGAGAGAGGGTTTGGCATATTATCTTAGTTTTCTGATAAGCTATAGTAACTATGGAGTTATGATGATTTTGTCTATGTAAAGAATTCAATCAGATACCTCCATCGAGGTTCACATAAAGAATAAAAAGTCAGAATTTTACAGCCTGAGCTCCCTGAGGCAAGCAGGGAAGAACACTGATTATTTTGACCTTTTGATTTTAACTGGTCTTTGCAAGGTCACCTGCCTTACTTTCCCTTCCTATAGATTAGAATTATTAGAGTTGGCCCTGGATGCCCTGGGAGACCTTCACCTTTAAACATTTGGCCATCCTTTCTTTCTTAAACGTCTAAAAGCAAAACTGGTTGTCTCTATGGACTTTTCATCACTATAGCTCTAGAGGGGGAAGCTGGATGATTGCATCTCAGGAATTTGTAAATGGGAATCATTCTCAGATAAGTGTTGGACTAGATGGCTGGTCTTTCCCCCCTGAATACCTTGAAATTCCTGTACAATACTATTCTAGAGGCAGTTAGGAAATACAGTAGAGTCTGGAAGATTGATCCCAGACATAAATAATATTTAAGGAGCAGATCAATAATTCTAGTCTAGTACCCTTCTCTCTGAAAAGAGCAGAGCAGACTAATGGCCTCTCTCTTCTATTTCCTGCTTCTCTTCCTGGGAGGAATTAAAGTCTCCTTTGGAAAAAGGACAGAAGAAGAAGAGACTCAGTGTCTATTCTGCCTCCTTCAGAGCCACATGACAGCTCCATGCTACATGAGAGTTCAGTTTCAGTATATTTACATGGGTTATCAGAACTGAGTTGCAGTCATCAAGTGTGTTATGACAGATGGCCTAGGAAAACAAGTAGATCCCCCAACTGGTCACATCAGGTCTATATATGGTTCTTTCCCCACTCTTTAGCAGGAATTCACTCACTGTCACATTATGTCTCTTCTTTTATATAGTAATAGATGTTCTCATTCCAGGTTGCACTTGTGAAACTTCAATATTCTGTAAAGTTCTATACAGTACTTCCTCAGAAAATTCAGACTTACCCCTTATGAGAAGAACTTTATATCTATTATATTCCAGCAGTTCAAATATCTTTTCCTTCTTTATGAGTTCCATTCCACTTTTCATCTTCTTGGCCAAATTTTGATTGCTTTTATTGCCTTTGTTTTCCACTTGGGGCATTTCTTTAATTATCTGATCGAGGAAAAACTAAGGGGAAATTATGATTATTCCTCCTGTCATTTTATCTTCACCTCCAGCAGAGAGAGCTCATAATTGTTGATATCTGGTGGGGGAAAATGGGAATAGAACTCTCTAGTAATTCAGAGAAACGATTCCCTCACTTTTCATATCTGATGAGATTGACCTCCTTAATGAGCAAATGAGAGAAGGGGGGTGGGGGAAAGAGGGAGAGAGAAAGAGAGAGAGATAAAAAGAGAAAGAAAGAGAACCTCTTTGCCCAAACCTACTGTTAATTGCCTTGGCATATTTCCTGGTTGCCCCAACTGCTTATGGGAATTGTTAAGTTATACCTATGCACTTCATATTTCCCAGACTTTCTTGAGCTCTAAACATCTTCTTTGCCCCATATCCATCTCCCCAATCTGTCCCACCTTGAATTGTGACTACAATGAATATCTCCTGCTATGCTAAGAAGTTGGAGAGATTGAAGATTTCAACAATCACGTCCCTGAGAATGGTAAATTTTACAGGAAATCTCTCTTTTATTTGATTAAATTAATTTTTGTCATTCATGTCTTAAGTGATTTTTTGCTATTAGACATATTTCTTTTATTTTTAGCAATAAAATGCCACGTCAGTTGTAATTTGAATAGTCACCCCCCTCAAAGCAGTCATAGCGAACCTGAGAATAACCAAAGCTGATAACTAAATCTGACAGAAAAAAAAATCTCTCAATATTTCCATTATATTAGAAAGGAATTGGGTCAGGGAAATAAGACCCAAAGTCTTCAAAACATTCTTTCCCTGACAAGCACCTTATTAAATCTCATGGTCCCACGTGTAACTGAGTTTAAGAAACAAGTGCCTTAACAGGAACTCTGTAGATTCGCTGATGAAGCTGGAAAAAGATTTTTATTCATGATCTTGCAAGAATGGGTATCCAAAACAATAGACACACACTTAAAGCACCAAAGTATGACTTTTTGTACCCTGTACCAAAATGCAAGTCCCCCATTGGCTGGGTACTACAGAGATTACAGCTTATCTGGAGCACCTAATTCCCCCATTTGAGTCCCCACCTCTAATTAGATCTCCCATTAGCATTCATCCCATTTAGTCATAGTTTCCTACATATAGTCCTGATGTCAAAGTAACATTACCCATCACATTTTCTACAGTAGTGCTGAAGAAACGAAATGTTTCTTTATTGCACTATCTCTCTCATGGGTAGCCAGTGTCCCAACTGACTCCTTTTTCCCCTTTAGCCTCTTCAATAGAAACTGTTGCCAATTTTTATCAGTTCTACCTTCCAAACAATTCTCACATCCTTCTCTTGCTTTCCCTTGCATTTAATTCAACAAACATTTACTAAGTATCTACTAAAGACAAACATGAAAGTCTATGCCCTCAACAGATTTCCTGGGGGAGGAGGCTGTATGTAACCCGAGGTCCCCTATAATCTGCCACATAGTAATTACGCAATATAACCTGTAACAAATAATTTAACTGTACAAAATAAAGACCTCTTCTTGTAGGTTTGGTCTGAAGCTTTAAGGGAGTCAGAGAGAGACACTTCAAGAAGCAACGAGGGAACAGGGATGGGTTCCGACACAAGCCAATCTGTATGAAGATATGGAAATGGGGGATGCCGTGGATGGGGAACAGCAAATGTGCCAGTTTGACTGGAAGGTGGAATAGAAGAAGAGGAATAATATGTAATCACTATAGATAAAATAAGTTATAATCAGACAGCAAAGGGCTCTAAATACCAAAAAAAGAATCATTTAAAATTTTACCTTAGAGGCAATAGGAAGCCACTGACACTTCTTGAGTGAGGTAGTGTCATAGTCAGGCTTGTCTTTCAGGAATACCAATTTGGCAGTTGTGTGGATAGATTGGATCCTGGAGGGCAGGAGCCCAATTAGGAGTCTATTACAATATTCTAAGACACTGATGGCAAAGTTAAATAGAAATGGGGACCACTGCTCCATATATAAAGATCCCCGTGGGCTATATAGTGACTTAGTTTTAAATACAATATGAATGTCTTCACTATGATAGACTTAGCTCTTCTCAGCAATATATTTATCCAAGACAGTTCCAATAGCCTTGGGATGGAAATGCCATCTGCATCTAGAGAGGAAACTATGGAAACTGAATGCTTACCAAAGTATACTATTTTTGTTTATTTTGTTTTTTCTTTCTCATGGTTTTCCCTTTTGTTTTACTTTTTCTTTCCCAATGTGACTAATATGGAAATATGTTTAAAATGATTTTCCATGTATATACCATATATCAAATTGCTGGCACAGGAAGGGAGAGAGGAAAAAAATTTGAAACTCAAAATTGAACAAAAATGAATGTTGAAAATTATCTTTGCATGTAATTGGAAATATAAAATATTATTAAATTTTAAAAAGAAAAAGAAAAATATGAATATATTTGTTTTACTATATTATTTTGCTTATTTTGTTAACTATCTCCCAGTTACCTTTCAATCTGGTTTAGGCCATACTAAAGAGTGTTACAGCCCTCTGTAAGTCTCAGGCCAGCATGTTGGACACCTCTGTTCTAGGGGAATTGTGGGTCTTAACTAGAGCAAGTGTGGAGAGAAGGGGACAGGTGTGAAAAAATGTTGTTGGGATAGAATTGACAAGACTTAGCAGCTGATTATGGGGGAGGGGAGAAGTGTGAGAGAGAATGAGGAGTTAAAAATGATTCCTAGATTAGTCACAAGCCTAGTTTGGGTCCGCATTATCTCTCTCCTGGACTATGGAAATTATCTCGGGTTAGGAAATCACCCAGCCTGTAATCTCTTTCCTTTCCAATCCTTTCTTCCTACAGCTGCAAAAATAATTTTCCTAATGTTAGGTCTCACCGTGTTACTCCCTTTCACCTCCAATGGCTTTCAGAATTGCTTCTAGAATAAAATGCAAATCCCTTTGTCTAGTATTTAAGGCCCCCCAGAAACTGACTCTAACCCACAATTTCAGCCTCAGATTTCCCATACATGCTTTATATTCTGACCAAACTGGACTCCTTCGATGTTTCCTAAAGATAACCTATAACACCTCCTGCCAACTGAGGCAAGTAGTCTCCCATGCCTAAAATGCTCTCTTTCCTTATTTCCACCTTTTAAAATCTTTTGCTTCATTCACAGTTCAGATTAAGTGATGTCTCTTCAGTGAAACTTTCCAAATCCTTTTAGTTTAAAATGCTCCCTACCTCGTTTTCCCAGAGCACACTGCCTGGGTCTTTTGGATTTTTTTTTTTTGCCTCCATTATGTTATAGATTAAATTATACTTATCTGGATATATGCAATAACTCTTCCCCTATTTAAATATTAACTTTTCTGTGAATGAGCTCAGTTCTTTTGGAAAGCAGCTTGGAATCATCAAATTGGATATCCTCTTTGACCCAGCTATACTAGTCATTCAACCAGTAATTATTTGGTACTTATGTGTCAGGCACTGTGCTAAACATGGGGGATACAATAAAAGGGGAAAAAATTAGGGTCTTTGTTGTCAAGGGGCTAATATTCTAATGGGTTTAGGGTAGCAACAAATAACCAGGAGTATCATCTTTGACCCAATTATACTAGTCATTCAACCAGCAATTATTTAGTACTTATGTGTCAGGCACTGTGCTAAATACTGGGGATACAATCAAAGGGGGAGGGGAAGGTAGGGTCCTTATTCTCAAGAGGCTAATATTTTTTATTTTATTTTGTTTTTCTATTTTTTTTGTTTGTTTTGCTGAAACAATTGGGGTTACGTGACTTGCCCAGGGTCACACAGCTAGGGAGGTTAATATTTTTAATGGGGATAGAGGAGCAACAAATAACCAGGAGGGTGCTGGAGGCAGCTCTAAATTGTTAAATTTTCAGTGAAACCATTTATACTTTGGAAATCAACAGAACACTACAAATCAAGGCTTGATGTATTGTATTATTGAATGTCTAAATTTAAGAAACTGATGGGGGAAATGTTAATCATACAAGTTAAACTTAAAAGTATATATATATATATATATATATATATATATATATATATAAAGAAAGAAAAGGACCTATTTATATTTATAGCAGTTCTTTTTGTGGAAGTCAAAAAAATTTGAAATTGAGGAGATGCTCATTATTTAGGAAATAGCTGAATAAGTTGTGGTATATGATTGAGGTGGAATAAATACTATTGGCCTATAAGAAATGCAAGCAGGATGCTCTCAGAAAAACTAGAAAAGACTTACATAGTCTTTCCCATTGGAAATGGATGTAAAATGAAATGAGCAGAACCATTTCTAGACCATTATAGCAGAACCATTTGTAGACAATAACAAGACAGTGTGAAGATCAAATGTGAATAATCGCTACTCTCAGCTATACAGTGATCCCAGACAATTTTGAAGGACTTCCAAAAGTGCTATCCATCTCCAGAAAAAGAATTGATAGAGTCTGAATACAGATCAAAGCATACTCTTCCTTTTCTTTCTTTTTTCCTTCATTCTTTCTTTCTTGCTAGCTTGTTTTCTTCAGTGCTTTCTTTCACAATCTGTCTTAAATAGAAATGTTTTGCATGATTGTACATATATAACCCTTATTAAATTGTTTGCCTTCTCAATGGGAGGAGGGTAGAGGAAGAAAGGAGAGAATTTGGAATTCAAAAATTTTGGGGAAACTGTTTAAATTGTCTTTACATGTAATTGGGGAAAGCAATTTTTTTTTAAATTAAGTATATCTATCTATCCCCTTCCCCCAAACAGCTAGTTGTTAAACATTTGGGAACACAACTTTGCAAATAACTATGTACAAGAAAGAAATATTCAGTACAAATGGAAAGTGATCTCAAAGGCAAGATGCTAGCAGTAGGGGGAAACAAGAAAGAGCTTTTACATAAAATGGGATTTGAATTGAGTCTTGAAGGAAGCCAGGGATGGCAGGAGACAGAGTTGAGGAAGAATATAAAAAGGTTAGGAATATAGTATATCATATGAGGGACAGAAAATAGACTACTAACTGTATTATGAGGTTCATGGAGAAGAATAAAGTAGTAGGAAACCAGAAAGGTAAGAATGAGCCACATTGTGAAAATTGTTTTGTAGGCAGCAATGAAGGGTATAGTAGACAAGAAAAAGTTGAAAATCTAGCAGTATCATTATTATGCTCATAAGCCAAAGAGATCAAAGAAAGAAATTTATCATCTTTTCCTATCATCTTATCCATTGAATGAAATGGTATCCCAGAATTTTCTTAATTTGCCTAAGAAATAAAATCTTTAAGAAGAAAGTAGAATTGGGGGAGAATGGAAATGAATGTGATATAAAAACAAAAGGTATCAGTTTGGGAGTTTTTGTGAGATAATTGAGGTTGTGACTTTAGGGGAAGTCACACAGCTAGTAAGTGTTAAGTGTCTGAGGTCACAGTTGAACTCAGTTCCTTCTACTTTCAGGGACTGATACTCTATCTACCTGCCCCCCAAAGGCATCAATTTTTAAAATTTCATTTGAGGATACTTTTATGTCACTTATCTTGGTTATGTTATTTTAAATCTTATTTTATTGCTAGCTCTTCTTTTTATATCACCTATATTTCAAATTTATACCTTCAGTTTCCCTTTTTCAGGGAGGTAGCCCTTGTAAAAAAAAAAAAAGCTTTCAAAATTAAAAAGAGAGAAAAAAGCAGCTTAGTCAAACAAATCATTATGTCAACAATATCTAATTCCATCTTCAATATTCTACAGCTGTGATTCTGAAACTCTGCAAAATGAGGAGAGAGGTGCATTTTCATAGTTGTCTCATTCTGAGTATTTTTGTAAAGCATACCACCCATGTAAGGAAAACTAGTCACAGATCAGAACACTATTACTATTGCTAACTTACTACTGCTACCAATTTACTATTACTACTATTACAATTAATACTTATTGTATTAATTAATTAGTATTTCTAATTTCTAATACTAATCTATTACTTCTACTACTACTACTGTACTGACTACCACCAAAATGTACTAATATAATGCTAATCATTCTAATCTACTAATAACTAATCAACTAACACAATACTGCTGCTGCTACTACTACTACTAATCTACTAATATATCACTTTACCATACTATTGCTGTTGCTACTACTATTACCACCACCAATCCACTAATCTTCTAATATAATACTACTACTAATCTACTAATACTTCTCCTACTAATCTATTAATCTGCTGCTATAATACTAATACCAGTCAACTACAATTACTACTAATATACTATTGCTAATCTGTCACTGCTACTAATCTACTAATACTTATAATACTATTGTTACTATGAAGAAAGAAGAAAAGAACTAACATTTCTATAGCATTTTAGAGTTTATAAACTGTTTTCTTCAAGCAACCCTATTCTTATTCCCATTTTAAGCTACAAAAACTGAGTCTCAGATAGACTTACAATTAGCTAATAAATTTTAAGGCTATGATAGGAACCCAAGACCTCAACTCTATGTCTTGGTTCTTTCCCCATGCTATTGCTGAAGGCATGGTCTGCCGGCCTCCCAGGAAAGGCTCTAGCCCAGTACTTCAGGTTTACTGACCCTCAGGAGACTCCACCAAGTTCACAGAAGAAACCACTTTTTCTTTAAGCCACTTCCCCCCACTCTCACCCCCAGCTAGCTAAGTCCCATGTGCAGATGCTTCCTTGACTTCCAGATCCCTGATGCTAACTTCCACAGAAACATGTTGGGGCAACAAGTGGAAATCCTCTCTCCACCAATGGAATGACTGCTGATAGAGTAGTGATGACATGTGCTAATAACAGAGGTATGAAGGTATAAGCTCCTAAAAAGCCCTGCAAAGGAAGAATAAGTTATTCTGAAAGAGAAAATTGACTAAATAGGGACCCTGCCAAATTCTGGGCTTATAAGATATGGTTCAGCCCCTATAAATGGGAGCAGTCTTTCTTATCATTCAGTAAAGCAGCTTACTATTCTTCCTCTGTGCCTTTCTTTTCTTTTTCTCTTCTTCTTCTTTTCTTTTCTTCCCTCCCTCCCTCCCTTTCTTTTTGTTTTTTAGGCAATTAGAGTTAAGTGGGGTCACATACCTAGTACATGTATGAAGCCAGATCTGAATATTGATCCTCCTGACTCCAGAGCCAGTGCTCAATCCACTGTGCATCTAGCTGCCCCACACCCATTTCTCAGGAATGTATTTGCTTCCCATTTCCTTGTTGTTCTATGTAAAAGTCAGTTTTCTAAAATAAATGTGATTTAACTATTGCATTTTGGATCTATGTGCTTCATTATTCAGACAGCAGAGAGGCAATAGGGAAATATGCTGGGAGAGAGAAATAGATTTCACAATTGTAGTACAAAAATTCACCAGGGAATGGGGGCTCAAGCTGAACAAAAGAGAAATATTGATCCTTCTTTGTAATTTCCCAGGACAAGGGGAAATTTTTTTTTTAGGAAATTAGAAGCAGGATGTTGTATTGGACACAGAACTGGCCTGGGAAGAACTGGCCTCAAGTTCCACTTTTGGGGCAATTACTCACTAGGGGCTTCCTACACAATAAAATCATAGGTGTGACAGAAACAAACAAACAAAACCTCCAGGAGCAGAGAGACATAATTCATTCAGTATTTCTTAGTTCTCTGATGATTTTACTTTGCCCCCTAGACTGTTCTCTCCCAAAAACAGAGACCAGACCTTGTACTTCTATATTCCACAGTTACTCAAGAAATGTTTTGATTAAAACTTTCTAGACGCATTATGCTGTCCAAGTGGGAAGTGGGTTTGAAAGGTCAGGTTGTCCAATCTTCCACCATAAGGTACTTTGGGGGAAAGGAAATGGAGATGTTAGGAGCTTTAAAAAAAGTTTTAAACATTAGTCATTTTGATAAATGTTGGAGGGGATCTGGGAAAACTGGGACACTAATGCATTGGAGGTGTTGTCATGAACTGTTCTGAAGAGCAATTTGGAACTATGCCCAAAGGGCTATCAAACTGTGCATACTCTTTGATCCAGCAGCGTCACTACTGGGCTTATATCCCAAAAAGATCGTAAAAAAGGGAAAAGGACCCACATGTGCAAAAATGTTTGTGGCAGCCCTTTTTGTAGTGACAAGAAACTGGAAACTGAGTGGCTGCCCATCAATTGGGGAATGGCTGAATAAGTTATAGTATGGGAATGTAATGGAATACTATTATTCTATAAAAAATGAGGAACAGGCTGATGATGAAAAGCCTGGAAAGATTTACATGAGCAAATACTGAGTGAAGTAAGCAGAATCAGGAGAACATTATCCATAGTAGCGGCAAGATTCTATGATGATTAACTATGATAGACTCAACTCTTCCCAGAAATCCAGTGATCCAAGGCAATTCCAAAAGACTTTGGCTGGAAAATACCATCAGCATCCAGAGAAAGAAGTATGGAGACTGAATGCAGATTGAAGCATACTAGTTTACTTTTGCTTTTCTTTTTTTTTTCCTCATGGTTTTTCCCTTTTGTTCTGATTTTTCTTCTCCATCATGACTCATAGAAATATATTAAAAATGAATATACAAAATAATCTTTAAAAATTTAATTATTTTTTCTCTTTTACTCCTTCATTTATTTATTCATTTTTAATGAATGAATGTGTGAGAATGAAATCAAGTTACATGGTTCCATTGAAATAAAACATCAAAAGACTACTTGATTTTATGGAAATTCTCTGGTGATAACAAAATGGCATCTGACTTTGAAACATATACAATTCTGTCACTACACAAAGATAGCAATGGCAGATTTTAAGCTTGACTACAGAGGTCACACTGGACCAATGAATGAAAAAGATTTCATAGTCCCCTGAAAGTAAACTGCATTGATATCAAAACAAAAAAAGATATCAAGGAGAAAATGATGGCTGAAGATGATAAAGAAGATTTAGTGGCACAATGAAATTAAAGTTTAGGGAAGAAAGAATAAATTTAAATGAATTTCAAATCCCCAAACACAAGTCTTAATATAAAATCTCAATATAAAATGGACTATGACAGTTTGGGATTGTATCCTAAGTTATTAAACAACAATGACAGAAAACCCCACCATACAATATACATGAAAAATTGGATCAATCACCTGGAGGCATCTACAGAAACATTAACAATTTCTTCCAGAAAGGAAGAAGAGTATTGATTAATATTCTCAGGAGCAGATGAAAAATAGAGTAAACAAAACTTACAGAAATATTTTTGAAACCATCAAGCATCATCACTGTTTTCCTTGATTGTTATTAATTATTGTTTGCTTCAAAATAACTGTTTGGACATGTATACGTATATTGTATTGAATTTATACTTTAACATATTTAACATATATTGGTCAGCCTGCCATCTGGGGGAGAGGGTGGGGGGAAGGAGGGGAAAATTTGGAACAAAAGGTTTGGCAATTGTCAATGCCGTAAAATTACCATGCATATAACTTGTAAATAAAAAGCTATAATAATAAAAAACTTATTGTTTGCTTCATTAGCCCAAGATCAAAGTCGAGAATAAAAAATTCCTATATGAATTCAGGCAAGAATAGTTTTAGCTAAAAGTGCCTAAGATATGACTGAGTCATGATAATTTGGATCAGGTCACTGCTATTTTTTTTTATTAAAGCTGTTTATTTTCAAGACATATACATGGATAATTTTTCATCATTGATCCTTGCAGAGCCTTGTGTTCCAAATTTCCCCATTCTTCCTCTCATCCCCTCCCCTAGATGGCAAGTAATCCAATATATTTTAAGCATGTTAAAATATATGTTAAATCCAATATAAGTATACACATTTATACAATTATCTTGCTGCACCTTGAAAAATCAGATCAGTCCCAAAGAAGCTTTGGTACATATATTTATATTTTTCTAAGTTGTAAATTTGGTTTAGTTGTTCAGTCATTTCAGTTGAGTTTCAGTTGTGGTTCATTCTTTGTGACTCCATTTGGGATTTTCTTGGCAAAACTATTGGAATAGTTTGTCATTTTCTTCTAAATTTAAGAAACAAGAAAGAGAAAGGGGAGAGGGAAGGGAGAAGGAAGGGAGGGAGGAAAAGAGAGATAGAGAAAGAGGGAGGAAGGGAACTATCTCCACATCCAAATAACAGAAAAAGAGGATTGCATGTGAAACCATAAATCTCCATTATATATAGCTTGCTTTTTCAAGAAGTATATAAAAAAACTCAATATTATTTTGAAGTCTGTCCTGAATGTCTATGTTTCTCAATTTCCTCCATTCTCTTCTGTATTTTAAAAAAACAAATGCTTCAATAACCTACTTGTGTTTTTTTTCCTTTTTCCCCCCCCATGGCAATACTATGGTTAATCTTTCCCTTCCAACCCCCTTCTCCCATTAAGAAAGGAAAAAGAAAAATACAATATTTGTAACAAATAAGCCTATCAAGCAAGATAAATCCACACATTTGCTTTGACCAAAAATACATGCTTCATCCTGCCCCCTGGGTCTTTCAAACATCTGTTAGGTTGGGCAGCAGCTTCATCATAGTACTTTGGAACTGGTCACTGCATTGATCAGACTTTTTAAGGCTTTTTTTTAAGTTGTTTGCCTTTCATGATTTTGTCGTATTGAAGAAATTGTTTTCTAAATCTCTACTCAAATCACTTCGTGCTCATAAGCCCCCTCAGTTTTCTCTGAAACGATCCTTTCTGAGGGTTTCTTTACAGCTCAGCAGAATCCATTACATTCATAATTTGTGCAACCACTCTCCATTTGAGAGGCATCCCCTTAGTTTCCAGTTTTTTCCACCATAAAAAAGAATAACTAAAAATAATTTTGTATATATGGGTTTTTCTTCTTTCTTTGATCTCTTTGGGAGCATTAGGCTTAGTAGTGATATTTCCATGCACAATTTAATGCCTCTTTGGCCACAGTTCTAAATTGTTTTCTAGAATGGCTATATTGACTCAATTCCACTGACACTATGTCTTCTCATAGCTTTTCAAAAATTATGTTTTTCCTCTTTTTTTTGTCTTTTTCTCCAATCTGATAGGTATAAAGTAGCACCTCAGAGTTGTTGTAATGTGCATTTCTCCAGTTGTTAATGACTTGTAGCATTTTTTCTCATGGCTACTGATTGTTTGGATTTCTTCATTTGAAAAGGAACAAATATATATCTCATGTAGCTATTGGGGAATGGCTAACTTATACATTTGAACCAGTTCCTTGTGGATATTGTGGATATAAGACTTTATCAAAGAAACTCATTGCAAAGATTTGTTTTGCAGTCTTTAATTATATTATTTTCAGGTTTCTGATTATATCACTTCATGCAAATAATCCCATGTTATTCTGAAATCTTCATTTCTTATGGTGTAATCATATTATATTATCATATCATGAGTGATATACCGAAAAACTTTTTTTAAAATTATGACTTAAAAATGGTACACAGACTTAAATGTTCTATTATTTTACTTATGAAATTTTCTTAGTATGTTAACCTATTTTTAGATAGCAAAGCACAAACAAATCATGAATGCACTCTTTTCTTTTGAGACATAAGGAGGCCTTATAAAGTAGAAAAAAAATTTTCCAATGAATGAGCATTTATTTTCTCTTGCTTTCACCTTCCCATCCTCCTCCCCCCCCCCCAAAAAAAAAACAGGAAACAAAGCAAAACCTTTATAACAAATAAGCATAGTCAAGCAAAACAAATCTCCCCTTTGAAGGCCTTGAGAAGTTGATAAAGAAAAGCTGCATTCAAATTGAGGTTGATTGTAAACTGAACAATATATAGTACAATGTATATTAGATTTAAATACAACTGATTTGAGAAAATTAAATAAAAATCTCCATAAATTATTGCACTCTTCCAATCCCTCCAAATGAGAAGACTACAACCATGGGGTACATAGAAGAAAATTGGGTGCTTCCCTGCAAAGTAGAGTTTGCAGAACTCTGGGGCCTACAGATATGAAATCAGGTTACAGCTTGAGCACAATAGGGTGGTCCTCAGAGCTGATGGCTGACAAGGCTATTTCCTATCTGGAGTATGTCTGGGTGGACCCTTAGAGCCCAGGGGTTCAAGGTAATATGGCGCTGAATGGAAAGGGCAGGATGTTCCCAGTATGGAAACTCTGGGTTTCTAGAAGGAGAATCACTTCCCCTAATCTTGGAGAGGCCCTTTAGGCACGTGCCTAGTATTCCCATAGGGTAATTTTGGCTTGATGAAAGAGAACCTGGGAATGGGTTGTGCTGGTAACCTAATCAGGGACCTGGACCACGTCATCTCTGCTTTGCCCACAAGCTGAGAACTCGAGGTGGAATGGGGGAGGGAGCTTTTGGGACCCACAGCTGCAGAGGATAAATAAAGCAGTGT
This sequence comes from Sarcophilus harrisii, assembly GCF_902635505.1. Taxonomy (NCBI): domain Eukaryota; kingdom Metazoa; phylum Chordata; class Mammalia; order Dasyuromorphia; family Dasyuridae; genus Sarcophilus; species Sarcophilus harrisii. The sequence goes on along the minus strand of NC_045431.1, from coordinate 200,113,605 downwards.
GGCTAGCATGCTACTCTGGTAAAAGAGTTCTGTCTCGGGCTGAATTCTTTTTTTTTTTTAATAGTATTTTATTATTCCAAATACATGTAAAGATAATTTTCAACTTTCATTTTTGTAAAACTTTGCATTCTAAATGTTTCTCCCTTCTTCTCTTACCTTTCTCTTCCCCAAGATAGCAAGCAATCTGATATAGGTTAAATGTGTGCTATCTTTTTAAACATATTTCCATATTTGTCATGTTGTGCAAGAAAAATCAGACCAAAAGGGAAAAAAAACTACGGAGGAAGAAAACAAACAAAAGGGTGAAAATTCTATGCTTCAATCCACACTCAATCTCTATAGTTCTCTCTCTGGATGCAGATGGCATTTTCCATCTCAGGTCTATTAGAATTGTCTTGAATCACCACATTGTTGAGAAGACTGGATAAATTCTTGTGTGAGAAGCTGCTGGTGAGGATGCTTGGTGGTTCTCCCATCCCTGTCTGTCCCACCCTTCCTCCTTATTCTATCCTTCCCCTGTGAGGTTTGTCTGACCTTTACTCCCAGAAGACTTCTCTCTGACTTTAGGGGCTCCTGACTTTCAGATTCAATTTATAAGTCTCCAGCACCATCCCCACTGATCAGTTATCTCTGTGACTCCTATCTTTGACCTTAGCCCAGTTTTCTGTGCATCCATCTATATCAGTCATTCATTCAAAGTAGGCACTGGAGATACAAAATCCAAAACAATTCCTGTCTTCTAGGAAGAAACAAATGTACATTGGTAGAAAATGCAAAATTGATGGGACTAGGAGTTAAGGGAATCAAGAAAAGCTGAATATAGGAAATTGCTCTTGCTCTGAACCCTGAAAAGAACTCTAGATTCTAAGAATCAGAAATAGTGGAAGGTACTCTAGGCATGTGCAAAAATATAGAGAGGATGGAATGTCCTATGTGGGGATTTGCAAGTTTGACTGAAACACAGAGTATATGAAGATAAATAGTATTTATTTGGATCCTGACTTGGGCTAACCTTTGATCTGTCCTTTCAAAAATCCATACGTGCACACACACACAAACACACAAATATACCTCTTATCTATGTTCTCTTCCTCCGGGCAGATGCATCTTTAGCACCTAAGGGAAAAGACCTAACATTGTCAATTGCACAGATCCCATCAACTTTCCCTGAGGCCTAACTAGGGGTTGCAAGCAAGAGACTTTCCTGATGTGACTCTACAAAACTCTCTGGACATTCTGGTCTGGGTGGAACCATACATAATGGTAATGTCTCAGTTATATGAATGAAGGATTCAGTTATTTGACAGAAGTATCTATATTCAGATTATTTAATATGAAATAACCAGCAAAAAGAAGACAGGAGTCCAAGTGAACTGGGAGACTGTATAATGTAAATTCCATGAAAGCAAAGACTGTTTTGTTTTTATCTTTATGTCGCTAGCATCTAATATAGTGCCTGTATATAATAATTACTTTTAAAAATGATTGTTGAATAAATTAATGAACAAATGAGATGAGATCCAAGGAGAAAATCAGGAAAACATTATGTAAGACACGGTTCTGAGCTTAGGACCACAAAGGGATCCATGGAAAAGTTTCAGGGAGCCTGTGAATTTAGAATGGAACTCTAAGATACCACTACACACCTGTCAGATTGGCTAAGATGACAGGAAAAAATAATGATGATTGTTGGAGGGGATGCGGGAAAACTGGGACATTGATGCATTGTTGGTGGAGTTGTGAACGAATCCAACCATTTTGGAGAGTAGTTTGGAACTATGCTCAAAAAGTTATCAAACTGTGCATACCCTTTGATCCAGCAGTGTTACTACTGGGATTATATCCCAAAGAGATCATAAAGAAGGGAAAGGGACCTGTATGTGCACGAATGTTTGTGGCAGCCCTTTTTGTAGTGGCTACAAACTGGAAACTGAATGGATGTCCATCAGTTGGAGAATGGCTGAATAAATTGTGGTATATGAATATTATGGAATATTACTGTTCTGTAAGAAATGACCAACAGGATGATTTCAGAAAGGCCTGGAGAGACTTACACGAACTGATGCTGAGTGAAATGAGCAGGACCAGGAGATCATTATATACTTCAACAACAATACTAGATGATGACCAGTTCTGATGGATCAGGCCATCCTCAGCAACGAGATCAACCAAATCATTTCTAATGGAGCAGTAATGAACTGAACTAGCTATGCCCAGAAAAAGAACTCTGGGAGATGACTAAAAACCATTACATTGAATTCCCAATCCCTATATTTATGCACACCTGCATTTTTGATTTCCTTCACAAGCTAATTGTACAATAATTCAGAGTCTGATTCTTTTTGTACAGCAAAATAATGTTTTGGTCATGTATACTTATTGTGTATCTAAGTTATATTTTAATATATTTAACATTTACTGATCATCCTGCCATCTAGGGGAGGGGGTGGGGGTGGGAGTAAGAGGTGAAAAATTGGAACAAGAGGTTTGGCAATTGTTAATCCTGTAAAGTTACCCATGTATATATCCTGTAAATAAAAGGCTATTAAATAAAAAATTAAAAAAAAAAAAAGAATGGAAAGCAATTACATCTTTATTTTCACCAACATCTAAACTGAATTTTAGCATTTTCTTAAATTGTTTTAAAACATTATTCTGCAGAATATTATTGTTCTATAAGAAATGATGAGCAGACTGATTTCAGAAAAGCCTGGAAAGACTTACATGAACCGATGCTGAATGAAGTGAACAAAATCAGGAGAACATTATAGACAGTAAGAAAATGATGTGATGATTAACTATAAGACTTAGCTTTTCTCAGTAATGCTGTGACCCAAGATGATTTCAAAAGATTTGGGATGGAAAATGCCATCTGCATGCAGAGAGAGAACTATGGAGATTGAATGTGGATTGAAGAATAGTATTTTCACTTTTTTGCTGTTTGTTTTTTCTTTCTTTTGTTTTTTTTCCTTTTGTCTGATTTTTCTTGCACATCATGAAAAATATGGAAATGTGTTTAAAAGGATTGTCCATGTTTAACATTAATCAAATTGCTTGCTATCTTGGAGGGGGAGAATTAAAAGGAGAGAGGGAGGGAGAAAAATTTGGAACATAAAGTCTTACAAAAATGCATGTTGAAAATTATCTTTACATGTATTTAGAAAATAAAATACTAGGAATTTTTTTTTTAAAGAAAGCTGAAAATTTATTTGGAAAAAATAAAATACCATTGAGATATTAAAAAAAAATATTCTGGGACTAAGTTCACCAAATTGCCAAAGGTCCATCAACAAAAAAATACTAAAAAGCCTTTCTAAGGTTTAGAAGGAATTCATAAAACTGGAGGTGCAATAAAGTTTAAGCTCATTCAAAGAGGTGCTTTTGCATCTGTGTCTTAGTATACTTTTAAATATTAGGGTTTGGGGCAAATCCCATCCATTTCCCATAATTATTCTGATTGTCTCTCAGTTTGGGCAGTTCCCAAAGAAGGTCCCAGGTGTTTCTTTCATGGGAAAAAGTGCTGTTGGTGCAACAGCAAACCCTCTTCAAAGAAGAAACAGGAACTTAGTGGGAGGTGCAAAGGGAGCCTTGCTTTGCCACAAAAAGTGACCACAGCTCTATCCTGGTAGCTTCAGGGAGTGGGTGTGAGGTAGATAGGTAGCTACCATTTAGGCTATGTGGCTTTGAGAGATGAATTTAGAACCATGGGGGAAGAAGCTAGTTCTTCCTGAAAGACTGAACTATTCATGGGCTGCCGAATACATTGTAGACAACCAACAAGAACAGAGAAAAATGGGTTGGGTTAGCGTAAGACTTCTAAGAGCCCAGCAGAGCTACAGGAAACCTCCCATAAGAGTGAAGGGTGAGAAGGAACAAGCATCTCATGGTGTATAAATATTATCTCATTCCAGTCTCACAATCCTGTGTGCAAAAGATGCCAATATGATCCCCATTTTATAGATAAGGAAACCGAGGCACAGAGACATTAAGTAACAATAGCTAAGATTATATAGCACCTACTATGTGTCAGGTCCTGTACAAAGCTAAAATTATTATCTCCTTTGCGGCTTACAATCACCCCATGATGTTGGCCTGTTACTATCATCCCCATTTTACAAATGAGGAGACTGGAGCAAACAGAGCTTAAGTGATTTGCTCAGGTTCGCACACTTAGTGTTTAATTTGAACTCAGGTCTTTCTGATCCCAAGCAATCCATTTCCTCACTAGATACCTCACTATATAGATGATTATAGGTCCCTCAAGGAAGGCTAAATAGGGGAAGAATCAACTCAAACATTTATTTAGTGCCTACTATATGCCAGTCACTGTGTTAGGGCCTGGAAATACAAATATAAAGAATAATGATTCTTATTTTCAAAAAGCCTACGTTTTATGTTATGGAATATTATTGTTCTGTAAGAAATGACCAGCAGGATGATTTCAGAGAGGCCTGGAGAGAATTACATGAATTGACACTGAGTGAAATAAGCAGGACCAGGAGATCATTATATACTTCAACAACAATAATGTATGATCATCAATTCTGATTGACATGACTCTCTTCAACAATGAGATGAACCAAAGCAGCTCCACTTGTTCAACAATGAATAGAACCAGCTACATCCAGCGAAAGAACTATGGGAAATGAATATGAACCACAACATAGCATTTCCACTCTCTCTGTTTTTGTCTGCTTGCATTTTTGATTTCCTTCTCAGATTATTTTTACCTTATGTCTAAGTCCAATTTTTCTTGTGCAGCAAATAACTATATGGATATGTATACGTATATTGTGTTTAACATATACTTTAACATATTTAACATGTATGGGTTTGCCTGCCATCTAGGGGAGGAGGTAGGGGAAAGGAGGGACAAAGTTGAAAAAGAGGGTTTTGTAAGGGTCAATGCTGAAAAATTACCCATACATATATCTTGTAAATAAAAAGCTATGATAATAATAATAATAATAATAAAAGCCTACATTCTATTGGGAGAATATCTTGGAAACAAATGGAAAAAACTGTCTTCTACCAGAAAAAGTCAGAGCAACTGCAGAGCAAAAAATATAAACTTTAAAAAAAATTGTGTTTTAATTTGTCTTTTGTTCTTATATTAACCTTCATTTCAAAAGAGATCATTTCCCAACCTCAGTGAGACATCAAAGATTTAAAAAGAGAGAAAAAATTATTTTCTATTGTTTATGCAAAGCTTATTATTGAAGACTTGTGCATCTTATGACCATCTCATCACAACACTGTATTCTATGTACCTAAGTGCGAAAAACTTTGTGGATACACCCTCACGGCAACTATTGGCACTTAATAGATTATGTGGTTGTAAGAAGAAACAGACAGGATGTGAGAGTGATCATGGCAATGTGTGCAGAGTGCTGGACTGATCATATCCTCTCCAAGCTGCATATTAATGGCCACAGATTAGAGTGTTTCTCTGGCATGGAACAGTTTGTTGCCAACTTGAAGGGTAAGTTGAGACAACTCACAGTTGGCAACAATGGAGCAGAAAAGGAGTGGGCAGCTTTCAGAGATGTGGTCTACAGCACTGCATTTGCTGATCTGGGTAGGAACACTTGCAAACATCAAGACTGGTTTGATCAAAATGATGAGGAAATTCAAAAGCTACTAAATGAAAATCGAGAGCTCCACAGGGTGCAACAATAGGATAGTTCATCTTTAAGAAGGTAGCATTCAATTCCATCAAAAGTAAAAGTACAAGTTTATGCAAGGGTGAATGTTGAAAACTATTTTTGTATGTATTTTGAAAAATAAAAATCTATTATTTTTTTTTAAAGTAAAGTATAATAGAAACTTGGAGAAAAGCAGGATTTTTTGGCTCAGTAAAAAGGCAGATGAAATTCAGTTTTATGCTGATAGTAACAATCCAAAGCATTTTTATGATTCACTGAAGACTATTTATGGACCAAAGGCCTCTAGTGCACCTCAACTACTTAGTGCTGATGGTGCCATACTGATTAGTGATAAGAATATTATTCTAGAGAGATGGGCTAAACATTTCTATAGAACAGACTGTCATCAATCATTGCTGAGGCCACTGACCATTTACCTCAAGTTGAAATCAATCACTCCCTAGCTGAAGTTCCAACTGAAGAAGAGATTCTGTATTCCATTAGGCTACTTTTGTATGGTAAAGCACCTGGTGCAGATTCTATTCCAGATGAGATTTACAAGCTGAGGGGGTCCATTTATCATATAAAAGTTGACTGAAAATTTCCAGATTGTATGTCAAGAATAAATTATGCCCCAGGAGTTCAAGGATGCCTCCATTATCCATCTTTGTAAAAGTAAAGGGAATAGATTGTCCTGTGACAATCATGGGAGGAGAAGAGGAAGGAAGGGGAGGAAGGGTTTCTCTCTTTTAGTCATTGCTGGCGAGATTCTTGCTAGAATCCTCCTTAATAGACTAACCCTACACTTAGAAAAAGGTCATTTACCTGAAAGCCAGTATAGTATGGCTTTCAGAAGGGATAAGGAACAGTCAATATGGCATTTATTGTCCAACAATTCCAGGAAAAATTCCAGAGTATACAACATTTGTAGCTTTGACCACAGCCTTTGATCCTGCCAATCATGAGGGCTTATGGAAAATTATGTCAAAATTAGGTTGCCCAGAAAAGTTCATCAGTATAGTGTGTTAATTTCATGATGGCATGTTTGCCCAAGTTTTGGACAATGGGCAATTTTTTTCTGCTTTGTTCATATTTTTTATTAAAACTTTTTATTTTCAAAACATATGCACAGACAATTTTTCAGCAATGAGCCTTGCAAAACCTTGTGTAACAATTTTTCCCCTTTTCCCCACCCCCTCCCCTGAGGGCAAGTAATCCAACATATGTTAAACATGGTAAAAAAATATGTTAAATCCAATATATGCATACATATTTATACAATTATCTTGCTGTACAAGAAAAATCAGGTCAAAAAAGAAAAAATGAGGAAAAAAATAAAATGCAAGCAAACAGCAACAAAAAGAGTGGAAAACGCTATGTTGTGATCCATAACATTTTCCTCTCTCAGCGTGCAGATGGCTCTCTTCATCACAGGATCATTGGAACTAGTCTGAGTCATCTCATTACTGAGAAGAGCCATATCCATCAGAACTGATCATCATATAATCTTGTTGTTACAATGATGTCCTGGTTCTGCTCACTTCACTTAGAATCAGTTCCTGTAAGTCCCTCCAGGCCTCTCTGAAATTATCCTGCTGATCGTTTCTTATGGAACAATAATATTCCATAACATTCATATACCACAATTTATTCAGCCATTCTCCAGCTGATGGGCCTCCATTCATTTTCCAGTTCCTTGCCACTACAAAAAGGGCTGCCACAAACATTCATGCACACATGGATCCCTTTTCCTGCTTTAAGATCTCTTTAGGATATAAGCAATGTGGGCAATGCTCTTGAGCTTTCCCACTTACCAATGGAGTGAAACAATACTGTGTGTTTGCTCCCATGATTTTTAGCATGATGTTTTCAGCCATGTTGTCAAATGCCTTCAGTGAAGACAAACAGAATCAGAGTCAGTTATTGCACTGATGGTAATTCTTCAACTTGAAAAAGCTACAAGCTAAAACTAAAATGGAGGAGACATTGATGCATGATTTTTTGTTTGCAGATGATTATGCACTCAATGCAGCCTCCAAAGCTGAGATGCATCAAAGTATGGATTGATTCTCTGCTGCTCGTGATAATTTTGACCTAACAATTTGCACCAAGAAAACACAGGTCCTCCATCAATCAGCATCACACCATCCAGATGTGGAACCATCGGTTACAGCAAATGGAGAGGCTTTGAATGCTGGGGATCAGTTCTCTCATCTTGGCAGTGTACTTTCCAGGGATGTCCATAGTCATCATGGGATTGACACATGCATTGCCAGAGCCAGCTGGGTGTTTGGGAGGCTCCAAAGGAAAGTGTGGGGGAGGAGAGGGATTAGCCTGATCACCAAACTGAGGGTCTATAGAATCATTGTTGTAACCTCACTGCTGGATGCCTGTAAAACCTGGACAGTACCAGTGCCGTGGTAGGAAAGTGAATCGGTGCCACTGGAATTGTGTTAGGAAGATTCCGAAACTTATTTGGCAGGATAAGATTCCAGATTCTGAGGCTCTTTCCTGAACTCAACTGCCAAACATTCAAACTCTACTGCAGAGAACCAACACTGGCTACATTGTTCGAATGCCAAATGTGTGCTTACCAAAAAAATTATTTTATGGAGAACTCACACAGGGAGAGAACTCACAAGGTGGTCAGAAGATGTGATATAAGGACACTCTCAAGGTGTCTCTTAAGAACTTTAGAATCAATTGCATGACACAGGAGACACTGGCGCAGGATCACCCAGCACGGCATGCCCTCATCAAACAAGGTACTGTTCTCTATGAGTAGAGCAGAATTTTTGTGCAAAGTGAGAGAAGCATCCCGAATGTTCATAGGGACTCTCTGTGTCTGATCTGTGGCAAGACATTCCAAGCTCATGTTGGTCTGATCAGCCACAGTAGGACACATTGAACCTCAGCTCTAACATAGTAATGTCCTTTTGGTCCTTTTTGAGAACAAAGAACAGTAACCAACTAACCAACTTGCTCTCACCCAGGTACCCTTCCTAACTCCCAACGAAATGAGCATCAACTTTGTTTCCAGTTATTTGCTATTATGAAAAAATATAGGTATGAAATATTTATAGCTATTTACTAATTTAATATTATAAATATAATAAAATAATAAATAAATATTTAATAATTTTAAAATATTTCGCTGTGAATGGATGGAAGTTTCCTTTCTGCTTTTACTGCCCGAGAGCCTAATAATAGAATTTCTCTGTTAAAGAGTATGGACTTTTTTTTTTTTTTTTTGCTGAGGCAATTGGGGTTAGGTGACTTGCCAAGGTCACACAGTTAGGAAGTGTTAAATGTCTGAGGCCAGATTTGAACTCAATTCCTCCTGAGTTTAGGGCTGGTGCTCTATTGAGTATGGACATTTTAATCTGATTTTTAAAATGTATAATTCCATTGACGTTCATTGGAAGCATAGTTTTCTACTATAATATGGGTCAATGGAGACCAACCATAAGCTGTTCACAATAAAGAACATGTCTTGTAAGGAATTTTCTCTATACTTTGAGTTCATGATCTTATCCATGTGGATACAGACAAAAAAAAAAAAAAAAGAAATGCAGTTCACACCTCAAGCTAAGTCTGAGAAGTGAGTTAGGGGAGAGACTGAGATTTCCACCAGCCCAAAGCTATTTTAACCTTGAAATCTGATGTGTCTTGATTCAAAAGTGGATCTGAGAGCCAAGGGTAGGGTCTTGCTAGGATTCCACTCTTTAGAAAGCTATTCACCTGTTAATTAAAAAAAAAAAAGCATGGACAAAACAGACAAGGTCAAGGTACAGGCAGTAACTCTCACAATGGTCCAGAAGGCATCTGGATATGGATTAAAATATGCAGGACATATCCCACTACTGCTTCCACATTATTCTAATATTTTGGCAGATTGGTCTCCCTAGCTCCCTGGCTTATATTGGAAGCTTCTCTGCCAGTTGATGGAGATTCCTGGCCTTTTAAAGGTCTTTTATTCTTTTAATGATGTTCCCTGTTGTCTTCTGGACATTTAGAATTCAACAGTCCAGTACACCGTTGGTATGTCTTTTCTGGGAGTTGAGCAGTCAGTATAGTTATTCCTCAATTTGGAGATGGAAAGACTGAAGCTTAGTAATGGTACTTACTTCACATTTTCCTAATTACTCAGGTGTGAAAATGGGACTAGGCCCCATGGGTCTTGATGTTCTTTTCCTATATTTAAATAGATTTATTAGAAGCATTTGTCCTAAGAGCATTAGAGTGGACTTACTTATCTGCAACATATTAAATGACATTAAGTAATTACATTTTAAGTGATGATTTATATGTGTGAGGGAGGTTGATCAGGGAAATCCTTGATCAAGCTAATGAATGTCCCAATTATAAGGTATGATGATTTGTTAAGATACATCAAAGAGGTATCTCCTATCACCTCACTGAGAAGATCTGGAACATCTTGCTATTATTTTATTTAAAATGTTCATATTGTAATAGTACAAAGGCACAGTTTTTCTTTTCATATAGAAACAGAATTAATTTTTCACAATTAGTCCCAGAAAATAATATACCATTACTGAACATGGTGGGAAAACTAAGACTTCTAGGATCTTTGGGGTGAATTGAAAATTTAAAAAAATTTGCTATATATATATGTATATATATAATTTTCTTGTTTGCTTGTTTAAAATTACATGTTTCTGGAACCTTGGGAGATGGTGATACAAGTGCACATATTCAACAGCCCTTGTGTTTGTCTTTCTTGTTGTTGTTGCTGCTGCTAAAGAAAATAAATATAGTGAATTCTCTAATGTATCATGAAAAAAATAATAAAATGTTCATACCAATGATCCAACTATTCTGGAGAGCAATTTGGAACCATGTCCAAAGGTCTATACGAACTGTGCATACCCTTTAATCCAGTAGTGCTACCAGCCAGTCTGTATCCCAAGAAAATCATAAAGGAGAGACAAGGAAGCACATGCTCAAAAATGTTTGTAGCAGCTTTTTTTTATGGTGGCAAAGAATTAGAAAATGAGTTGATGCCTATCAAATGGGGAATGGCTGAATAAGTTGTGGTATATGAAAGTAATGAAATGTTATTGTTCTATAAAAAAAAGATGAACAAGCTTATTTTAGAAAAACCTGGATAGATTTACAAGAACTGATGCTGAATGAAGCAAGCAGAACCAGGGATACATTGTACACAGGAACAGCAGGATCGTGCAGTGATCAACTATGAAAGACTTGGTTCTTCTCAGCAGTTCAGTGATCTTTGGATAGAAAACACCACCTGGATTCAGAGAGAGAACTATGGAGACTCAATGTAAATTAACACATGGTATGTTCACATTTTTTTTAATTTTTCATTTGTTTTTTTTTTCTCTTGTGGGTTTCCCATTTTATTCTGATTTTTCTCTTCCAACATGATTCAGAAAGAAATGTGAATTAAAATTAATATACACGTATAACCAGAAAAAAAATAAAGCAAAAAAAATTTATCTCACTTTTCATTTGGGATATTGGTCTATAATTTTTTTTCTCTGTTCTGATTCTTCATAGTTTAAGTATTAAGAGCATATTTATATCACAGAAAGAATTTAACAAGGCCTCGTTTCTTATTTTTTCCAATTTATATAATGTGGTAATTATTCTTTGGATGTTTGATAGAATTTACTTGTAAATCCATCTGTTTCTGATTGTTGTTGATTTTTTTCCTTTAGGAGTTCATTTATGGCTTGTCCAATTTCTTTTTTCAAAGACTGGGTTAATTAAGTGGACATGAGTGTCCTAATTGATATTCTGGGGCAAGGAGAAGTGACTCCATGGTGAATGGCTGGCTGGAGTTCAGAGGGTAGACTCTGGTCAGGTGATTGGTCCCTCCAGGTGAGCTACAGAAGTGAGATTATACACTGGCTTGGTCTCCTTTCAACTTCCCTCAATTCATAAGACAGACCAATCCGTGGCAGAGAGAACCTTTATTCTTAGGATAATTCCTTACTGGAGCAGAGAAGTGGTACAGTGAATAAAGTACTCGGCCTGGATTCAGGGTTATTGAGAAAATAATGAGATAATATTTGAAAAGCACTTAGTAAAGTGCCTATTGTTTTGCTTGGGGACATGGGGTAGTTATTGTTGTAGCTGGTGACAGTGGCAGTGATGCTGATTTGCTGAGTGTATATCCCTGAGACACAGGTCTTTGGGTTTACATTTGATATATTCATTTCAATCCAAAGTAGAAATCAGCTCGTATGATTTGTCTGCATCCTTTTTGCCCTTAGCTGGGAGACCCTTTGATAAGGATGCTTTGGGGACAGGGTCTGGATGTTCTATGCTGGTTTGTAAGGTCTGGATACTGAGGAAGGGACTGATGGTTCCATGTCTTCTTCGGCCAGCCATGTCTCAGGGCTATTTTTCCTCAATTCTCCTCCATTAGACAGTGAACTCCTGCAAGTTAGGGATTGTTTTCCCCTTCCTTTGTAACTGGAGTGCTTTCTTAGCATTTTTCCAGGTACTCGCTGGCTGATTGACCTAGTCATAGAAGTCACAGGCATCTGGAGGACAGGAGAAGGGCTGGACAAGCCTGTCCCCTTGGGATTGGCCTATGGGGGAGGGAGGAGTCACTCTGGACCATTTGGTCACTAATTAGTAGGTCAGTTTCTGGGAGAGTGTTCTCCCATCTGGCTCCAGGGAATTTCCACCAAATTAGCACTTGAAGGTATTAGTGAAGATTCTGAATATATTTTGCATAATTCCTGGAAGGTAATGAGACTCAGGCAGTAAGTGGGGCCCAGGGGAAATGTTTATTGTGACTTCAAAGAATAATTAAATAAATTTCAATAACTGTCACTGGAGAAAAGCCAGTTTTCTGAGAGTTTGAATGGGAAAATGGATAGAGAGTTCTAGAGAGACCTCATTGCGGTATCCACATTGTGATCCAGTGAAAGAGTTCCAGAACCAGGCTTCTTCTGGATCCTGCCTGAAACCACCAGGAGAATCATGAGGGTTTTGGAGGAAACTCTCCAGATGGAGGCACCTGCCGGGTGATTGGTGATCACCTGGGGTGATAAATTAAAATTACTTATATATTGATTATTGTAAACTTCATTCTTTGCCTTCTCTTCTGCCTTCTATGCTGTCTGAACCCTGGGTCTCTCCTCTTGGCTAACCTATTTTCAGATTCATTGTGGTTCTTGGTTTTGACCCTTTTCCTTCTCTACATCCCTATTCCCAACATCATCTCCTTCCTACTATTGCTTCTTTCACATCCAAGACTCATGGCCTGTTTCTTGCTCTTACAACTCAGTTCTTTTTTTTTTTCTTCCCCCTGAGGCAATCTTCAGGTTAAATGACATGTCCAGGGTCACGCAGCTAGGAAGTGTTAAATGTTTAAGCCTGATTTGAACTCAGATCCTCCTGTCTTCAAGGATGGTGCTCTATCCACTGAGCCACCTCGCTGCCCCTTGCAGCTCAGTTCTGATCTCTGTCTTTGCAGAGACTTTTAGGGACCTGCTCCCTGACATAGAGGGTTAGACATCTCTTCGGCTCAGGGCCTAATGGCTTTGCTTCCTGCTCTGCCCAAAAATAAATCAGGGGAATCGCTACAAATTTAATTCAGTTTAGCACTTAGCACAGTGTCTGGCATATAGTAGGTGCTTAATAATCAATAAACATTGTCGATTGATTCAATTCAATGCTCATTTATTAAGTGCTTACTTGTGTGAGCCAGAAAGGGGTTACAAAGAGAAAAATGAAACAGCATTTTGCCCCAAAGAAGTTTGCATACTACTGGGCATAAACATGTGAAGCCATTTAAAAGCCATAAGTATGAATAGCAGATAGAATGTTGTACTTGGAGTCAGGAAAGCCTGAGTTTGGATGATGGCTCAGATACTGACTTAGATTGGGTGACCTTTGATAAATCTCTTTAATCTCTCTCAACCTCAGTTTCCTCATCTGTGATAATGGGGATGAAATGGCTGTTCTGAGGATTAAATGAGTTAACTTTGCACAATCCAAAGAGCTATGTAAATGTTAGACATTAGGATACAACTAATTAAATACAAAACACCAAAAACTTCAGAGGTAGAACCAGAAAGTTCTAATAATAACTAGAAAAGATCAAAGGCCTTTTACAGGAAATGACCTTTGAGTAGAACCTTGAAGGAACTGGGGGCTCAAATATGAAGAGGGAGAACCTTTTAGATGCGGGGGGACAGTCTGAGCTAAGTGTGGAGAGCGAGAGATGTAGAAAGGCCACGTGTGGGGGGCCGGAAATAGGGTCACTGGGCTGTCATGTAGAGAATATGAGAATATAGTATAAAATGAATCTAGAAAGTTTGGAGCTGGAGTACAAAGGGCTTTAACTAGCAGATAGGAGAATTTGTGTTTATCTGAAAGATCTGGTTGTCGGTTGTATTAAGGTGCTGTGGGCTATGTTGCCTGGAGGATGAGTCTCCTTCCCCCCAGCCTGCTTGCCCTTTTTCTCCAGGGGCTCTGACCTGCCTTGTCAGGCTCCCTTCCCTTTAGCAGAAGTCTCCCTACCAGGGAGTATTATCCCCATTCAACAACTGAGATTTAGAAAGAGCAAGTTACTTGCTCCCAATCACAAAGCTAGTAAGCATTTAACTCAGATTCAGGTTTTTGGTTTTTTGAAATCTAGTTCTTTAGCTTTCAGGCATCTTCAACTCTCCTTTCACCCCCAGGAAAGAAGCTCATTTCTTCCTTTCTTCATCATCTCCAAGAACAGTCAGTCACCAAATCTTATAGATCACTTCCAGGAAGTTACTTCTTCTATCCCATTATAGCCCCTCTTGCTTTAGTTGGAACATTATGGAATAGGATAAACCCCAGAGAGTAGATTCTGAGATAAATAAGCAAGATAGGAGTGGGTGGATGGTGTGGATCCCCAACTTGTTCTGCTCCCCAAGGCCCTAGATGGGAAACAGGAAATGGAGGGAGTGTCCTTCTCAGAATGTCAAAGATTTCTAAGAAAATTAGACCCACAAAGATACCTCAGCTCGAGACAAGAACAGTGAGTGGGGGGGAAAGAGTGGGGGAGGAGGAAGAGAAAAAAAAGGGGATTTTAGTCACCTCTCTGCACACATGATGACATAGACTCATAGAATTTAAAGCTAGTAGGAATTTTTACTAATAACCCCTAGTCTTTCAGGGTATCCACAAAAGTCAAACCTGCTGAGCTTGGGGTTCGGTACCAAATGATGGAGTTCAGTAACAATTTACTTGTGAAGAGCTCACAGGGGTTTTCTCCTTGCCAAAAGGTACCTTTATTTATGAGGAATATTTGTTACAGGCAAAATGAACCAGGAGTGGTAAATATGAAATAGATTTGGGAGATCAAAAAGTTAGCAAGGAAAAGGGTTTTAACAATTAACAATGGAAAAAAAGACAAGTTCCCCGGTGGAACTCACAATTAACCAGGAGAAAGGAAAACGCCATGAGGTAGAACTACATCATTGACTTGCAGGCAAAATCCATGGAAAAATTTGGCACGTAAAAAAGTCAGTTAGCTATAACAAGGAGAAAGACATCCTAAAGAGCAGGGGGAGAGGGGATTTGAATGAGAAGATACCATGAGGTAAGAGGGAAAGAGCCAGAAGAAAGACACCAAAAGGCAGAATACTGCGATATGGTGTGGATTCAGCAAAGATGGTTTAGGCCCTGGGCAGACTTATTGAGGAAACTTAACTTCGGGGGTCTGACATCATAATTTGGCTTTCTGATTAGAGACAGTAAGGTGGGGTTACCCAAGACCTCCATTGGGATGGGACTGTAATGCTGAGCTGATCCCCATCAGTGCTCTGCCCTGCTTACCTCAGGGAGTATTATAATCTTATCAGTACTCCAGGCTTTCTCTGCCAACCCCACCTAGTTACCCAGGACCTCATCAAAAACTATTTCCACAACGCTAGCATGTTTTAATACCTAATACAGCAAATATCATAGATAGAACCCACAGAAACAAAAGCTCTTTGGAATCCTCAATAATTTTTAAGATTTGAGACCCAAACATTTGGGAATTTACAGCCCTAGCTCAGTACTCTCCTTTTACATATGAGTCAATTGAGCTCCAGAAAGGTGAAGTTTGGGGTAACCTAGCAAGGGAGTAACTGAGTTGAGATTCAAATCAAGGTCTTTGACCTCCACGTCTCAGACCCTTCTCACAGTACCTGGGGACACACCGCATAGCTCAGATCCTTCAGGCCCAACCCCAGGACACAGGCAGGGTGGGGTCAGCATCACAGGCTTTGGGTATTGAGTCAATTTCCTCCAGAAATATTTGGATTAGCCCATTATTTACTGTTCTTTTCAAACAGAGGAAGACGGTGTGATGGGATTAGAACTGTCATAGATTCTTTGAAAAATCTGGTGAATCATGTTTAATCTATAGTGGATTGCTTGCTATCTAGGGGAAGGAGTGGGAGGCTGGGAGAAAAATTTGGAACACAAGGTTTTGCAAAGGTGAATGATGAAAACTATCTTTGTATGTCTTTGGAAAAATAAAAAGCTATTAAAAAGAAAAAGGAAAAAAAAGAAGTCTGATGAAGTTGATAGATTCCTTGGGAAGTCTAAAAAAGCCCAGTGACTTTTTGGGCAGTTAAAATGATAAAATGCATAGGATTACACAAGTAACCAATTATAGTGAAATAGTTATCAAATTTTTTTTTAAAATAAGTTCACATGCTATGCCCAAAGGGCTATCAAACTGTGCACACCCTTTGACCCAGCAGTGTTTCTACTGGTCCTGTATCCCAAAGAGATATTAAAGGAGGGAAAGGGACCCACAGGTGCAAAAATGTTTGTGGCAGCCCTGTTTGTAGTGGCCAGAAACTGGAAACTGAGTGGATGCCCATCAGTTGGAGAATGGCTGAATAAGTTGTGATATATGAATGTTATAAAATATTATTGTTCTGTAAGAAATGACCAGCAGGATGATTTCAGAGCAGCCTAGAGAGACTGACATGAACTGATGCTGAGTGAAAAGAGCAGGACCAGGAGATCATCATACACAGCAACAACAAGATTATATGACAATCAATTCTGATGTATGTGGTTCTTGTCAACAAGATGATTCAGTTCCAATGATCTGGTGATGAAGAGAGCCATCTGCACCCCGAGAGAGGACTGTGGGGACTGAATGTGGACCACAACATAAATTTTCACTCTTTTTGTTGTTTGCTATTTTCTTTCTCATTTTTTCCCCTTTTTGATCTGATTTTTCTTGTTTAGCATATTTGCAGAAATATATATAGAAGAATTCCACATGTTTAACATATATTGGATCACTTGCCATCTGGTTGGGGTGGGAAGAAGGGAGGGGAAAAAATTAGAACACAAAGTTTTGTAAGGGCGATGTTGAAAATTATCCATGTATATATTTTGAAAATAAAAAGCTTTAATAAAAAAATTTTAAAAGTTAACATGGAGAGAGCCATTTGTATCCAGAAAGAGCACTGGGAACTGACTGTGGATCACAACATGGTATTTTCACCTTTTCTTCTTGTTGTTTGCTTGCTTTTTGTTTTCTTTCTCATTTTTTTTCCCTTGTTGATCTGATTTCTCCTGTGCAGCATGAAAATTGTGGAAATATGTAGAGAAGTATACGTTTTTAATATATATTGAATTACTTGCTGTCTAAGAGAGGGGGTGAGGGGAAGGGAGAAAAAAATTTGGAATACAAGGTTTTGCAAGAGTGAATGATGAAAATTATCTATGCATATGTTTTAAAAATAAAAAATTTAAAAAAATTTTCACAGTAGGAAAATGAGGGTTCATTTGTTGTAATCCCCTCATTTTATAGCTGAGGAGTCTAAGCTTCAGACAGTGAGAGGCAGAATTGGGAGTAAAGTCCAAGGCTTCTGATTTCAATCCAGTGCTTTTTTCCAACATATTCTAGTGCTTTTTGTGACCCCCAAAGCCTAGGGTGTATTATACTTCTTTATGGCTTCTCTCTTCTCTCTCTTCTCAGAGGAAGGTCTACTTTAAACCATATAAGATAATTTTCATCCCTTTTTGTCCTGTCCTAGGATCAAAAAATGTAACTGAGAAAAAATTAGGCAGATTTTCCCCTACCTTCTTGGAGGGAAAGAAAGGTTGTCTTTACTTGGAAACTGAGGGAAGCAGGTAGGGAGAGCCAAGTAATAACTGAGACTGGTAGGGAGTAAGGGAGATGAGATTGAATGAGTGGAGTGAGGAAGACTGAATGGGAGGCAAGATGATTCAGGGTGGGAAAGAGGGAGCAAACAAAGGGTGTGCGTCCTGGAGGGCTACAGGGCAGAGGAGCTTAGAGAGATGGCAAGCTAGAATATAGTGTCCTGGCTTCTATAATAGTGAGAGTTATACGTCCCTTTCACAGAAACAAAGACTATTAGTGCAAAGTCTTCAGAGATTATTTAATCCTCCTCCTTTTATAGATGGGGAAGTCAAGGTTCATAGTTTGACTGATGGAAAGAAACTTACAGGTCATCTAGGTCTTATTTTACAAATGAGGAAACTGAGACCAAAGGAGATGAAGCTGATGAGCCCCAGTTCACACAGATTCTCTGACTCCAAAGCAGAGCTCTTGCCATTGTCTCTCCTGGACTGCTGACTGCAGGAGCAGTGCCTCTCTCCTATTCCCTGTTTTTGTTTGTTGGCGAGGCATTTGGGGTTACATTACTTGCCCGGGGTCCCATTGTTAGTGTTAAGTGTCTGAGGCAAGCAAGTTTGTCAAAGACCCCGAGTATGTGTTTTATCTTGAAGATTTTTGTGCAGGGAAGTGACATGATTAAGACCATGTGTAATATTACCTAGTATATGAAGGTTATGGAATATGATTGTTCTATAAGAAATGATGGTCAGGATGATTTCAGAAAAGCCTGGAGAGACTCACATGAACTGAGGCTAATGGAGTGAACAGAACCAATCATTGTACACAGTAATAGCAACTGTGTGTGATGATCAGCTGTGATGGACGTGGCTCTCTTCAACATTAAGGTGATTCAGGCCAGTCCCAGTGATCTTGTGATGGAGAGAGCCATTTCCACCCAGAGAGAGGAGGGTGGGGACTGAGTGTGGACCACAACCTAGTATTTTCACATTATTTATCTTTGTTTACTATTTTCTCCTTGCATTTTTTCTTTCATCTTTTGATCTGACTTTTCTTGTGCAGCGCGAGGAATATGTTTAGAAGAATTCTACATGTTTAACCTAAAAGAAAAGTTCCTTAAGCAGGGAAAGGAATAAGCATTTATTTAGTACCCACTATATGCCAAACACTGTCCTAAGTATTTTACACAAATATTATCTCTTTCTCCCTTTACAACAACCCTGAGAGGTAGATGTTATTACCATCCTAATTTTTAAAATAAGGAATTCTGATTGATTTATTCAGTGTCACCCAGCCGGTAAGGTTGGATTTGAACCCAGATCTTCCTGACAGCTGGTGGCTCAGTGTAGAAAGACCTGATCTAGCCTCAGATACTTCCTAACTGTATGATCCTGAACAAGTCACTTTACCCTCTGTTTTAATTCACACAAATCCTTGCCAAGAAAACCTCACGGATGATAGTGGAATGTCTAGAGATTGTGGGTGAGACAAAGGGGGAGCAAGAGGCACTAAGAGGCACAATCTGCACATCCTCCCAAGGCCCCGTATGTTATAATCTGAAGGAATGGCCACCATCAATAGGCATTTATTTATTCATTTGGTATTTTTCAAGGTAATTAGGATTAAGTGACATGTCCAGGGTCACACAGCTAGGAAATGTCAAGTGTCTGAGGCTGAATTTGAACTCAGGTCCTCCTGACTCCAGGACTGCTGCTCTTTGCACTCTGCCATTTTGCTACCCCAATGAGCATTTATTAAATGCCTACGGTGTGCTGGTCACCATCCTAAGGTTTGAGGATACAAAGACAAAAGTAAACGATCCTTAATCTCAAGGAATTAATAATCTATTAGGGGAGAGCACAGACACAAAAATACCCAATGATATACAAAATACTCACCCAAAAATACAAAAGAACACAAAACACCCACAAAAAGAAAAAGCTAGTTTGGAATGGGGGGACAATAAAAATTGAATGGGATAAAATAAACTCATTAGGAGGAGGTACTTCAGCTGAGTTTTAGAGGAAACTAGAGATTATTTATTTAGATTTATTAGACTATAAATGGAAATGAGGAAGGTGATAGTGATCTGATATTCCATGAGTGAGCTTTTTCTTTTTTCCTTTGGGATTTTAATTTAAGCTTCTTGTTATTCTGATCTTGGCACACATCAAATATGAATATTTCCATAGACAAAGAACAGAAGAGGGGGGGTTGTATAAGAAATATCTAATTTCTATGGTATATAGTTTTTTTTTAAAGCATATAACCAATTCAATGTATTAATCAATTAATTAATTGAATATTCCAGAGCTCTCCTGTTGGTCTATGTCTTTGAGTGACTTTTTCAAATGATTTAATTTTTCAGGGTGTCAGTTTCCTCATTTGTAAAATAAGATAATTAAATGAGAAGGCTTCTGAGGTCCCAGTGCTTAGCACAGTGCTTGAATGTCGCTGCTGTTGTCAAGTTGTTTAAGTCATGTATGATTCTCTGTGACCCCATTTGGGTCTGTTCCCTTCTCCAGTTCATTTTACAGATGGGGAAACTGAGGCAACCAGGGTGAAGTGACACAAGTCACACAGCTAGTCAGTGTCCAGCTCCTTGCCTAACAATACAAAGTACTTAATAACTGCTTGTTCACTCTCACTAACTTTTAGTTCTAGGTGATCTAAACTTGACATGATTCCAGGAGAACTCATTCTGGCTCTGGGGGCCAGAGGACCAAAGGTATTACACCTGGGTAAACTGAGTCCCAGATGAAAAAGTGAAAAGTTCACCCTGTCGGTCAGGGGAAAAAGCAGCAGGAAAAACCCAGTTTTCTGTCCCCTAGCCCAGGGCTCTTTCCCTGCCTCGGGTTTTCTCTTGAAAAGATCTTGAGATGTGGAAAGCTTCTATCTGTGTTGCCCATCAGTGCACCAGTGCTGGGGATGGCCAGAGGAAGCCCTGGGTGGGGAAAGGCCCACCCTTCCGGAAGCCAGGAGCAGCTCCTCATGACCCGCCGCGCGTCTCCCCCTTCCTGCCCCACAAGCCCACATGCCAAGGCCACGAGTCATTTGTTTTGCCCGAATCTCGCTCAGATATGATAAATCATTGCCAGGCTGGCTCCTGAAGCATGATTCAGCCCCGGGGGGAATACTGAAGCTGCATACTCTGCGTGCCGACGGCCTGAGGTCAGCCTGGGCTCCCGTGGGGGACAGAGCAGCCCTAGCCCGGGAGCGACAGACGGACGGACGGACGCACGGAGCGCTGCCAGTCTCCCTCCCAGAGCTCCAGATCTGAAAGCCCAGCACGTGAAAACTGGTCCTCCTGACTCCAAGCCAGCCGGGAGCCACCCAGCTGCCCCTAGTCGGCACTTTTTAATAGATGTAGATTTATTCACTTTATTTATTTAAGAGATATTCATTTTAATTAAGTGACTTGCCCAGCTGATAAGTAACAGAACTGGCTCCCTGATTCTTCCAGATGGCTGAGTCGAGAAGACCTACTGTGTGGCCCTGAGCAAGTCACTGAACTGCCCGCCCCTGCCTCAGTTGCCTCATCTGCCAAATGGGGATAGTGATGACCCTTTCTTCCAGGGTGGTTGTGAGGATTAAATGAGATAATAACTGTAAAGCACTTGGCCAGTGCTTGGTACACAGTAGGAGAGTATCACACAGGGGTCCTTCTGTGAGCCTCCCCTAGGAAGCATGTCTACACTGGTTTGTGGGCCTCTGTGTGGGGGCTTGTGTACGTGGTTGGGACCGTAAGTGTTCTAGATCCTCTAACTGCCCACTTGTTTTGAGACTGAAGCTGGGAACAGTCAGGAAGCCGGGGTTTAAATCCTGCCTCTTTTGACCTCAGCCAACTCCCCTTCCTTTTTTGTGCTATTTCCTCTCCTATAAAATAAAAGGGATGGACGAGATGACTTTTACGGGTCCTCCGAGCACTGACATTTTATGACTTATTAGCCATTCCCAGGGGGGGCCGCCGAAGCTTAAGAATGGCCTGGTTCCCTTAGGGCCTGTGAAGGTGGGGAATTTCTTCCTCCCCAGAGAAGGCCCTCCCCCGAGGAAGGACTGGGCAGCTCCGGGAGCACAACCCCAAGGACTACTGGGACAGGCTGGGCCCTGGCCCAGACCTCCAGCCAGATATCCAGGCTTCCCTCCCCCGCTGGGTCCTGGACAGAGAAGGGAGCGGGAGTGGGAGGCAGGCCGCTTGCCCAAAAGCCCCTCTGAGGGTCTGGGAGTGGGGGGGAGGGGAGGGCGGGCTGTGTCCTCAGGGGTCAGGGACGTTAGGAATGACCTGGGACCAGCAAGACCACAGTCGTCCTCCTGCTCTGTGAGGAGCAAGGACCTGGGGAAGAACAACAGACCCACAGACTATCCAACCTGAAAATGATTTCAGAAGGCGTTTAGTCCAACTCCTCCCAGAGAAGGCAGCAGGGCGGGGAGAAGGGCCCTGAGTAACCCATTAGCCTCACTGTGACTCAGTTTGTTCTTTGATTTAATGACTTCTAATTAAGGCCTTTAAACACTAAATCTCTCATTCTGTGAACTCCTTATTTTTTAAATTTTCACAATCTTATTTTTAAATTTTCTTGTCTTTCCCCGCCAAATAACGAGGAAGAAAACATTTACTAGGTACCTACTATGGGGTAGACATTGTGCTAAGTGCTCTATAGAGATCTCATTTGATTCTCCTGCAGGTAGGTGCTTTTAGTGTCTGAAGCCAGACACTTTACAAGTATTATCTCACGTGATAACCCTGGAAGGTAACTGCTGTCACTGTTCCCATTTGACAGATGAGGCCACTGAGGCAGTGCTTAAGTGACTTGGCCAGGATCACATAGTAAGTGTCTGTGGCTGGATTTGCACTCCAGTCCCAGGACTCTGTACTGGTTGCCTCAATGCAACCTTTTCTCTGACCCCCCAATGGCCCTTGCTGTCTATTATACTTCACTACTAGATGAAACTAGAAAGACTACTAGAAAAGGCCCAGGTTTTGATCTCAGGAAACTTGAATCCTGAACCAAGTATTTGATAGCCTTAGTCTCTCAGTTTCCTCATCTATAAAATGGGAATAATAATCTCACCATGACCTACCTGACAAGGGTGTTGGGGGTGGGGGAGAGAAAGCACTTTGTGAACCTTATGGAAACATAAGCCATTGTTACTCATCATCATCAGAGAGCCCTCCCCTCTTTGGGCCTGACTGAGGCGCAAAGCTGTAAGCAAGGCTCCAGTTGCCATGGCAGCGACGGCTCCGTCTCCAAAGTGAGTTATCTGTAGCGACAACATTCTGACATAAAGATGAAATCTGTCCAATCTGGGGGCTCTGATGACAGATGGATCCTTTTAGCACCAAATACCCTAAGCCTGTTATTTTTGAGAAACACAGATCATGGCCCCCACCCCTGCTTGGCGTATTGCATTTCTAATTAAGTGATGAAAGAAGTCCTGGGTCCCAGATGGTCTCGGCTCCAAGTCGGCCCTAGGAAGGAGTCGCTTGCAGATCTGTGCCCTTCTTATCCCTGTGATAAGATCAGGGGGAGTCCAGCTTCTTAAAGTGGGGATCCAGACCCCATGGGAGCTCGTAACTGAATGTGAGGGGCATAAAAATATGATTTATTGTCGGAAAATGTTTGCTTTGTATACCTATTGTATATACCTATATACTCAGGGTCAAGTAAAAATTTTTTGGACAAAAAAAGTCTTCAAGTGAAAAAAGTTTAAGAAGTCCTGCTGTGAAGAAACAGTTCAGATGAGGAAAAAGCCATGGACTAGGAGATCAAAAAACAATTAGACGGCATTCTACTTTACTAACAATCGTAGGCATCTGAACCTTAGTTTTTCCATTTGTATAAAGTGTGTGTGTGAAAGTGATTTTTTCCCCCCTAGTTTGTAGATATTTATTTCCAGCTATGGGCTTAAATTTGTTTTAGGTCTTGAACATATGCAAACATTTATATTATCATTATGATTGTGTGTTTGAATGTATTGAATGATTAAAAGTATTATATTGTTTTAACATTACATTTATAATCCATCATATAGATACATTCATCATGTGTATAACACTTCATCAGTATAATATGTAAGAGTATGTTATCTTTGTTTCTTCCTTTCTCTTATACGTAAATGACACTGGAATCAGAAATCATAATGAAACAGAGACAGAAAGAGAGACAGAGAGAGACAAAGAGATGCACAGACATACACTCACAAAGAAAGAGAAAGAGAGAGAAGGAAGGAGAGAGGGAGAGGGAGACAGAGAGCATATATTCAGTTTTACAAATTGCTTTCATTCATGATTGCATTTGATAGTTAAGACAAACCTTTGGGGTTCATACTAAAGAATTATTCTCCTATTTTATAAATTAAGAACCAGATCAACTGGAAGTTAAGGACTTGGCCATGGTCACACACCTAAGTGCAGAGACAGATTCAAACATAAGTATCCCTGATGCCATATCCAATGCTCCTACTCCTTCAATACTGAAAGTGATTTCCTAGTGGAAACTCAGTGATGATATATTTTCATTTTATATAAAATCTGGCCTCTCTTAAAGAATATTGGTTCTCCTGGTGAAGGATGTAGTGGGGGCCCTGAAGGCCCGTTAACTTTTGTCCTTCCCAGGTCAATGTCTGATGGTCAGGGAGACCTTTTTCCAAGGCAGGTAATTTCCTTTTTTTTTTTTTTTAATGGACTCTAAGTCCTTGAACAATAACATGCTAAAGCTGAAAGAATCCCTTAGTGATCTCCTGGGCTAATCTTAGTGTGTCAAGACAGAAACTGAAGGCTAGACAAGACAAATCCTTTTAGTGCCCAAGGTCTTGTAAAGGCCTAAGCCCAACTGACGCATCCTCCCTCAGACCAGTGTCCTTTCTGCTGTAATGCATGGCTCATTGGCGTTTTCCTTGATATTGCAGACCCGTTCAGCTTGCTCTGCAAAGAAAGACTATCTGATGTTTTGAGTTTCAACAAAATGAAAACTGGTTTTTATTTGAAGATATAGAGATTTCCTTGGAAATAACCAGACAGCTTGGGATGTTGTAAAACAGCTCTGCGGGCTCAACTACTCAATTTAGGCCTTAAATGACTTGGTCTGTGTAGGGAGGGAATGGTCAGCCACAGGACCCTCTCCCGAGCAGAGGCTGTGATCTCTTAGCATTCTACTTTACTGTATTCTCTCTAAGGCCTCCATGGACATAACCTCTGGGCCCTGGGTCAACCACAGGGATTGATTCCTTTGACCAAAGAAATTATTCTTTACTAGGGAGTTAGTCTCTAGCAGAATGAACAGCACCAGTGAGAGGCTACATGTCATTAATTTAAGAAACATTTATTTAAGCATCAACTGTTTAGAGAATTAAGCTCTGCAATGGGAAAACACACAAAACTTAAGTAAGACATGCTTCTGCTCTTACAGAATTAGTAGTCAAAGAGGGAAATAAGAGACAAAGACAAATTATAATGGATCAGTGTCTTGGGGGAATGGGGTGGGGAAGACCCTGTCCCACAAGTGGGATCGGTACTATCTCTGGACCAGATTCAGTTCAGAAGGACTTTGCCTCCAAAGAGAAGTTCAGATTTTTTCCTCTAACTTTCTGGTTCATTATGTCCCCTTCCCGGAATTCCAGAGAAAACCTCAAGTTCACAGAGTAGTTGCCAAGGCTGGAAACATCCATCATTCACCTGCCTTCAGGGGAAGGAACAAGTAGCAGAGGCTGCCAGAGATTTAAGATCTAGTATTAGGCTCCTTCACCTTGCTCTTAGGTGCTTTTACCTGCCATACATAAATCCTTCTTCTGCCCTCAACACGCCCCTCCCCCAAAAGCTGGTGTTGGTTGTGAAAGAGGCTAATTTTTTTCTAAAATTTTCTTCATGATCCTTTATTTAGCCCAGTGGTTCTTAAAGAGTGATCCAGAGAATCTGGGAAAGGAGGTATCTCTGAAAGTCTCTTCAAGTTCAAAATTAGTTTTATTTCTAATATGGTATTTGTAAATATAAGCCACATAAACAAAACTCTTTGGACAGATCCTCAAGTCATTTTTAATAGTATAAAGATACTAAAAACAAAAGTTTGAGAATCACTGATCTCACCCATGGAGGGGTATGTTTCTTGACTTAGTAGTCAATTATCTTTAACACAGATTCTCCCATGATGGGGATGAAGGGACCATCTCAAAAGCCCTTCAGAGCTCCTGTCATATGGAAACGGGGCCCATCCTTGTGCATGCTACATGTAATAAGGGGGTAGCCAGGTACAGGGCATAGAGCTCTGGACACGGAGACAGGAAGACCTCAGTTAAAATTTGGCCTCAGACGCTAACAGTTGTGTGTTCCTGCATAAGTCACTTTATCCAGTTTGCCTCAGTTTCCTTGTCTGTAAAATGAGCTAGAGAAGGAAATGGCAAAACCTTTTCTTATCTTTGCCAAGAAAATCCAGTTGGGGTCATGAAGAGTGGGACGTGACTGAAAAGGACTGAATGCCATCATCCCATAATGATCTATTAAAGGGGGGATGTGCAAAATGCTTCATGGCACATTGTGGAGAACATCAGAATTGGAAGGGATCTCAGAGGCCAGTCCTTTAGTTCATCTCGCAGCTGAACGAGATTGCCTCTCCAAAATCCCTGGAAGACCTCCAAGGAAAGGGAGCTCATCACTGACTGAAACAATTCATTCCTTTAATTGTTGGGATTTTTTCCCTCATACTGAGAGGAGATCCTCCTCCCCGAGATGTCATCCTGACGTTCCTAGTTCTATGCTCTGAAGCCAAGCAGCACAAAGCAGATTCCTCTCCCCTGTGAGGATCTCCAAAAGCTCCAAGGCAGTGATCATGAATCACCCTTCCTGCCCCATGCTTCTCCCCTCTTGGAATGCAAAGGGAAGGAGCGGAGCCGTTCTGTGGGAAGTCCTGGGCCAGATTACTCCAGTGACAATCCTCTAGCAGTGAAGTTTCATTTATCAGACTGCTGCGGAGCCGCCACTCAGTCCGTCCCAGTGGTTGTGTTCAGTAATTACGGACAGAGGCAGACAGTGTGGGGTGGTGGCAAGAGCATGGGCAGAACTCAGAGATCAGACAGTCTAGGCCCCTCATAGCGCAGCAAGGGAAACTGAGTCCAGGCACACACACGCTAATGCAGCCATCATTTCTGTGTCGTCTGGTCCGCAGAAGAGTGATCAAGCGAGAAAGACACGAGTTGGGTGTCCCCCTTTTTGAAAGGGAGTGACAAGTTTTAGCCACCCTGCAAGTGAGAGAGTTAGCTTAGATACTTACACATCTGTGGGCTTTTGAGTTTGCACTAATCTCTGAACCAGGGAAACTTGGTTCTCTCTCTCTGAAGCCAAGGGGCTTCCCTGCATGATCCTCAGAGAGACAAGGTGTTAATTAAGACACCTTTTTATTGTGGTCACTCACCCCAGTGGCAGAAGCACAGCTCAAAGCAGATACATTTCGGGAATTTAGCTCTATTTCCCCTCCCCCTTTCCCACTTTGGCTGGGCGTTTTTCTGAACTCATTCATTTACCCCTCTGTGAGTTGTTATTTTTTACTCACCTAGTTTTACTTCTCATAAATATGTGGTTACCCAGACGGGACACACGGAAATGTGTGTCCCTTTGAGGTCTGAGCACACAGCAGAACAGCCTTAGTGGTTTAACTACACGCAAAGACACTAGGGCTGGGAAGTTCTTTCCCCTGGTTCTGAGCTGGGAATCTTAAACCCTGGTCCATCATTGGAGAATCTCTCACTTTCTCCAGGGAAGGGATTTATCCCACGTTTCCTTATAATGTCATTAACACCCCCCCAAACAAGGTTTTAAAAGGAAATCCCGAGTGACTCAGCTCCTGAGTCAAATGAGCCTAATTTTCTTGGTCACTGGGATCCCTAAAGGTTATAATGACAAGACTTGAGGAAAGCAGGTTTTGCTAGGTTCTTTTTCCCAAAGGTTAGGGGAAAACTTCCCAACAATGAAAGACCAAAGGGAGCTGATTGCTCCTCCCAGGGAGATCTTTGGGCATATTATGGTGGTGATCCAAGTACTCACTGGTCTAGATGGTAGCTGGATTTTCTTTCACTTCTCAGTTGTGTGATTCTGCAATTATTATTATTATTATTATTATTCTGTAAGCAGGAGTAACAGGCAGGCTTTTTTTCTTTTTTTTTAAGCAAATAATCAGTAGCAAACTAACAGCAGATAGCCCCTACTTTAAAAGCGGTTTGCATTCTAAAATTTTATTTCTGAGTTATTTGGAACTTTATCTTCCCATAGATATTATTTTTATCTTATTTTTTGTATCACTTTTATTTCTGAAAATAATCCTCTTCTACTCCTGTCCCCTGTAAGTCATCCTTTGTTTAAAAAAAAAAAAAAGTCTAGAAAGTTCAATAACATCAACACTTCCCCCAACTCTGATAATATATGTACCCACACACAACACATACATATATATATTCCATACCTCTGTTCCTTTTGTTGGGGTTACTTCTGCAAATGGAAGGGGACATTATATGCTTAATTTTTCTAAGTCAGACTCTCTTATTGTAGGTATGCAGCTTTCAATTTCCTTTTTTTTTTAAAAAAATAATTCTTCTCATCTACATTATTATAATTATTATATTATTAATTTTGTTATATACTATATAATATTTATATAATTAATTCCTAGCTCTGTTTTTTTTACTTTACCTCAATTTATGTCTTTCTAAGCTTCTGATTCATACTTATTATTTCTAATGGTACAACTTACATGCCACAATATTTTGCCAGTCATTTACTTTCTAATTCTTTACTACCACCAAGAGGTGGCTATGAATATTTTGATGGTGGTGGTATTCAGTTGTGTTTGTTGTTTTTGACTCTCTGTGACCCCATGTGGGGTTTTCTTGGCAAGGATCCTGGAGAGGTTTGCCATCTTCTTCTCCACCTCATTTTACAGATGAGGAAACTGAGGCACAGAGGCTTAAGTGACTGGCCCAGGGCTTAGTGAGAGAGACCAGGTCTGAACTCAGGAGGATGAGTTTTCCGACTGCGGGCTCGGCACGCTGTGCACCATGGCGCCACCTGGCTGCCCTGTGCCTGGTGCACTTGTTCTGTTTGACTTTTAGAGCACAAACTTACTAGTTAATAGTTAGAAAGCGCAGTTGGGTCTTTAGGCTTAGACATTTACTCATCCATTCAACAGAAACTTATTAAATATTTATTATATCCAGCTCAGGGCTAAGGGAGCCCCCAGAGAACAAATAAGAAATGACCTGACCTGATATGAAAATAACAATAATACAAATTAGAAAATATTATGTACACAATAGAGGTACAAGATTCTAGAGGAATTCAGAGGCTAACAGGAACAGCGAAGGCCTGTGCTGCTGAGCAGCACCAAGGGCCGACTGAGTTTCCAGTTTACAAAGCACTGTCTATCACAGCCATCTTCAGGGGTGTTACACAAAGGTCTTACTCAAACTGAACAGAATTACCTTTAGTTAAGCATGGAACTCCATCTTCTCCCACAACTGCCAGCTTGGGGGTGCTCGGTAACCCAGGGATGAGTAAAGAAACCCAAAGGTGGAAGAATTCCCAGATGGTAGCAAGCAAATTGTTGAAAAGGCTGAACCCAAGCTCTAAGGTCACAGGATAAGAGCATTTAGAAGGAACCTTAGAGGCCACCTAGTTTAAACCTTTCACATTACAGATAAGGAAACTGAGGCAAAGAGAGGAAAAAATGACTCCATAAGGACACACAATAAATAACGTGGAGGGCAAAGTCTTCTGAGGCAAGACAGGAAAGCACTAGATTTGGAAGCAGGAGGCCGGGTTCAGTTTCCAGTTCTTTATTAGTGTTACTTGGGATAAGCTATTTCCCCTTTCTGGGAATTCCTCGTTTGTAAAGGGAGGACATTGAAAAACATGACCTCCAAGTCCCATCATTGAGCACTTACTAAGTACCTGGGCTTGGAAAGGCAGACAAGCTCTACATCCCATGCCCTGATTCTTGGAGCAGGACTAAAGAACTGTAAAAAGAAAGAACTGTTTTCCTGGAAAAATGTGAATTCCAATCATCTGTTTGTATTTTATCCCCCCTACTAAGACTGTAAGCTTTGTGAAGGCAGAGACATTAGCACAATGTTCTGCCCACAGTAAGGACTTAATAAATGGAGCTCCCTTTCCTCTAGACCAGGTTTATTTGCACTTTGACTACATGTACATTATGTTTCTCTTAATAATGGTGTTTGTTGTATAAGTATTGTGACCATGTGGTTTGATTTTTTAAAATAAAAGGTAAAACTGATGTTTACCATCTCAGGGAGCAGAGAAGTAGAAAACTTGGTATTTTAAAAAAATGAATGTTAAAATTGTTTTTAAATGTAACTGAGTAAAATATTTAAAAAATAAAGATAAAAGGTAGACCTAAAGATAGCTTAATAACAAAACTGCAATCTGTGCACTATCTGAAACTCGTTTTATTCTATGCATTATAAAATAGTTTATCGATGCTTACTCTCTTCCTTCCCCTCAGTAAAACTCTTCCTTTGCCGGCCATATGATTCAACATGTTAGCTGTGCCCGAAAATGTATGTCTCATTCTGCATCTCAGCTCTATCCCTTGTCTGCCAAGATGCATAAAACACAGTCAGTGGTCTTCTAATATGATGGGCCACTGAGAGTTGAACCGATGCCTCTTTCAAAGTGGTTCTTCATGTAACTGTTGTCATTATGTAAATTGTGCCCCTGGTTTTGTTTATTTTACTCTGCCCCAGTTCGTGGGAATGTTTTTAGATAATTTGTTGATTCTCATAAACTAAAGATGGGATCAGGCTCTAAGGCTCATCAAGCCAAAACCTTATTTAAAATGGAGGAAGACTGCAATATCGATTAATGAATCCCTTGGTCCCAGGGAAGCTCCTTTTAACTGTCAAGAAATGTTTTGAATATTTCATGTATAGTGTAATTAGTGAAGGAGAAAAGATAAGGATTTACAACCTGGAGTCCAGGGTCCATCCTGTCTCCTCTCTGCAGGGCCAGCCTGCGAGCCCCAATCTCTCTGGGGCAGGGAGGGATGCTGGTCCTCCCCTGACTGCTCTCTGGGGCAGGACACGGGCTATGACAGTTTGAGAGAGAACTGGCATGGGCACCAGGAGAACTAAGGGGCAGCAAAGCCCTGCTAGATCCACTCCATCTCCTTCCCAGCAGCTTTCTCTCCCTGGGCCTCACTGAGCAATCTCTACTACAGACTGTGATCAACTCTCTCCTGGCTCAGATCACCTTCCGGACTCCAGTGTGGGAATCCTGCTCTCCTAAAGTTGTGGTCAATGGAAGACCCGGAAGGAGAAAACAAACCTCCCAATGACCAGCTGAATGTTCATTTCATTAAAACCACAAATGAACAGCGCAAAGTTTATTCAGCTTTCCAGAACCACCAATTAACTTAGAGACAAATAAAATAGCTATTTTCATCTTGCTCAGAACCAGGTTTTCTTGGCCTTCATTATCCTGCCTACACTTGGAGCACATACATCTCCTTCTCTACTGTAAGATGAGACTCCCCATTCACAGGTCCCCCAAATCTGTGATATCTATATCTATATCCCCTCACCCACCACTAGTTTCACCATTATCTTATCCAGAACACGACTGCCATGTCCCTTCCAACCTTTATCTCTACACTATGCTACCATAAAGTGTCTAAGGAGTTCAATATAATAATTAATGTATATTAATCTGGAGCTCAATGTTTTTTGTTTCTGCTGAGACAATTGGGGTTAAGTGACTTGCCCCCGATCACACAGCTAGGAAGTGTCTGAGACCAGATTTGAACTCAGGTCCTCCTGACTTCAGGGCTGGTGCTCTATCCACTGCGCCACCTAGTTGCCCCTGTTGTTTTTATTTTTAATAGATAATTTAATCCAAATAAGAAAACGCATCTTCAAAGTTCTACTTCATCTTCTGTTCCTGTTATCAGAATCCCTGGGTCTTGACATGTTACATTTTGTTTTCTGATCTACAAGTGGCTCAAACTGTTCCATCTTCAAATAATCCCTTCCCTGCTCTGCTGATGGGCACTACTATTTATTAGTGCTTAAAACCCTCAAGGCACAAGTGCCATCTGCTGAGGATATTCTAGAAGGAATTCCTCTTCAATTGAGGAGCAGTTGAACTGAATGAACTTTAAGAGATCATCCCTGGTCTATCATTCTAAAAGCCTTAAATCTTGCAGAGAGGAGACAGAATAGACCTTATAACCCCATTATAACCCCTTACTATCTATGAATCGCTTCCAGAGCATCCTCCACAGGGAGTCATCAAGTCACTGCATAAATACATTTATTAGGGGAGGGAGGACTGACAACCACTACTTTGTTCCAGTTTCAAATGGCTCTACCTTAATGATTTACAGTGGTTGACTTTTTCTGGCTACTGGAAAATAGTGTGGAAAATGATTTTGTGTCATAACAAAAGATATCAACAGCAGATTTTCCTTTAGTATAGTCTAGATAAATATCTCACTTCTCATTCAGGCTCATGGAGCAAAATACCCTCTAGTCACTGCACTGTTGGTCTCTCTTTCCCTTGGATTATCCTGAATACAGTGGGAATACAGAAGCTGGAAGGCAATGATGCTTGAGATTTAAGATACA
This sequence comes from Sarcophilus harrisii, assembly GCF_902635505.1. Classification (NCBI taxonomy): domain Eukaryota; kingdom Metazoa; phylum Chordata; class Mammalia; order Dasyuromorphia; family Dasyuridae; genus Sarcophilus; species Sarcophilus harrisii. The sequence goes on along the minus strand of NC_045431.1, from coordinate 200,081,250 downwards.
TCCTCAGATTTCATTAAGAGGAAATAACTCTTAAAATCAAGACATTTGATTTACTTGACATCAGTTAGAGGGATAATGTGGGAGACAAAAGAGTTGAGCATGTCAGAGTTCAGAGTTTTCTAAATTCTTGTGACCTTAGTTTTTATAATATGGCTTTCCTAATTAACTTAAACCACTATGAACACACAGTAAATAAAACAGAAAACTCCAAAGTCACATGTAAATGATTTCTAAAAATAAGTTTATCAATCTTCTCCTTTAGTGGAGCCAAAGGAACTGTATACATGTGTGTACTTCCTCACATTTCTTCATATTGAAGCTTAATCTTTTAAAAATTAATTTGAAACTGATTCTCTAGTGCTAAATTCCATCAAATTAAAAAAACATAAGAATCAATACAGTAGTTTCAGTAATGTCAGTGTTCGGATGTTAAATGAACACCACTAAGTAGGTAAATCAAGGTATCTTTCTTTATTATACTTCCCTTTCACATTCTCTTCAAGATTTACATCTATTCATGAGTAAAACATGTTATATAAACTGATTATTTGCAATTTTTTTCTGCTGAGCTGACCTGTATCTAAAAATTCTGATGATTTACAGCACAGTAGGAAAAACGCTGATCCAAGGGCACACTGAAAAGCTAGATCTCTTCTCTGCTGCTAAGTGGCTCTGGGAGCTGGAGACCTTCCTGCAGGACCTAGATGCCCACCTGGGGTCAACCTCAAAACTTCTTTCCAATTCTAAAATCAAAGAATAGTTTCAATACTTGAACTCAAACTCTATCTTATTCCCCATTCAAGAAGATACACAGATAAGTAGCAAATCAAATTATGCATTTATTTATAAAATGACAAAATGTCCTAAGAATAGACAGATTCATTGTACTGTGAAACATTCTTAGTACATGTGAAAGATGTTATATGCTTTAAAGACAGTACACAGAATGGCTAAGACCGAAAGAGAAAAATAAACTGTAATTTTAAACTCAGTCTTGATTTAGGGTAAACGTTATAAATTATCTGCTGAAATGCATTCAGCACAAACTCAGATTCTACATTACACAGAGCATGAAGGAATACAAGTTGCCTGGAGTCCAACAAGACACATACCTAAATCTGGAAATCTGAAAAGGCCTTTTCTGACTTTATACATTAGTTTTCTTCTGGGACAGATTGATTTTATCTCCGAGGCTAAGGGCCATTCCCTGTAAAGAAGAAAGAGCATGTTGGTATTTCTGACACTACATAAAAGCAGTGAGCCATTTGCACAGTGCCCCAATTCACAAACAGACATAAACATACCCAGAAATAGCTGCCACCTAACTCCATCCCAATTCTCAGAGTTCTCATGTTGCATTTACAGAAGGCATAGTTTTTTGCACAGTACATGTAAAAAGAGAGAGCCAGATTCTATGCTGGTTAGACCACACTTGGGAGTATTATGTCCGACTCTGGACCTGTTTTAGAAAGTCACTGACAAAATGGAGCATATCCAGAAAAGGAAGACCCAGATGATGAGGAATGATTAAAGTAACTGGATGTGTTTTAGTTTTGAAGAGAGAAAACTTTGAACATATAACTATCTTCAAATATCTAAAAGGCTGTTATCTGAAAAAGGGATCACATTTATTCTGTGTACCTCCAAAGGGGAAGGGAGATTCATATAAATTCATATAAAAGCAAAAATATGGAGAAGAGGCACTTTGTGGAGTGCAATTTCAAAATATAATAAACAATCAAAAAATATCTCACCTAATCTTTGATTGTACATCTGGCAGGATAAGATACCAGACTCTGAGGCCCTTTCTTGAACTAAACTGCCAATCATTCCAACTCTGTTGCAGAGAGCACAATTCCATTGGACTGACCACATTGTTCGAATGCCAAATGTACGCTTGCCAAAAAATTATCATATGCAGAACTCACAGGGCAAGCTCTCACAAGGTAGTCAGAAAAAGTGATATAAGGACACTCTCAAGGTCTCTCTTAAGAATTTTAGAACTGATTGTATGACACAGGAGAACGGTGGCTCCCAAAGGTGTACAAGGTAAGTGAATTAACCACCTTACTTTTTAAGAGAACGTGCTGACTCTATCACACAGTTATGCAGAAAGAAATTAAAAAGGAGTTTTTAGAGACAACTTCCTTTCCCACATTCAAAGAGCAGAAGGTACAAAGTCAGTACAAAGAAAGGACAATCATTCATTACCTGACTCTTTGCACGAATTCGTATGTGGCCAGTTACTGGGGCTTCTGGTCCAAGATGAATTGGCTTTTCAATACTGACATTTGCAAGTGCATCTTCTCCAAATATGGAACGGGCATACAGGTTGGCAGCCATAAAACCACAGTATCCAGAAAGAGCCTGAAAGAGAATATTAAGAACTTTAATGTTTTCCCTATGGGCTCAGCATTCAAGGTTGGGTATATCTATACGAAGCCTTTATTTGCAGGGCCTGGAGTCCTAAGAATTAGATACCTATAGTTTTACAATAACCAGAAGCCAAAGAAATCTATATTGCAATGAAAATCCTTGTTTATCAGCAGATACATGCTGATTCATATTATAGTTACTGAAAATAGGTAGAATGGGAGAGAAATAAAGAGTTACTAGTATTTCCTGACAAGAGCAAAAACGAATTCTTACAAGTGCTCCATTAGATAAAAATTAAGAAAAAATGGGGAAGTAATGATTAATTGGAGAAGGGAGGGGAGGGAAGGGGAAACCTGGCCATTCAGTAGTTTAGATTTAAGTAATTCTTTACTATAGCAGACTCTCACCAGAAGGCCACCTCAGATTGTCTCTCAGCAAATTCAGATAGAGTATTACCTTTTCTGGAGTGAGGCACTTCATATTGGTTGACTTTAGAATATGATGTAAATATTCATTTAAATCAATTATATTTGTGTTAACTGTCACCTGCAAAGAAAAAAAAAAAAGATCTCATAAATGAGAACATTGGACCAGGAGTTAGGGAAACTACACTATTGTTAGGTCTATACTACCTGGCTGCATGACCTCTGGGTCTCAGTTTCTTCTTATATTTAAAAAAAAAAAAAAAAAAAGGAAATCAATCTAAAATAACCTCTAAAGAAAGTCTCAAGTCTAAAATACTACAATCTCAAAAAGAAAAAAAAATCTTATAACAATTTCTCTTAGTGTTGCAAAACCCATTATAATTGCTAAAAGGTAAACAATAGCATTATTTTGATTTTATTTTATATCAAAGGGGGAAAAAAACACCTTTGCTTTCAGAGGAGCAACTGGATTCTTCATATTTCAATTAAATGCTAGAATGAAACTTTTTGATAGAAAATGACTTCCAAAAAAAAATCAATTATATTTCTTGCTGAACATCTACAACAACTGCCAAATATGGAAGTAAAGACTAAATAATGTCTCTAAAAGCAACTGTTTCATCCAGCCCCTTGTGGTAACTAGATTCAATCATCTTTCATATCCTGACTATAGGGGACATAGCCTATGACATTAGTAGTCGACTAACTATGCAGCTATTAATCTCATTTATGAGAACAGTAAGTGATTTTTTTTTTAGGAAAACAAACCACACAAATGTCTTCTTGATAAGATTAATCAGTTTCTAGGTAGATTAATTAATTTCTAGGTAGTACAAATGGGCTGACGAAGTTGGAATGTCTTTTTCTGTATCTGTCATTTGCCAAAGGAAAAGATTTCACCACAAAATTCCTGATTACTATATTTACCAAAAAGCTGGGAGGAAAATAAGACCAAGAAGCCCACCATTTTCCCAAGTACTAACTTTGTTTTCCCACTCAAATTCTGCCCACATCTGGCGGAACTCAGCATCCGTACAAGAAGCAGGTTGAATGTAGTCCATGATGTCAATGTGAATGTCACTGAGGACCACACAGTTTCTGTCACTTGCTGCTCCAGACACATCATATACTGCAGATATAATTTTAAAATCACATAAAATCCTCACACAACTGTGAGATTGGCAGGTTAATTCATATGAATGAAAAACATGACTTCAACATTTACAAAAGCAAAACATACTTTAAAATCTCATTTTTAAGAAGGTTTCTTTCATTCAACATTAACCTTATTTTTACAATTCAAGAAGTAGATTAACCAACTAGTATTATGCCTAGTACTGTGAAATATCCTTTCACTGATGTCCTTTGATACCTAATTGTAGATATTGTGGATATCATCCTGGGTTCTTAAAGACTATAAGACTATGTTATGAGAATACAAATGGTTAACATGTCCAACCCAAGCTGGAAAGGAGTTGACTATGCGCCTGGCAATAAACTGCAGATCTGTCACCTGAGGACCAAGTTAACTAAGGGCAGAAAGGCTTACCACTGGAGTGCTGGTGCCTATGGAATGATGGGACTATCAATTCCTGAATGAAATATTTGAAATACTGATGTACTGTGCTAGACTTTTTGGGAGGAACATAAAAGTAGTATAAGACAAAGTTTGTAACTTCAAAGAATCTTTAATCTCATACCACCACCCACTTATTAGAGAAGACCTTTTTAGACTCCTTTTTTCATGATGTATATGCCCAATCTGCTGTTGTATAACATGTATGGCATCTTACCTATATTGCCAAAAATAATTCCATTTTCTGTTGACGCTACTTTAACATTAGCCTTAATATTTGCAAAATCATGAGGTGCAAGAGTCAAAGGAGATGGTTTTTCCACAAGTTTAAGATCACCTGAAGGAGAAAAAAAAAACAATCAGTTTGTATCTGATAAAGTCTTAGACATCAAAACATAAATTGTTTAAGTTTTTAAGCTATTATAATACCAGAAAGGGGGAAACATTTAGAGTTATGCCACTTTTTAATCTTTCCTTTATCTTTCATGCAGTCTGTGCATTTTTATTTGTTTTAAAACAACTTGGGAACTTCAGAATAATTTTATAGCGATTCTTCATCTAAATATACCAGAGATTGAAATGATGGGTGCTGAATAATTCATTTCTTTTTTTGAATAATTCATTTCAATGCATGTACTCAAACTTCTGATAAAGATGACTTCAAGTTAAGAAGTATGCATTCTGAATTAAAGGAGAAATCGGACCACACAAGGCAACAACAAATATGCCTAGACTTAGGAACTTCTACAAAAGTTGCTATAGGAATCTCAAGCTACACCAAAGGAAAAAGGGAGAATTCCTATATTTAAGATGCTCTCTCCCCCTCCATTTTCCTCTGCCTTACATTATCATTCCAGATTCCTATGATCCTGGGAGTATTCCACATCTTTGCTTTTTAAAGAAAAGTATGAAAGAGAATAAGGACACAATCTACTTCAAACATCTGTAAAAAGCTAAGGGCAGAGGAAAAAATGGATCAAGAGGAAGAACAAAAAGATCCTGCAAAGGTAATGAGCCTTACAGATGCGAGCCCCTGCTTGATTATGTCTAAGTTACAAAGTCTATGGGTGAACAGGTATCTCGTTCTGTACTGAGCAAATTAACAGTTTTAAAAGAGTAAAGTAACACAAATAGTCTTCTATTTCAACTGTTCCCTTCACTGACAACCGGAAAAATCTACACATATCAGAACTATCAGGTTTAATGAATCGCTCAACTTCAAATGCCCCAAACAGAAAAAACTCAGTGTAAAAACAGAGGCCCAAGGAAACCTGAGTTGCAAAGCTCTGATTGTTAAGTATAGCATTTAATCCATCATCCCAAATGTTACCCAAAAAAGCTTCAGATCATGTTATGCTAAAACTTTATTTGTTTGTTCACTTGAGTAATGTCACTTTAATTAGTGAAATATGATGAATATATTTACAAATTGTTACACTGTAAGTTACTGATAAGTATCTTGCAAAGGATTTCAGACCCAGGAAAATGTCATTTTGATACTTTAAAAAAGTCCCCAAGGCTAGGAGTTTGAAAAATATGGCTATCTGAAATCTAATAATTTGAACTGTCATTTCTTCAACTCAAGTCACTGGGTGTTGGTGGCTAAGTTTTGGCTTCATAGATAGGACCACGATAACTTTTTGAAGATGATATGTCCTCACCTAGTGTGGCTAGTTCTAATGTGCAGTTCTGCAAAGTATCACTGGTTTGGTTTACAACAAGTACATCCAGAACGATATCATACTGGTTGACATGAACATAAGCTTCTGCATAGACTGGATCTGAGAAACCTGTTAGCTGAGTAACCTGCCAAAAAGAAATAAAGAGATTACTGAATGACTGGATTTCTAAGATATCAATTTTACATCAAGTTATCTGTATGCCAAATGATTATACCTTGTAGACATCTGACACAATGCTGTTTGGATTTCATAAGCTACTCTGTGATAGTTGCAATGTCCCAGATAAAATTTTCTAGAATACTTACATGGGAAATTAATCCAAAAAGACCTGGAGAATTAAGAGTTATTCAGCAGTTACAAAAGAATTTCAAATTAACAAATAACTTGAATGTTCCAAAGTTCTAATATGATTTCCAGACTTCCATTCCTTTTTAGCTTGTCAGAAGGAAGATATGGCATATAAATAACAAACAATACTAGAGGAACAACTTTTAACATACTGTTTCTCCTCATGATCACTTCTCACTTTCTGTGGCCAAAAAAATAATAATAAGTTAGTAGAAAGCAGGCAGACTGAAAACAAGAAATTTGCTTTTCAGTCCACAATCTGCCATATTTGCATGATTGTGGGAAAATAACTCCCTTTAGGCCCCAGAATTTCTTTGTAAAATTAGAAGCTTGAAATAGGTGATATCTGAAGTCTGGTCGAGCTCTAATATTCTGTCTTTGTAATTTCAAATACAGATTTTCTGGACATATTGAGACAGTGGGCATGAACAGACTGGGAATTGGGAAGTGAGGTATTTTTCTGTAATGGCACCAATGGTGGCAGTAGCTTCCTCATTATGGTTATGAAAGTTAAAAAAAAAGATGTTAACTTATTTTGTTAGATATCATATTTTTTTTTTTTTGGGGGGGGGGGGGGGGGCTTCCAGTTAAGATAGTATCTTGAAAGGTCTTAGAAAAACTCACTTCTCCCAGAATTACAGCAAGAAAGAGCTAATAGGGAACCAGACTAATGATCAAGAGACCAAAGAGGAACACTAATTAGCTCTTCTATCCAGTTCAGAAATGTACCAGATGGCCAGAAGTCTGCATATTCTTAGGGAGGGAATGAGTCAGGGAATATGGAAGACTGTGCAAACTCTGGTAAATAGGGCTGACCCTCTTGGAACCAGTCTCTGCAGGTAACTACACAGGGAGATAGAGCTGGACCTTGGGATATTCAGAGCCACAGGAGACGAGAGTAGGTGTAGAGCTGAAAGCCTTGCAAAACCCGAAAATACAGCATTTCCTTTAGAGGCACAGCAGGAGACAAGGCTAGCTTGCTAGGTAAATTTACTATAGAGACTTTTAGAGAACCTGAGACCAGTACAGTCTCCAATCTTTGACTGACCGTGGTCTGTCAAATCCAAAGCAGGGGCTCTCAACCAGCAATAGAGACAATGATAGGACCAAGGCTAAGAGCTACAATGCCACCAGGAGACAAGAGAACAGATCCAGGCAGAGGGGACCATGTCCCAGCTGCTCCATCCAGAACAGTGGCAGCCCAGAGGCAAAATCCACACAAGAAACTTTTTAAAAATTATTTTACTCCATATCAAGAAAAAATGAATCAAGAGATAAAAAATAGAATTGGAGCTTTTGAAACAAATTGGACGGAGAATAAATAGCTCAATCACATTCTGAACTACCTGAAAAATAGAATGAAGCAAAAAGAACTCAATGATTCCATGAGACAACAAGAGCTATTAGAATCAAGTTAAAAGAGTAACAAAATTAGAACGGAAGTATCTTATCTTAAACAAATGAAATAGAAAACAGGTCAAAGAGAGTATGAATCACTCAATTCCCTGAAAATCAAGAACAAACAAAACTTCATAGGTTTGTTTGTTTTTTGCACTAAAAACTTATGAAGTTATCTCTGTCAACTCAGGGCAGTGTAACAAAGTAACTGACACCAAAAGTCAGCTAGGTTCTCTTTAAACTATGGACTTCTAAATATTTTTCCTGTAATTACAGAAGAAACTTTCAAAAATATTCCATAAGAGAAAGATCCTCATCTTTTACCTTGTTAAGTTTTGACGCCAGTGGGTCGGCTGCTTCCTTCCTCTGTGTATTCCCCATCGCTGCCAGCAGGCTCAGCTGAAACTGGTCCTCCTTACAGTTGATTTCATTTTTGGCAGTGAGTTGCATGAAGGAGATTGGGTCATCAGGCTGAACGGTCACGTTCCTTTTTTCAGACTCCTTCTAGATTGAGAAAGCAACACAGAGCGCTCTCAGGACAATGAGGTCTGCCCTCTGTGTGACTCGCCACCTGGCCGGATCACCCAGGCCGTACCACCCAGGCTGGCATGCACAGTGGGAGGCGCCCTACCTTCTGTGAGAGCTTTTCTTCCTCCAGTTTAGCAGACAGCATGTGGGAAAGGGACTGCCTGCACTCTTTATTAAAAATGTCATTCATTAAAGGTGAGCACTCGGACAAGACCTTGAGGCACAGGGAGATGCGGTCTACGTCATCATCTGTGATTGGCTTCTTGGGAAGAGAGGATTTGCCCAAATGAAGAATAGTGGCCATGAGCAGCATAGCTTCAGCGATAAAAGACTACATGGGGAAAAAAATTTGCCTTAATGGTTACTTCCAACAAAGAGCTTCTCATCTTTTAACAAACATTCCTTACCAGGAAATAAAATCAAACTTCTTTACTCTCTGCCTCTTTTCTCTCCAATTCAATTGCCAAAAACTCGAAATGGTAACCCAACTGCCTAAAAGATAATGCTCAAATCTTTAGCCATTCAAAGTTTTCTACACTCTGACCCAAGCCTCATGTCTACCCTTTCTCCAATTACTTCCCTCTAAATATGCCAGTTAAACTGGACCATTTGTCATTCCCCAAAGAGATCCCACTTTTTCCTTTCAGGTGAAATGGCATTTTACTTGTGTCATTTGTGATAGTACAACTCCTATGGGGTCTCTAAGACTCATCTTAAATGTCCCTCTCCCTTCAAGCAGGCTTCTCTGGTTTCCTGACCTAAAAGCAACCCATTCCTCTTCTGAGTGCCCACAAGCTTCTGTCTGTACTTTTCTGCCTTCTGCCTGTTACTTGTTTCCTCTCCTAGACTGAATTGCCTGAGGATGGGTCTGAAGACTGAAAATGAGCCAATCTTTGCTCAATGACCATTGGGGGGAATGGACTTACATTTTGTTTCTTTTTCTCTTGAACCAAGGCCACATAACGCAAGGCAATCTTGGTTAGAGTTGTGGCAAGGGAGGCTGCAACGAAGAAGTCCCCATCGAGGAGGAATGCCCGAAGCGGAGGCCTGTGGGGAAAGAAACAAGGGGTAATCTTCATGCTGGTAAAAAGCCTGCCGACCAGCACACTTAAGAGTCCATTTGACTCTTATTTCCTGTGCCTCCTTCTTTGAGACAGAAAGAGAAAGAAGCTAGAGCACAAACCACTAGTGTTTCTATTGGGTTCTGCCACATCCTTGATGCATGAACTCCTGGAACCTCTGCTTTCTTTCGTCTTTTAGTAAGCATTTAGTTCTCCCTTTCCCCCCAAATAGGGGAGTAGGGGCAAGGAGAAGATTCTTGGAATAAATAGGTAGCATCAAGCCAAACCAATTCCCTGCTGGCCAGAAACAGAGAGAAGTACCATTCTGCACCTTGAACCTTTTACCTGTCCTCCAAGAGGTGGGAGGACCTCCACCAACCCTATGGAATTGTGGCTGGCCATTACCAGGGTCACAGTTCCTTTTTTTTTATTTTTTTATTTTAATAGCCTTTTATTTACAGGTTATAGCCTATTAATTTACAGGTTTTCCAGCATTGACAATTGCCAAACCTCTTGTTCCAATTTTTCCCCTCCCCTCTCCCCCAAATGGTAGGATGACCAGTAGATGTCAAATATATTAAAGTATAAATTAGATACACAATAAGTATACATGACCAAACCGTTATTTTGCTGTACAAAAAGAATCGGACTCTGAAATATTATACAATTAGTCTCTGAAGGAAATCAAAAATGCAGGTGGGCAAACATATAGGGATTCGGAATTCAATGTAATGGTTCTTAGTCATCTCCCAGAGTTCTTTTGCTGGGCGTAGCTAGTTCAGTTCATTACTGCTCTATTGGGACTGATTTGGTTCATCTCATTGCTGAGGATGGCCAGGTCCATCAGAATTGATCATTATATAGTATCGTTGTTGAAGTATATAATGATCTCTTGGCCCTGCTCGTTTCACTCAGCATCAGTTTGTCTAAGTCTCTCCAAGCCTTTCTGAAATCCTCCTGCTGGTCATTTCTTACCGAACAATAATATTCCATAACATTCATATACCACAATTTATTCAGCCATTCTCCAATTGATGGGCATCCATTCAGTTTCTGGCCACTACAAAGAGGGCTGCCACAAACATTCGTGAACATACAGATAGGGTCACAGTTATTAAGTCTTTCTAAGACCTGGCTTATCCCTATAAGGTTGTTACTAGATCAACTGTTCTCTGCTTCTGCTTACTTCACTCTGTATCAGTGCACACAAGCCTTTCCTTTGAGACCACCCCCATCATCATTTTTTACAGCACAGAAGCACCTTTGTGCAGCTGGCCCTAGGCTCATGGACATCTTTGAGTTTTTAGTTCTCTACACCACAAAAAATGACTAGATACTTTTGTATATATGGGTCTTTTTCTCTTTTCATTGCTCTTTGGAAGTACAGGGCTATGAGTACTATAGTTTAGTTAAAGGAAGGATATGTAGTCTTTACTGCCTTTGGGGACCTAGGACCACAATGGCTCCCAGAAAGGTCAGACCATTTGTAGCTCTACCAGCGGTGCTTTCCTCCACATGTCTTTTGTTTCATAGCCCCGCCAACAACTTTCACTTCATGATTTGTCATTTGTGCCAACATATCCATATGAGCTGGAACCTCAGAGTTAACATTAATGAGAATTTTTCTTACTATTCATGACTTCAAGCATCTTTTTTTATATATGTCAAGTGCTCCTTAAAACTTGCCTATTCCTTTGACTATCAATTTATCAATTGGAGAATGGTTTGAGCTTTAGTTTTCTCATCTGCAAAATCAAAATAAGTTTTACAAGCTTCCTCAGAATGGCTCAAAGAATTGAGATTAAGTTCTTAAAGCTAAAAATTGTTTATATGTAAAACATTTTATAGCTTTCAAAGTAAAATGGAAATTAACTACAATTTAACAAAATGTTGGGTTTTTTCCTGAAATATATGGCACAGAAATGATATTTTCTATAATTAACTCTTTCACCCAAATGGACAGAATTAAAAAAATATTTAGATTAGAACAACAAAAAAAGCACTAAAGAAGAAACACAAGACACACTAAATCCCAATTGCCATCCATGTTGCACAAAAGGGGACTAGAGATCTTAAAAGAGTAGGTTTTCAAAGAGTTCAAGTAAAGAATAGAAAGGCTTCAATGTTCTATTATTTTACAAGGGAATTAAGCAGAAGGAAGATGGGATGTTCTCAAGAATAAAATTGTAAAGATGTGAAATAGAATAACTCCCATGAGAATGAAAATCAAGAACTATGCAAAATGACTAATGTAGCTGAATAGGGACCAACTCATATTTGGAAGAGATGTATTCAAGATGGTTGTGGAGTCTATTAACTGAGAATGAATACCAAAAAGGATCAGAGTACTGTAAGAAGGGCATCAGGACTGCTAAATCCCAGAACGGACTGAAGTTGGTAATGAATGCTAAGGACAACAGAAAAGGGTCTTTTTTAAGCTAAATAGGGAGCAAGAGAAAAATCAAAGGAGAGTGGGATAATGCCAGGTGATGGCAAAACAGACTGAATTACTCAATTCTTACTTTGTTCCCTTCTCCAAAGAGTTTATGTTTAAATTAAGGATAGGAAAAAAAGAATTGTGTGATGGTTAAACAAAATCTAACTATTCTGAATGTACTCAGGTCACAAGGGTCTTCAAGCTGATAGCAAATCATTGTCAGTGATCTCCAAGAAATGCTGAAATGGGGGACAAATGCTACAGAACTCCTGTATCTGTCTTAGTTTACATCATCTGCACAATGGGTTTTTATGAAATCAACCGAGACAAAATCTATAAAGAATTTGCAATCATGAAGCCCCACATGTTGTAAGTTAAAATTCTTGGTTACCTGTCTTCCTCTTTTTTGGCTGGTCTGGAACTGCTGAGAGCACTCTGAGTAGCATAAGTACCCATCTCGGTTACCAGTTTCTGAACCGGCCCCACATTGATTTCTTCTTCAGGCTTTAATTCACCAGCTTCTTTCTTTATTTCTGATTCCACGATTGGGATCTAAGAATCAATCAGAAGCATGACTCTAGCAACAATTTCAACCATAGAGATAATGAAGATAGCATTATGCTTCTCATTTTTGATGATGTTTTTAAACTTAATTACTTCAGGAGATACTATAAGTTGTGCTGTAAGATAGGACTACAATTTTTAACTAGAAAGAAAATTTTTAAATGGAAGGAAAAGTTTATTTGGTATTAACTGTATTCATGATAATATACTCCCAATTCCAATTATTTCTATGTCTCTCCAGTTCTCAATTCTGCCTCTTCTTCTTTCTTCCCTCGAAATATTAATCATAAGTATTAAGCAGTCATTCTTTCCAGGTATTAATATTACTTTTATCATCTGAAATTTCCTATGTACTATATATAACAGCTTATGTTTATACGATGCTTGATGATTATAAAATGCTTTCACAGAAAGTAACTGATTGAATCTTAATAACTTTTTGAGGTGGGCGGTTAAGTATTATTCTCATTTTACTGATGAGAGAATAAGGGATTTGTCTAATGTCACATAATTTATGAGCAGTGGTGGCAGAATTCGCAAACTCACAGATTTTTGGAGGTACAAGATGCCTTGAAGGTCTTTATGTCCAATTCTTTTTATTTTACAGATAAGGAAACTTATAACCGGAGAAATTAATCACTTGACCAAGGTCACCTAGTAAGATGTGATCAGCTCCAGTCCCAGGTCTTTCTTTTCTTCTAAATCTAGTAATCTTTTTTAACCCCAAATGAGTATTAAATATTAATTTTCTATTTTTATAGAATCCAAGAAATTAAAACTTGGGAAGGAACCATGAGACACTTTTAGTTCAATTCTCTTGTCCTACAAATGTGGAAGCTGAAGTCCCCAAAGGTTAAGGGAATTACCCCAAATCACTAAGCCAATGAGAAAAGGTCCCAGACTCCCAACTCTGGTCTGTGGGTGACTCTGTGTTCACTGAAAACTGGGTTGGACTTGGCTGAAGACTTTACCTTTCTGTCTCAACGTGAGCATGTGAACTTCAGAAGGTCATACAACAGTATCACATCATTTGTCTTACATGTGGCAGGATCACTAAGCAAAAACCTACCTCCCCCAGGGACCTGCGGACTTCAGTCATCACACTCTGTATGTCATCCTTAGTGCTACAATATTCTCCCAGGATCCACAATGCTCCACGGTAAATTCTAACAAAAAGAAAAAACAGGTGCACTAGAGACTCTGAGCTGTTACTGAATTTAGTTCCACTAACAAAGATTTCAACTTACATCATTAAATTTCAGATAAAAACACAAGACAGTGTGACTCTAAGAACTGTAGATGACACCATAAAGAAGGCACATGTGTGTGTGTGGGGGGGTGTATGTGTGTAATAGAGCATATACATATATGCATGGCAGATTATATTCCTTGGGAATCTTTCTATATACCATAAGATTAAAAAGAAAATTATGTTTGATTCACTATTAAGAACTAAATCCATTCTAAAATGTTAGCAGTACAACTGGTAAACACAGAGGAAAAACAAATTTCAAAAATGTTTTCTGGAGTGGACTTCCATTATTACATATGTGCTCTTGGGCATGGTTATGAATCTCTGGGCCTTAGTTCCTGTCATTATATGAAAGAGGTCATTGTAAAAGATCTGTATAATTAACAGTTGTAAGAGACTTAAACAGACTCTTCATTAACTTTTTCATTACATCTGTTTAGAAAGAGAAGTGGGTAAACAACAGGGGCTGGATAATATGATAGTAAATTGATATGTGGGGAGTTCTTTGCTATTTTTTCCTTATCACGGAAGCGACATGTGATCAACACAAATGATGATATATCAATAATACAAATCTGTTATTTTTACAACTGTCCTTTACAGGGTGGATATCCTACTTTGGTACAGTGTTATGTGTACTTAAATAGAATAAAATTTGAATATAACAATCCTTTATTATTTTAATGAAGGCACATAATTTTATTTTAACAAAGGCACATATAGATAAAGCTTGCCCTTAATTTTTGCTACCACATATAAAGTTTAATATAATTAAAGACACTGGAAAAGCAGTGATATTAATATGATACTGGTCCTCTTTGGACTATTTATCCTAAATCAGTCTTGTTCATTGGATTTACTATTGTCTATTTCAGTTTTTCAAATTTTCAAATGTTTCAAATGTTAAGTGTATAGTTTTGAGAAGATTTTAAACCTACTTGACAGATTTAATAGCATGAAAGACTTCAAGCATTTTCTCCACAATAAGCAATCGGAGATTATCAAAGCGTTGAATAGCTTCCCGGACAAACTCTAAGACATCGGCAGCCGCTGCTTCATTGTTGTCGCTGAGAAATTCCATTAACTATAATAAAAACAAAATCACAGACACTGTACAACTCAGAGAGTCCAAGCCAGACGCCCATTTTCCAGGAGAATTAGTTTATAAGCATTTACAAAGAGCCTACTGTGTGCCAGGACCATACCCTGTGGGGGTGAGTACAGATGGTTTGCTGGCCCCACATTCTCCCTGCTGGAGCCCCTCCCCATGACTGACTCAGCACTCTCCCTAGGATCATGTGTCTTCTCCAGACTGTAACTATATAGAAAAAGAAGCTACAGCCTATGTGTGACATGATGTGTTAATCAGTACATAGGCAGGGACAGAATTTGAAGCCAGGTCTTCAGGCTCCAAAGAATTGCTTTATCAGGGGAAGAAGGCAAAAGGTGACTGGGTCTTCTTCCTCTGAAGTTGCTGCTCTTGCCCATTTGTCAGTGCTGTGTCCCCTTAGCAACTGTTATCCCATAAGAATAGAAATATTCATTTTAAACTCAGTGGGATGGGGCAGCTAAGTGGCACACTGGATAGAGCACCGGCCCTGGTGTGAGGAGGACCTCCATTCAAATCTGGCCTCAAATACTTAACATTTACTAGTTGTGTGACCCTGGGCAAGTCACACTTAATCCCAACTGCTTTGCCAAAACAAAATAAAGCTGCTGAAATAAGTGGTATTTGTTTAACATAACTACTGGAAGCAGGAACTGATGGCAAAATATTGTTCTTGGATATATTCATTATTGGAGGGGTGGCCAGTTTATAACTCAAAAACCATCATGAATTTCTATAGTTTCATAAATGAAAACGAAATCACATTAGGAGCTAAAAGACATAAAAAATAAAATTTTACAGAATCAAAAATTCTCAAAGTAAATTTTCTAGATAACTGAATGTTACAGTATTAAATGCTGAATTTTAAAAAAATACTCTTTTGATGGAAATCTTAAAAGACACAAAAGTAAATTTGTAATATTTATTACTTTATAATGATATGCAGACTACAATTTAACTATCTGCTGATGATTCAAGATAAGGGGTTGAAATATTACCAAAGGAAGAGGTTGCCCCTTTCAGCCCTAATATTCTAGACTCTTTGGGTAGTAACAACAGCAATATTCTCAGGGGCAGGTGGCATGCTGCCATGGCCTCCTAGGGCTTTCACTTTTCAGCAGGATCTCAAAGAATCTCTTGGATCCCTGCTCATTTCTTCTGTACGCTGCTCAATATAATCTAAGAAGTGCTGAAAGCTGAGAAACCAAGCTTAGTGAATCAGAAAGATAAATTGTATATATAATCCTAAATCAAAGGGCTTTGGAGTTTTAGGATGTTTTCCAGAAGGCACACAGGTAAGTGGCAGGTATTTTCCTGGCTTCCTTTAAGGAGTAGGACAATGTGCCTGAAGTAGATTGTGGTTCCTTTAAGAAACTGTATTTCCTATTGATCTGTGATTCCTTTCAGATTCTTAGCCCCTCCTGGCTGAGGGATATCCTCCCCAGACAAGTTGTCTTTCTGAGATGCCAAAGCCTTTGATTCAATTACAAATCCTGGTCAAAAAGCATCCCTTTGAATTCCAATAGGAGATCTGGGCTGTCCCAGTCCCCACTAAGACACTCAGTATAAAAGAGCCAAACTAAAACCCCCTTTTTTTGCAGAGGTTCCAAACATGCCAGCTATGCCATGCTTGGTATGCCAAGGAGGCCTCTGCCCCCTGGATAATATTCTTTTCCAGTGCCACCCTCTCTTTACCCTTACCTACCAGACTTTATACCTGTCTGTCAGGATTTCTAACCTTATTCCCCAATCCCGATAATTAAACTTCTTTTATCAATTTAGGTTTTGGGGAATTCCTTTACAGAAAATCTCTGCACCACCAGATGGGAGTCCTCAAAACTCCCTATCCTTGCGCTGAATCCCAACGGGTTGCAGGGGAGCCAAACCTTTCCATTTGGTTTCCTGAACCTTGAACCTGCCACTAGACCTTATCATTTAACTCCCTGACCACCATTTTGGTTCCCTAAATCTAGACCTTTTCATGCCCACTGGAAATATTAAAATGGAGACAGCTTTCTGAGCAGTCAAGTTTCACCTACCACTGGAATGACGTTTGCAGCCATGTCTGGAAACCGAACAGAGCAAGAGTGCAGCGTGCGGACAAGGAGCTGCCTGTACTTGTCAGTGTCTTCGTGCTCAGACACATTATTGGTCTTAATCACTTCCTTCTTTAGGACGATGACTAGCTGTAAGACCAAATACAGGTTAAGTTCCCGAGCCAGACATTATAGTACATTGTAGTGGATGGAACACTCCATTGAGAGCTTTCTTTTACCTCTTCAACATTTCTGGATGACACAAGGTCTAGCGCTAACTGTAGAGTTTTCTTTCGCACTTCCAAATCTGGAGTACTCAACACTCTTAAGATGTCCATAACCAGATCCTAGAAAGAACAAACATTCTGTTTAAAGAAGCGTTCCTTTTACAGGAACTCGTATAGATCAAATACAGAAACATAATTTTTCCAAAAAATTTCAAAACATGAATATATTTTTCACTACAGAAGCAATGTTGGGAAAGGGCACCATATGAGAAGTCCAGAAACTTGGCTTTGATTTGTATGATGCTGGACAAATCAACAGTCTACTTTGGGGCTGAGTTAGCTCATCTGCAAAATTAAAGGACCAATCTCTAAAATAATCTCTAAGAGTCCTTCAAATCTTAAATGTCTAAATGTAATAATGTTAAGTAAACTATAAGTATGATGAAGATAACCATTACTAAATAAAGTTTATCTTTCTGAAATGTTATATAATAACCCCCCCAATTAATTAGAACCCACTTAATGAAAAACTTCAAGAAAAAAAAAACCTTTCAGAAATTTACATGTCATTCATTCTATTTTTATGAGAAGGGCAAATGTCAACAAACTAGGCAATATCTGAGATGAAAACAAACCTTCAAGGGCATGAATATTGTATTTGGAGTTAGCATAAACTCAATGCAATTCAACAGACATTTAAGTGCCCATTATGTACAGGGCTCTAACAGCTATTGGCAATATAAATATATAGAGTTCAATTCAAATTCAATAAACATTTATTATGCCTCTACTCTGTGCCAAGGGACATCCAGAAGGAAGTGGCCACTCAGTATCTGCCAAGAAAATTCCAAATAGGTCACAAAGAGTTGGACTTCCCTCAAAGAGCCTATATTTGAATAAAGAAAGACAAAATAAAGGAAAGCTGAGAAGCCAAGAGTGAGGGAAACATACATGGTGGCAGTAGTGTGTTTAGAAACATCTCACAAAAGCTATGGGAGTCAGGAATTGAGTAAGATAAAGGCAAACTGGCCTCTTGAAGTTTGATTGGAATGTGGGGAGAAAGTGGAAATAATGGTCTGAGTGGAGACTACCCAGCTGGAAATATCTGGGAAGTGCTGTGGAAGCTTGGGTTAAGTAGGAGAAAGCCATACCTTACCTGCCTCACTAAATAGTCTATATTGTATGACGATCATGGAAATATGTTTTATATGATTGCACATATATCTTGGGGAGAAAGGAGAAAAATTGCTAATTCAAAATTTTATAAAAAATGAACGTTAAAAATTATCTTCACAATTGTAATCAGGAAAAATAAAATGCTACTGAAGAGCATGTGTTCCATCACTGAAATGATTTCAAAAAGAACCTTGAAAAATTTGCAAGAAATGATGTAGTGTAGTGAGCACAATTAAAACAGACTCAACATAAAAAACTTAGGAACTCTGATCAACAATGACCAGCCATGGATTCAAAGGAATGATGATGAAGCATGTAATCCAACTCAGGAGAGAGCTAATAAACTCAAGAGTGTGGATTGAAGCATTTTTTTTTTCTTTTTCTTACCTTTTTGGGTTTTTTTTTTGGGGGGGGGGAGTGAAAGAGGGAAGAAAATGGCTAATGAGGAAATTTGTTTTGCATGACTACACAGATTTATAATGGGTTTTGTTTTTCTTGCATTCTCAATGGGTGGGAGAGGAGAAGAGAGACAACTTGAAACTGAAAATAAAACTGATGCATTTCATCCTCAAGGCATTGAGGAGTCAATGATGTTTTTTAAGCAGAGGAGTGATTTTGCCAGGAGTGTGCATTAGGGAGGTTATTCTGGCAGCTCTGAGAGGAAGTTGGGGAACGGGTAGCCTGGAGAAGGGAAAGACTTATAGCCAAGGGGAACAGTTATGAAGAAATACTGCCTGAGGAATAGGACAAAGGCCCAAATGAGGGCAGCCATGGTTTAAGTGAAAGAAAGATAGCATGGAGGAAACTGATGGGGTTTAACAAGTGACTGGAAACACAGAGTAAGAGGAAAAACTTGAGCAAGAATACTGGAAGTCTGGATCGTTTTATTCGTCCTAGTTGTGTGCCCAGTGCCTAGTAGGATGCCTGACACCCAGTCTGAATGACTAAGGAGAGACCGAAAAAGGGACTCTGAAGAGCTGGTTTGGGGAAGAATCATTTAAGAATCTACTGAGGTTGAAGTGTCAGGATGACACAGAAGTGACTGACAAGCAGTTGGAAATGCAGGACTAGAGCCCAGGAGAGAGAGCAGAGATGGATACAAAGACTGAGGAAACATTTCCATAGGAGTGTTGACTGAAATCACAAGCACTGGATGAGATCATCAAAAGAAGAGAATTCAGAGAAGTTAGATGAAAACAGAGCCTTAAGGGATACCTACAATTAGAAGAGAATGAACTAGGCAACAAGAGAAAGAGAATGAAAAGTCCATAAAATCAGAGACTGTTATAGGTTCTATCAACAATGGCTCAAAGCAGGTGCTTAAATTAATGCAATTTGAATAAATGAAGGAGATAGACTGATGGGCACAGAGGAGGAAAATTGAGGGAAAGATGTCATGGAAGCCACGGGACAGAAGGTTAAGGAGGTTGTGGCCAATAGTACTAAAAGCTGCTGAAAGTCAAGAGCACAAGGCCTGAGAACATCCTCAGACAGTGGGTATGACAAGGAAGGTTCATGGGGATCTTGCAAAGCTAAAGCTGTTTCGGGGGGGAGAAACTGGATGGCAGATGACGGAGGAGGGGATGGGGAAGAGACAGTGCAGATGGCCTTTCTTACCAATTTGGCAGTGAAGGTCAGGAAGGCAGAGTCAGGGAGGAGGTTTTGGACTGGGAAGCTGAAGCATGTCGATGCTTAGAAAGGAAGGATGCACTAGAAAGTGAACAGTCAACACACAACCACCAACACTTTCAACCTCTGAGGTGCTCACTTCAGGTAGGACTTATACCAATAGATTCAGTAGGAGTCAGTTCCCCTATGCTCACAGAATCTTTTTCTTCCTTCAGGACCTGGCTCAATGAGCACTACTATGAAGGAGGAGGAAGGATTCTATAAGCAGAGATGAACCAAGTCACCACTACTACATGGAGACTGTCCTGACTTCCTCAGCTAGGGGCATCACTTTCCCAAACTACCTTGTAATTAGTTTTGTTGTTTAGTTGTTCAGTCATATCCAAATGTCTGTGACTCTGTGACCCTATTGTTTGTGAGCTTTTTTTCTGGCAAAGATACCAGAGGGGTCTGCCATTTCCTTTTCCAATGAATTAAGGCAAACAGATGCCTTGCCCAGGGTCACAAAATTGTTGATTGTCTGAGACTGGATTTGAACTTGGTTCTTTCTGACTCCAGGCCCAGTGCTCTGTCCACTGAGCCATCCTGCTACTTCTTGTAGTTAACTATTTTCCATTATTTGTATTGATTCTCTTTAAATTTATTAAGCATATAAACACACATATAAGTATATGCACACATTTATAAATGTCTGTATACAAATATAAAAGTACAGAGTATGCTTTATACTTCTATGTGCACTTAGTCCTCCAACATCCTTCAACCCTCTGGCTCTCCAGCCACTCTCACACACCATATGCTTGCCTCTCTAGCGCCGGGCACATACAACACACGCCATGGATGCTCACTAACTGTGGGAAGCCTTTGCCCCCTCCCTGGAGAGGGCTGAGATCAGACCTACCTGCAGCACACGCTCATGAGCAGGATGTTCTTTTAGCTCGATCAGTCGGTCCAGAACAATGAGTTTCACATTGTTGTCACTCTCTTTTATAATTAAGTCAATGTAACACTGAGCAGCAGCCTGGAGAACAAAAGCACAAATGTTTCAGAACTACTGTACTGACCCCCAACCACACACACCACAGTGATCTAGTCTGACACCCCCAAGAACCTCAAACAACCAACACCCCCTTCCCCCCACCCCCTCACCCCGTGCTATATCCATCTAGCTGCCTCTGGGCAGGTCCCTTCACTGCTGCCTGCCTCAGTCTCTGCATCTGTAAAATGGAAGTAACTGCATGCCCCGCCCAGGATGGCCATGAGGATGAAGAGAGATTGTATTAAGTGCACTGCCAGCTTCTAAGCACCATAACACCCGCAGGCCAGCTGCTGCTACTACCTGGTTTCCCAGTGACAGGAGATGAGCAGGAGCAAAGTAGGAAGGGAGACAAGGCTGCTCTGGTAACAAAAAGTGACACCGAGAGCAAGGGTGAAAAAAAGAAAAAACACAAAGAACTGGTCCATAAAAACTTGCCCACAACTTGCCCAACCCCCATAGCAGGGCCCCCGGGTGGCCGATGCTCTGAGAGGCGGGGACAGCAGAGGGCACTCATGCTGTCCAGGAGGCAAACACCAGGCCCAGAAGGCCTCCTCCCCCAAGGGCTGGGCTCCCTCCCCCTCAGGGCTGCTGTGAAGAGGGCTCTTAGGAACCCTTCTGAGGAAACTTGACTGATAAAAGGCCCAGAATAATCAAGAAGTGGGGTCAGTATGCTATATAAGGAACAAGATAACCTAAAATTCATTCTGGAAATATCTGCATCCAAAATGATTTAAATATAAAACAGATCTTGGTCTTTAAAGAGACACCTAGTCCTCCAAAAAGGAGGGATATGCAACATTTTCATTTCCCTGCGCAGAGCTGCTCTTTTACTAATTTTCCAATCAAAACTGAGGTCAGCTGGAACAATAAAGTGACTGGCTAAGATCACGCCTCAAACCCAGAAAGAAATTGTGCAAGGTTTTAATCTGTGGCCCTCTGGTGAGGAGGAAGGCCTGGTGTGCCCCGGAGATAAAGTGGGACTAACAGGGAATTTGTTTTGTTAGACCAGGCATGTCTGCTACAAAGATTTGTGGGTGGGGGAGTTTTTCCCTAGGGCTGGGGAGGAAGAGAGAAAAAATGCTTAATTTAAAAAAAAGTAAAATAAAACTTACACAAAAAAGAGATAATGGAAAGACTCACATTAGGTAAATGGCTTTATGTAATCCTTATTCATTTTGTGTCACATAAATACAAAATATACTGCAACTCAAAATCCCTAAGACATTTCGTTTTTTTTGTTCAACATCACCCCCAAAGACACAAATGACTTTAATACCTTGATTGCTGTTGGAGCACTAGACAATGTAACTAAGGTGCCGGCAGCTTCATATTTTACTGCAGGGCTGGATGACTGCAATAAATTATAAATGCAACGAATAAAACGAGCTCTTTCCGATGGATTTGCATGGCACACCTAGAGGAAAAAAACCAGCAAGGTATTGACTGAGAGTAGGAAAACTTATACAATTAGAAAGCTCCTATAGAAATTGATTCTATGAAAGATCACCCTTAAATAGAATGAAAGACAATAAAATGGCCAACATAGTGACTATGGCAAGTAATATACTTAATAATTTTTCAAGAGAATGTTTTTCATCATTTCTTACCTTATATAAACACTTTTACATATAATGTATTCGTCATGGAAAAGCGAATCTTTGTAAATTCTAATATACTTTAAACATTTATTGAAAGGTGAACCCTTAATTAAGAGAATCACTCACTAACTTATCTCCTTTGTAAGACTGTTTGTTTATTTCAGAATCTTATGGTAAGGGTTATCAGTCAAAATCCCATGAGAGCATCATGGTCTAGAAATTATTTTCTTTTAGGCAAAGAGGAGGCTCCTAGATAGCAAGAAGACATTACTCTGAGAAAATCTTCTAGATACCCTAAATTACCATTGTATTATTAAAGAAAAACAGGTGTTTGTAGCATTTGGCTACTTGACTACTTTTCCCCATTCTACAAATAAGAATTTGGCTATTTTAATTTAGTAAATTAAAATTTGTTCTATTCTTACAGAAATATTTTCTGAATTCTTCAGTTAAGATACAGCCAATTAAGCATCCGATGTGAAACTTAACCCATTTCTATTTTTTACAACAATAAATTGACAAAGCTAAGCCATTAAAGTGAAGTGTCTCCAACAAGCATTAGATTCTCTTAATCAAAATATGTGGTGGCAATACTCAAGTAATTGCCCTGAGTTTTACTCCAAGCCCATTCTGTGGCAATATGGCTGCTTTTTAAAATGTTAATTAGTTTAATTTGATCCCAGAAATAGGCAGGTATTTAAAATGTTCTTTTAAAGTTAAGTTTTAAGAATCTGCTTTAACATGATGTTGCTTTTTTCTCTTACCTTATAAATCAGTTCAACAATGACCAACTGAAGAATGTCTCCAAACGTCTGAACTTGATCAATGCAAGTACTTAGGTAATCCAAAGCTCGGTCCTAAACAATTGAAGAAAGAATAACATAATGCCACCATTCAGAGAAAATGTGAAACCCTGTTAGAAGAATAATTTTCAGGGCAGCTAGGTGGCGTAGTGGATAGAGCACCAGCTCTGAAGTCAGGAGGACCTGAGTTCAAATCTGTTCTCAGACACTTAACACTTCCTAGCTGTGTGACTCTGAACAAGTCCCTTAATTCCAATTGCCTCAGGAAAAAAAAAAAAGAAAGAAAAAGAATTTTCACTTTGTTCAAATTGGGTTCTTAGGTCTAAAAAGTCAGCAAAATGACACAAATCTCATGCACTGCAAATGAAATTATTTTAGTGTAAGAATCATTACTAGGAGAAACAATTAAGAATAAAGTTTTCAGTTCTAAGCTTCATTTTAAGTACAAGAGCAAAAGTACTTCACCTGGTCAGCATGGATGAGCATCATAAATGCATTTCTTTTACAACTTGCATCTTTTTCATTAACCAGGAAATCGTGGATAAGTTCAGGAGCATCAGGTATAAGATGTTCAAAATTCCTTTAAGTAAAACGGTAGAAAAACAATACTAAGACCCCAAAAGAAAACCTTTCTACATTTGCTGCTTCAGTCCTAGATCAGACTCTAGGGTGCTACTAGTCAATGCATTGGTTGGGTCCTCCAAACATTTGCCCCAGTTGAGTCAGTAGCAAGTACCAAAACCTATGTTAGTATCTTGTACAGGATCACCAAATTTTACAGCTGGGAAGGACCTCAGCAGATAACATGATAGCCAATCATGCTAATTTTATATGAAATGAATCTAAGGTCTAAAGATTGGAAATAGCTTCTCCAAGGTCACACTCCCTGGGCAATGGAGGTTGGACAAGCAATAAGATCTCTTTTCTAGTCTGATTCTCTTTGAATTAAGCTAGAATAAGTCATTTATTTAAATAATTGTTCTTTACTTTAGAAAAATGTTACAAATAATAGTAAAAGACAATATAACCAGGTTTTTTTTTTTTTTTTTTTTTTATCAAACATAAATTTCTTTCAAGAGTCATATAAAGATAAATGGTGATCCCAAGGTGCTGCAACATGCTCAAGCACCTTCTACATTAATTCCAAATCGGCCGTTTTTCAATTATCAGAGATGCAGAAGAGAACCAGGAAGAGAAAAAGGCCCCAAAGCACTAAAATCTTTGTGCTCTAAAGCCCCCCCCCACCTCCTTCCCCAGGGCAGATGGCCCCAAGCCTTACTATCACTTCTAGAGGCAGGCTCATAGCAAACAACATATGAGGGAGCCTGGCAGCAAGTCAGGAAGCAGAACATTTCAAAAGCAAAGACAGTGGGATGGAAGATGGAAAGAGACAAAGAGCTGTCCATATGTCCCAGAAATACCCCTGTGCACAGGGGGTGCACTTTCTATTCCTCTGTGTCATTCGAAAACCTGGTAAGCGTGTCTTTTGTGTTTATCCAAGTCAATGATAAGGATATTAAAACCCCAAGACCACTGTTCCTTGGGGTACAAGAAAATGCCTTCTAAGGTGATATCAAACCATGCACAGCCCCAAGCAGCAAATGATGGTGAGAATATGGATTCAACAACAACTCATAGGTTTTTCTGTATCTGGCAAGGGTCACCCAACTCCATAATATACCCACAAATGGTAAGACCCAAGTGAAAACATGGATCCTCAAGTGTTCTGAAGGGTTGAAAACATGGGCTTTGTAAATGACAGCAAGGAAGACAAATATAAGAATTGCATTTGTACTCTTGTGAAACATTCTTAGATAAATGTGGAAATATGTATAGAAGAACTATGCATGTTTAACATATATTGGATTGCTTGCTGTCTAGGAGAGGGAGTGGGAAGAAGGGGGGGAGAAAAATATGGAACACAAGGTTTTGCAAGGGTGAATGTTGAAAATTATCTTTACATATATTTTGAAAATAAAAAAGTATTATTTAAAAAATTCTCAAAGTGAAATCTGTGCTTATTATAAAAAATACATTTAAAAAAAATATATTTTAAATTAATTTCAAATAGTTTACATTTTATTTGGAGAATTTTTTTTCTTCTCATATTTTATTTGAGTATGTAAATTTATTTTACAAGTTACTTGAGGAAGGAGTCACTGGGCTCTTCTTGGGGAGAGAAAAGGCATCTAAGACTGTCCAGTGATCCCAGAAGTGAAGAAATAAAAGATGGTGTCAGCTCCTTCCCCAACTTAACTTATATAACTCATGTACCTGTAGATGGTATAGATGGCCAAGACAGCATTCCTTCGGACATAGCTATGCCGATGCTCCAGGCAGGCCCGGATAGCTGGCATCAAGGGCTCCAGTAGCTCAGCTTCTTTCAGTTTGCAAAGAAAACGAAGAGTGGAGCCCCGAATAAATTCATTAGGGTGCTGAAGATCCTGAAACACAGCATATACTTTCTTTTTTCTGCAGTCCTCATTTTTTAAAAAGAAATGTTCATCCCTCAAAATCTTTTTTAATATGCTAAAGCCACCAAAAATTTTTAACGTTTTGAAGAGCGTAGAGAGTTTGATTACTTTCATATATATCAAATGGAACATGTGAACCTCATTCTTACTGCTGCTCATCCGAATTAACTTATACTTTTAATATCCATGTATCCTTAGTGTATGATAATTTTATAAATCTTTTTTAGTATCCTAATTTTCATTCACAATACGTACACAGGGAATCTCAGGAAAGACAACAAGAAATGAATTCATTTTGGAATAAAATTAATTTTCCCATTTCACAAATAACTTAGCTCTGAATATCACTGCACTTTCTGCTTGAAATGTAACTTTAAAGAAATGACAAATAATTTTTAAAAATCAGAAAAAGGAACAAAGCCATTATCAAATTTTAGGTCTAAAGCAAAATGGCTTACCTTTCGATAAGCATCACATACAAGGATCATCTCATGTAAAAGTCGACCATCTGGAGTTGTTTTGGGAACAATTTCCCAAAATACTAGGAGTAATTTTTTGATGGTGTGATCCTGAAGAGGCAGCACAAAGCGAATGATGGTCATCAAAAGTCCAGGAAGCTTTTCACCATTCAGAATCATAATGATTACTTTCTTCAAAGCCTCAGTCTTTGACTTCACATCTCCCTTTTCTAATTAAAAGCATGAACAAGTTAAAAAAAGAATGCATAATAGTCTTAGGAAGAAAATTTTAAAAATAACACCCAAATAAAAAATAGCAAATATTCAGCCAACAAATTCCCAAATCTGTTTCATGAAAAATTCAAGTTGTAAAGATCTGTGATAAATATCAAATAGAAAAAAAAAAAAAAATCACATGAAATGAGAATGTGGTAGGGTCCCATACAGTAAGAGGCTTGGATTAAGAGTCAGCAGATCTAAGTTCTTGCCTTCCGTCTTTGTTCTCAGTCTTCTCATCTGTAAAAGTACAAGGAGTGGTCTAGATGATTGCTAAGGTATCTTGGTAGAGAGAGGTGTTTCAGGTTGGGCAAATCCTTAGTTTTCAGAAAACTGTATGATAGTAAACTGCTGGTAATTACAGCTCTGAGACTGATTAGAGAGTTCCATGTAGCAACATTCAATGAACTTAAAGAATTTTCCTTCTCTTTCCCCTTCTCTCAGCTATGATCCTGAATATGAAAACTGCATATGTTGGCTTGGCACTATAGCAGGCACCAAGTTCAGAAAGCATCTCTAATTTTTTTGTTTTTCCATAATTTTTGTTCATTTTGTTCTTGGATTTTTATCACTATTTATAAACTAGCAAAAACTAAGAGATGTACATTCCCTTAAAAATCATTAGTAGTTTTTGGTTCATTCTGTAACAAAAAATGCAGGGAAGTTTTCTCAC
This sequence comes from Sarcophilus harrisii, assembly GCF_902635505.1. Classification (NCBI taxonomy): domain Eukaryota; kingdom Metazoa; phylum Chordata; class Mammalia; order Dasyuromorphia; family Dasyuridae; genus Sarcophilus; species Sarcophilus harrisii. The sequence continues at coordinate 200,054,106 of NC_045431.1, read as the reverse complement.
TTTGATCAAGGCTAGATCTGCCTTGATCTTGTATACCCCCCTGACTGCTTTTAGTTCTGCTCTCTAGAATCAAGAACAAAAATCTGCATCCTCTCAGAGTAGAAGTCAGCTCTAGGGACCCATTCTTTTCTCCAAATCTTTTCTTCAGGATATAAAGGATTTTAGGATCAGAGCATCAGAGTAGAAAAACACCTTAGAAACCATCTAGTTCAACGCCTTCATCTTATGCATGAGGAGAAGAAGGTATGGGTAAGAGATATGATTCGTCCAAGGTACCCCGGGAAGGAAGTACCACAAGCAGGATTTGAATCCAGGTCCTCTGACTCAGGGCTAGGATCTTCACCTCTTCCCAGTTAAATTCATCTTCATATGGCATGATACTATGGCCCTTCACCAACCTATTACATTTGAAGCATTTTCCGCTCTATCTTTGTAAAAGATGGCCCATATACTTGCATACTATATTCCAGATAAAGTCTGACCAGGGCAGAATACATTGGGATTGTCATTTCCATAACTCTACATTGTGCATCTCCCAAAAAAAATCCAGGGCAGAATTCATTTTCTTGGCTATCATAGCATCCTGGTGACTTATAAGTAAACTTGTAGTTACTAAAACTCCTAACTTCTATTTAGCTATGTCTCTTGTCTGCCCCCCACAACCACCCTGCCTTTCATGTTAGGAAAACCAATTTTTTAAAAACCCAAATGTAAAACTTTATCCCTATTTAAGCTTTAATGGATTTTACTCAAGATTCCACTTTGTCAAGGCATTTCTTATTTGTGACTGTCACCCAGTGGACTTTCTATTCCTTTGTGTCATTTGAAAGCCTGGTAAGCGTGTCCTTTGTGTTTATCCAAGTCAATGATAAGGACATTAAAACAGTACAAGGCCGCTGTTCCTTGGGGTACAAGAAAATCCTTTCTAAGGTGATATCAAACCATCAATAACTAATTTTACATCCAGCCATTCAACCAGTTCTGAACCCAAGAATATAAGTACAAGAATTTGTTCAATGTTGTCCCTACCTACTTATGGCAATCTCAGAGGGACAAGACTACCTCCCTATTAGCCACCTGTCATTCCACTCTGCAGAGAGAACAAAAGTAAAATAAGCATAAGTCTCTCTGCAGTCTCTTTTCCTCCATCATGATCCCTTCATTAGTCTGATCTTCTCAAACACTCCACTTTGTGTTAAGGGACAGGTCAATTCTCCAGAGCCCCCACAGCTGTGGATCATAACACAGCTTATTGCAGGAAGGAGTTGCAGGACAGCCTTTGCTGACACAGGTGGTTGCTTGTGGACTGGGAATGAGATAAACTGGAAGCAGAGGGAAGAGGAGAGAGGTCAGACAAGGCAATGGCCTCTCAATCTTCTTGTTTCATCCCCTTACAAGAGAAGATCCATTCTGGATTGGAGCTCCAGCAGCCACTGTCAGGTGGCTCCTGTGTATTCCAACAATTTTGCTAAAACATAGCTTTAAAAACACCACATTTTTTTTTTTTTTTTGGCCATCCTTCACTTTCCTTACCAACTTCAGTTCAATCCAAGTGTTGATGCTCTTGATACTATTCCTACAGGACTGTGTCACATTTTAATGTTTACTTTTTGTTTTCAACTCAAGATGTCCAAAAGAGAACTCATTATCTTTCTCCTTTTCTGAATTTTCCTATTATAGTTAAAGGTAGCTTCAATTTTCAGATCTGAAAGCGTAGTGTCATCTTCAACTCCTCTTTCTTCACATATGATATCGGTTGGCAAATCTTATAATTTCTTCTTCTACAATCTCTTCAGCATTTTTGGGCAGTATCTCTTTCCTGCTAGGCTTCTAACTGGTCTCCTGTTTCAGGTCTCTCCCTACTACAATCCATCTTCCAGAGTTGCCAAAGGGATTTTCCTAAAGAATTGCTAAGACCGATGGATGTGGCTCTCTTCAACAATGAATTGATTCAGACCAGTTACAATTGTTCAGTGATGAAGAGAGCCATCTATACCTAGGGAGAGGCCTGCGGGACCTGAGTGTGGAACACAACATAGCATTCTCGCTCTTTCTATTGTTGTTTGCTTGCATTTTTGTTTTCCTTCTCAGTTTTTTTTCCCCCTTTCTAGATCAAATTTTTCTTGTGCAGCGAGATAACTGTATGGTTATGTATACATATACTGGATTTAACATATATTTTAGCATATTTAACATGTATTGGACTACCTGCCATCTAGGGGAGGGGCTAGGGGAAGGAAGGGAAAATTTGGAACAGAAGGTTCTGCAAGGGTTAGTGTTGAAAAATTATCCATGTATATATTTTTTAAATAAAAAAACTATAATAATAATAATAAAAAGAAAAAAAAAAGAATTGCTAAAACCATATCACACCCTTCACTCCCTACACAAAATTCAGCAGCTCTCTATTCCCTTTAAGATCAAATATAGTTCTTTTTTTTGGTATTTAAATCTTTTCACTATGTATACTTCCCTACCTTTTTACATTCTATTCTTCTCCATATACTGTATGATCCAGTCCTACTGACACACTCATTGTCCTTCATATACAGCACACCTTTTCCATGCTTTTGCAAAGGCTGTTTGCCATACTCAGATGCTCTTCCTCTTAATTTTCAACTCTTAGAAGAATCTCTGTCTTCCTTTACTCAGCTCAAGTATCAGCTACAAAAAGTGTTTCCTGATCCCCCCCAACTACTAATGCCATTTCCTCTAAGACAATCACCCACCAGTTGCATATTTATCTTGTGTTCACTGACTCATTGTTATTTCTCCTCATTAGAACGTGAAGTTCCTTAAAGATAGGACTGTTTTTACTCTTTCTTTGTATTTCCAGGGCTTAGCCCAGTATTTGGCACATAGTAAATACTTCACAAATGTTTGCTGATTGATTGAATCTCTATTACCTGTACTTGTTTTTTTATCTTTTGCATGTCTCTAAAAATTCAATTTGGTTGGTAAATTCCCCTTCACCAATCTCTTTAGATATCCTTCTTTCAATCTTATAAAAATTATTTCTCTTTGGGTTTTCAGAATCTTATTCTGAGAAGCTCCTGTTCCTTCCAAGTTCCTATCCATATTTTCCAGTAGATTTTTGGGTCCCGGGAATCTATTTGTCTTTGCTCTTTAACTCTGAAATTTACTCTCCCAAAACCTAGGGTGAATGTTGTTATACTATTATCCTGTATCATGAATTCTAAGATTGAGTGGTTCATCACATTCCCTCAAAGTTCCCAACATATCCACCCCAATATCAAATCACTCCTGTTGATAAGAATCTGGCACACAACAGAAATTTCTCTTGAATTTTTTTCACATTTTAAAGAGTAGAATTATAATAATTGCAAGTCAAGAAATTGTTAGGTGCTCTGCTTTTAGAATCAACAGTTCTAAAAGACATCTCGATAAGTGACCCCTCATTCCCCAATACTAGCTCAAGGCTCTAAGCCAGTCTTAAGATCTATTTCCTGAATTGCTCATTTATCTTGGTGGTCAGTAGTATACTATAATGACATTAACATTCTAGTACCTCCCTCTGCTGTTCTTTACCCAAATACATTCTACCCAATTTCTTCCATCTGGTTCCTGGATTTCCTCATAACTTTTTTTTTTTTTAAATGGATTTATGAAATCATCCATATGGAAGCAGATCATCAAACGCTCAGTGACTTACAGGCTTACAGGATTGCTTGGGGCACTGAGAAGTGAAAGATCTTGACATGAGTCACACAGAGCTTTTTATCACTGGAGGACCATTCAGAAAAGTTAGCCAAAAAGTAATGATTTTTTTCATCCACAATTCATGAAGAAAGTACACTAAACCTTAGTGAAGATTGTGAGCTCTGCTAAGTCAGTCCCCACAAAGATGAAATCGTGGGTCTCTTGTACTGAAATAAAACTAAAAACTACTGTTTCCAATTATAAATCAGCTTCAAAAACAAATACATCCATATCAAGGTTTCCCATCTTTCACTTACCAAGATCATTTTTTAAGATGATTTCAGACGGTGGTTCTGAATCCATTGGTACATTAATTAATGTATAGCATACATTTTCTGCAGCAGTCATGGTGTTTGCTTACGGGGACTCCACAGTATAGGTATTTTTGATGATATTGGGAATTCTAAAATAAGCACAAAATACCATTTCTTATTAAAAAGTTTCAAAAAGCCAATAAACACAACTGGCAAATAAAAGATACTCAGCTGTGCTTAAGAACTTTAAAACAGTTTAAGACTGGCCATGCACAGCACTGTATGCCTGTGATTCTTGCTACTGAAGTTGAGGCTGGTGGACCGCTTAAATTGGACATTTTTAATGTGAAGTCACTTGGGTGTCAGCACTAGATTTGGTGTGAGCCTTTGGGAGGGAAGGCCCTGGGCTGCCTAAGGAGGGGGCAAAGTGGCCCAAGCTGGAGAAGCAGCAAAACCAAAGCTCCTGTGCTGATCCTTCCTGAGATTAACCCGTGCGTGGCCAATGACCATCCAGCCTGGACAAGGTGAGGAGACCCAATCAGAATATTTCATAATAATCATAATCTAGGATTCAAAGGAAGTTGTTTCATTAGAATGAATATGTAAATAATACACATATGTGTCAAACGCCTGTGAAGAAAGCCTTGCACTCTAAGCGTATTTGATTTTTCTTTAAAAGAGACGGTTTCTGCCCAGTCTTCTGCCTATGAGAACTTGCAGCGGTTTAGGCAATAAAGATTCCTTAAGCCACAGAGAAGGCGCCAACCAGCTTTGGGAGAGAAAATCCCAAAACTACTCACTTATGCAGTCTCTCTCGCCGTTTTGCACGCATCGTGAGACACGGTTACAGCTCTGACAAAGTGCTGGGCCTGGGCAGAGCCTTCATTTACGCTGCGTGACCCTTGGCCCATCACGCTTCCTTTCCAAGGCTCAGTTTCTCCTCCCGAGAGGAGTTTTCTTCCACCTATTTCCCCTTTTTTATACCTATTCCAATTTCATTCTACCTAGTTCAGTGTTTCTAAGTCTTCAAAGTGGGATATTTTTGGAGACGATGCGTGGCTATGGGGTGACTGGTCCACGCGCATTATAAGCGGCTGCAGCCGCCGTGGCCGGCCGCAGCGCACAGGGCGCAAAGAGAGGCAAAGGCGCTGCGGTGCCCGCCCTCGGGGAGCTTCCCGGCTAGCGCACGTTAGGGCGAGCACCTGCGCGCAAACAACAGGGGGGAGGCACTTCCTGGGGAGGGCACGCAAGTGAGGGGCCGGGGGGCGCTCCCGGGAGACTCTGGCACGGACGCCCCCCGGGCTCGGCCTGGGCAGGGCCCGGCCTTCCAGCCTCCAACTCGGAGGCCCCGAAGCCTAGGCCCGCGGGCGCGGCTGGAGACCAGGCCCCGGCTTTTCGGGTGTCAGCCGCGGGGGGGACTGCCCTGAGGGTGGGGGTCAAAGGCCTCACACACATCCCCCTCCCCGCTCTCACTCTCGCCTGGGGGGAGGGCTCCGGGAAAAGGGCCGAACAGGCCCCGGGACTTGACCCCTTCCGCAGGCCGCCCTCAACCTCCTTCCCAGCGAAGCGGCGCGGCCCGATCTTGGGGCCCGCGGCCCGGACCCCGGCCCGACCTGGACCCCTACCCGCTACCTGGTCCGGGGCGGCGGCGGCGGCGGCGGCAGCGGCAGCTCCACAGAGTCCCGGGCTGACGTGGAAGGGATGAAGACCGAAGCCACCTAGCGTCTACGGAGGCCCGGAGAGGACACGCCTCCTCCCGCCGTGCTGCTTCGCGTCCCACGTCCTCGGCCCCGCCTTCGCCTCTTCCGCTCACGCTGATTGGTGAAACCAATGGAGCGGTCCAGGAACTCGCCCCCTGCTGGGCGGCTGCGCATGCCCGAGAGCGCTCTGGTTGGGCTGGTGTGTATCTGCTGCCCCCCATGCAGCGGTCTGGTTTGCAGCGCTCCGGGCAGCTGCTTACGGGGCACTGGAGAGACCCAGAAGTTATACCACAGGGTAATGTACAACTTAACGTGGACATACCCTGAAATTCCCGGAGTCGGGAAGCCCGGCTGTGCTTGCCTCAGCTTCCTCGCTTGTAAAATGGGGGTAACAACAGCGTCGCCCTCCCAGGGTGTTTGTGAGAATCTAAGGAGAGGATAGGTAAAGCCAGCAGCAATGTTCAGGGATGCGCGAGGTGTAAGCGCGTTGTAACGCAGGAACCCTGGTGCAACTGACGAGCCTTCCCGGGAAACAGAGCTTAAGGTTGCGTTTTAAAGGAGGATAGGAGACGGGAGGGAGAGCATACCAGACAGAGCGCTACTACATAGACTAACTCCGGAGAAGGCAAGGTAAGAGGGGAAAGGAGGCGGCGGAGAACTGATGATTCTTAGAGCTTAGAATGTGGGGAGATAATGAGTTAAGGTGCAGCTTCCAACCATTTGGTCCCTGAAGGAGAAGTGTCTATCCTTGAGCAAATGACATGTTTTTGAACGCTTGATGATAGCTGTCCCCCAGGGAAAAAAATCCCCTATTCCTTCAAACAATCTACATAATATGATCTTGAAACCCTTCAAAAAGGCGATCTGTCTCATTGGGACACTCTCCAACTTATCAGGTGATAAGTCATCAGTGAGTGACCTGATGAACTTTTTTTTTTCTCAATAGTATTTATTTTTCCAAATATATGTAAAGATATTTTTCAATATGCTTTATTGTAAGACGTTGTGTTCCAAATTTTTTCTCCCTCCCTTCCTCCCTTACCTCCCCCATCTCCCAAACAGCAAGATGGTATAGGTTATACATTTACAATATTTTAAATATATTTTCATATTTCTCATACTGAGCAAGAAAAATCAGACCAAAAGTGGAAAAACTGCCAGAAAGAAAAAAATGAAAGAAAAAAAAAAGGTGAAAATATATGCTTCAATCCACATTCAGTCTCCACAGTTCTCTCTCTGGAAATGGATGGCATTTTCCATTCCAAAAACCTGCTGATCATTTCTTATAAAACAATAATATTCCACAACATTCATATACCATAACTTATTCAGCCATTTTCCCCAACTAATGAGCCTCCACTCAATTTCCAGTTCCTTGCCACTACAAAGAGGGCTGCCCACAAACCTTTTTGCCCGTGTGGGTCCCTTTCCCTTTTTATGATCTCTTTCAGATACAGGCCCAGAAGAGAGACGCTGCTGGGTCAAAGGGTACGTACAGTTTGATCACCCTTTGAGCATAGATCCAAATTGCTCTCCAGAATGGTGGGAGAAGTTCATAGCTCCAACAACAAAGCATTACTGTTCCAGTTTTCCCACAGATGATGAACTTTTGAAAGAACTTAAGTTTGTTTAGAGAGAAGAAAATATTTAAAGGGAACATGTAAGCTGCCTTTAAGTAGCTGGAGTACTATGTGGAAAATAGATTAGACTTGTTTGGCTTGGCTTCAGAGGGCAGTTAAAAAACAAACTTCTTAGATCTACCATAGAGGGGAATCTACCCCAAGAAATTGTGGATTTCCCTTCCCTGAAATTCTTCAAGCATAAGCTTGGGATCAGAAGATATTTTGGACCAGACTGTATTAGATCGGATGGATTTTGCAGTCCCTTCCAACTCTTTGGGTCTGTACATCTCTTCTCTGAAAATCACTTAAACTTCCTTGGCATTTAATTATCCATAAAGTGAACACTTAATTTTAATTATCTATAAATTTACTTAAAGGTTTTATTTATTTATTTTGCTGAGGCAAATGGGGTTAAGTGACCTACCCAGTATCACATAGCTAGCAAATGTTAAGTGTCTGAGGTCAGATTTGAATTCAGGTCCCCCTGATTTCAGGACTGTTGCTCTACCCACACTACACCATCTAATTGCCCCCTAAGTTTAATTATTTATAAATTATTTGAAATATTTGAATAAAATATTCTCTAAACTCCCTCAAATATAGCCCCATCTACTTTATTTTATCATAGTCTTCTAGTTTACATATTCTGTTTAAGTCCAATTGGACTACCCACTCTTCTCCTTTCTCACCTTACTTCTTTTCTTAGGACATTTATATATCCTTGGGTAAGTCAACACCTACATTCCTCCTGAATGAAATCTTTTTTTCCTTTCTTTTGACCAGTTCTTGGTCAATGCCTGTTGCTTCACAAAATCTTTCCTTATCTCCCTAATTAGAAGTGATCTTTTCCTCTTGAAATCTCTTACAACATTCTAACTTATTCCTGATATGAGATAGCTGGATGTTCCCTGAAGTTAGGAAAACATCTTCCTGAGTTCAAATCTAGACTAAGACACTATCAGTGTGATCCTGTCCAAGTCACTTCACCATTTGCTTCAGTTTCCTTATCTGTAAAATGAGTTGGATTAGGAAATGACCAAGCACTCCAGTATCTCTGCCAAGAAAACCCCAAATGGGATCAGGAACCTTCTATTTGCTGTTTGTCACATCTGATTCTTTCTACTAGATTTGTAGTAAACTCTTTTAAAGGCAGAGTTTCATTTTTATACTTGTGCCCTCTGTCCTTAGCAATCAATCAGTCAACATGTATTAAGTACCTTCTATGCGCCAGACATTATGGTGAGCATGAGGGATGCAAAAAATACACAAAAGACAGTCCCTGCTCTCAGGGAGTTTTCCATCTAGGCTCTGCTCTTGGTGACAAGGTAGTGGTTTTGATCAATTTTAGATGCGATCAGACGCATAAATCATGACACCATAAAATCTGAGCTAGAAGGAACCCCAGGAGATCTTCTGTCCCAACCCAGTACACTATAGTGGAAAACAATGAGATTTTGTGTCCCAGCTCAACTACTTATGTGATCTTGTGACGTCATGCAAATCATTTCAGTTCTTTAGTCATTGACAAGTCAATGAAACCACCATTACCACTTAACTGGGGATATGCAAGAAAAGCAGTCTGTCCTTTCAAGGGAACCCAGTTTTTTGGGAAAGACAACATACAAAGAACTGTGTACAAACAAGATACAGAAGGCTAAACTGGAGATAATAGGTAGTAAGAGGTAACAGGCACTCATATTAAGGTGCTTCTTGTAAGATAATTTTTAAAAAATGAAAAATAAAAGGTAAAACTTGGGACTTGGTATGCTCATCTGTAAAATGGGTGGAGGTCAACGGTGAAGTACTTGATTTTTAAGGTTCCTTCCAAATCTAAAATGAAGATCTTTGAGAAAGTCATACAATCTCGGCTTGAAGATCTTCAAGAAACTCATTTCTCAAAGTAACTCCTTACACTTTTACACAGCATTGTTAGGAAGTATTTCTTTATATACCCACCTTTGTAGCTTCCGATTGTCTTTAGTTCTGCTTTCCAGGGCCAAAAAACCCCCAAATCGATTCCCTATTACACATGACAAAATAACTTTAGACAATATTGATAGTAATTGAGGAATCCTATTAATTCAACCAGTTCCTACGTCAATTTCAATCTCACCATGCTAGTTAACCTGTTACATACATAATAAATAGTAATAGCAAAAACCAACCCAGAGTGCTGCATGGGTTTCCAAAGTCATATCCCCATTTTATGGATGAGGAGCCCAATTCACTGGTCCAGCATCACACAGGCCATGTCTAAGGTAGGAGCTTAGTGACCAGGAGCAGCTCACAGGGGTTGCTGCCTAGGGTCCCGGCTGAGGATCCTGCCAGGATAATCCCAAGGCTCTGCCCTGATGGAGGTGATAACAGTGGCTTGTCTGGGCTGGCACCGAGTACAGCCTCTCTTTTAGAGTAGCACTAGGAGGCGGTGAAGGGTGGGTTATTGGTCTGCTGTCCACAGGAGCTGCTTCTCAGGATAAATGGCCGAGGACATTGGCTGAAGCATTGGTATTCCCAAGGTTCTTGCATTCAGGGTCCAGGGACGTTTGCATTAGTCTGAAGGGAGATGGTGGGCAGGGCTGACTCACCTGGAGCCCTTGGCTTAACTTCTCTAAACCTGTTTCATCTCAAAAATGGGCCTCCCCGAACCTGTACCATCTGCCTCACAGGGTTGTTGTGGGCAAAGTCCTGGAGAAACTATAAAGCTCCCTAGACATCAGCTATCACCATTAAGGCCAAACTAGCAAATAACCTCCACTTTTGGCATGGGTCTTTGGGCCGTGATTTTTTACAAGCTTAACTTTCTTAAGTGTATTTAGACCAAAATGAGTTTAATGTTGCACAATAGTGCTAAGAGGCCGGCAAAGAGATCAGTAACTGGTGATTAAGATTAAGAATTCACCAGTTTGATGGTCTTGGCTCTTGGATTCAAGACAATTTCAATAGACTTGTGATGGAGAGAGCGAACTATGGAGACTGAGTGTGGATCACAGCATGGCATTTTCACCTTTTTTGTTGTTTGTTTGCTTGTTTTTTTCCCCTTCTCATTTTTTCTCCTCTTGATCTTTTTTTTTTTTTTTTTTTGGTACAGCATGATAAATGTGGAAATATATTTACAAGAAGTGCACCTATATTGGATTATTTACTGTCCAGGGGAGGGAGAAAAATTTGGAATATTAGGTTTTGCAAGGGTGGATGTTGAAAACTATATTAGAATGTATTTTGAAAAATAAAAAGCTATTATTATTTAAAAAAACACATTTTTATAAATTTTTATAAAGCTTATAACCTAAAAAAAACAAAACAAAAGAATTCACAAGTTTAAGAACAGAAAGGAGAGGCCATCTCCTTTCACCTGGTGATCTCACTGGTGGGAACAACCTAAGGATGTTAACGACAAGAGGAAAGACCTGACAGTACAAAAGTACTTATAGTAGTGTAGCAGTGTTATTTATAATATTGAAATATTATTAACTATATAAATATCCAGACTGAGGAATGGTAGAATCTGTTTCCCAGAATGGGAAAGAGTTCCCCCCACATTTGAGGCTGTCCAATTTCCTTTAAAGCTCAGGTAGCATCTTCTACATTTACATTTTCTGATCCTTCATCAATCTCTTATCTCTCCCAACTGAAAGGGGTCATTAAAAAAACAACAAAAATGGATGATGTACATAGAAAGGATCAGCAGAAAACAAACAGGATGTTTATGGCCTTGTCATTCCTTTTTATAATAAACAAATATGGAAGGTCTCAATTTTTAAAAAGTGTTTTTTTCCCCTCGAGGCAATTGGGATTTAAGTGACTTGCCCAGGGTCACACAGCGAGGCAGTGTTAAGTGTCTTGAGACCAGTTTTGAACTTAACTCCTCCTGACTTCAGGGCTGGTGTTCTATCCACTGCGCAACCTAGTTGCCCCCAAAAGTGATTTTTAAAGAAGAATCAGTCCTAGATAATTTGGTGGTTCCTCCCATCCTCTATTCCAGCCTCACTGCCTTGTCACTCTCATTTGGGCCGAGAATAAAGGGCATATACTTTTCCCCTTTCAGTAAAGCAAATTTCAAGAAAATTAAAATCACATTGGCTAAGATGACAGGAAAAAATAATGATGATTGTTGGAGGGGATGTGGGAAAACTGGGACATTGATTCATTGTTGGTGGAGTTGTGAACGAATCCAACCATTTTGGAGAGTAGTTTGGAACTATGCTCAAAAAGTTATCAAACTGTGCATACCCTTTGATCCAGCAGTGTTACTACTGGGATTATATCCCAAAGAGATTATAAAGAAGGGAAAGGGACCTGTATGTGCACGAATGTTTGTGGCAGCCCTTTTTGTAGTGGCTAGAAACTGGAAACTGAATGGATGTCCATCAGTTGGAGAATGGCTGAATAAATTGTGGTATATGAAAATTATGGAATATTACTGCTCTGTAAGAAATGACCAACAGGATGATTTCAGAAAGGCCTGGAGAGACTTACACGAACTGATGCTGAGTGAAATGAGCAGGACCAGGAGATCATTATATACTTCAACAACAATACTAGATGATGACCAGTTCTGATGGATCAGGCCATCCTCAGCAACGAGATCAACCAAATCATTTCTAATGGAGCAGTAATGAACTGAACTAGCTATACCCAGAAAAAGAACTCTGGGAGATGACTAAAACCATTACATTGAATTCCCAATCCCTATATTTATGCACACCTGCATTTTGATTTCCTTCACAAGCTAATTGTACAATAATTCAGAGTCTGATTCTTTTTGTACAGCAAAATAATGTTTTGTCATGTATACTTATTATGTATCTAAGTTATATTTTAATATATTTAACATCTACTGGTCATCCTGCCATTTAGGGAGGGGTGGGGTAAGAGGTGAAAAATTGGAACAAGAGGTTTGGCAATCGTTAATGCTGTAAAGTTACCCATGTATATATCCTGTAAATAAAAGGCTATTAAATAAAAAAAAAAAAAAAAAAAAAAGAAAATTAAAATCACACACAGTAACTTTTAACAATGGAGACATCAAGTGACAAAAGTTTTTTTTGTTGAAACTGTCAAAGAAAAAAAATACCATGATCAGTTGAAACAATTTTATTTCACAGTTGCCTTTAAAATCATAAAGACAAAATGTTTCCCATATAAAAACAGGAGTGCTGATACCCCATTCTTTCTAGAAAATGATTACATCCTCCCTCTTAAAGAAAATGCACCCAGTTATAACCTTTCAGTTAGGTTTCTTGGGAAAATCCTTCCAGGACTGATTCCTAAGAGCGTCTCATTCTGTAACTCTGCATCTTGTTGAAAGCATGGATAATAACTGGCATATGGAGAGAAGTGTTCCTTTTAGACTTGCTAATATAGACATAGACTGGCCGACACAAATCAGTGCTCCATTGGCTCATCAGCCTTCTCTGCAGGTTCATCAGTAGGCTGAGCAGGCTGAAGAGGAAAAACACAAAGAGGACATTCAGTCAACAGCAACCACACAGCAGGTGGTTAGTTCCAGACAGTAAACCAAGCCAAATTCTGAATAACATGGGGTAATTTTTGTTTTGTAAAATTATACTGACAAGAATTAAGGCCTGACCCTAAACTTCCCATCACTGACTCCTACTTAGTGTTAATGTTCACTTAGATCTCACCTCTGTCTTTGTTTTCTGTCATTTTCTTATATTAATGGAAGTACTTTTTCATTCCTACTTGAAACTACTTGATACTCATTCCTATCAAAACAGAATTTACATTCATCTATTCTTTAACCATCATTTAGATTATAATCTGATTATACTTCTGCAAAAGGTTAGAAAAATCTTTTCAATGGGACTGCAAGATATATATATTTTACAAAGGACATGATAGAAAAAAAAAAGTCTGGTTTGCAAGGAGCTCCATGACCTACCTGTGCTTTTCTCTGTGGTCTTTCTTCAAGACCTTCCAGGAAAGGAGACACATCATCATCGTCATAGATTGTGAACTCCAAGTCTTTCCCAACAATTCCAATGGAAACATTCTGGGAAGCAGAATTAAAAAAATATCAAGATACCAAATAAGCTATAAATGCCTCAATAAGCTGCTATTAAATTGACTCTTCCATCTGGAGACAGAAATAAAAATCAGGCCAAGAAACACCCAATTAAGAAAAGAAAGATGGAAATTCTTTATTGGATTTAATGGATTTTGTCTTAAAATTAAAAAAGGGGATGGAATAGACAGTTTTACAAAAAATAAAAATCTATTTAAAAAATTTGATCATTTATAAAGTTAAACTTTAAAAAAAAAATCAGATTATAGCCATATTTTTTCCTTTTTCTGATTTCTGTGAAATATTAGATAATCTACTTGCAAAATTTACCAACTCCCTAGTAGGAAACTTAACATCTAGCAAATGGAAAAAAAAATTTGATTTATCAGCTAAAAGAAATTACAGAATTAATGGGGAAAAAAATACAGCATTTCCTATAACACTAGACAGACCATAATAAATAATACATTTGTTATAAATAATGCATACATAATATAAATATATAATTAAACAATAATAAAAATATTATAAATATAAATAACAAATAAAGCATACAAAACTTTAGATGTACAGTGCTAGCTCTCGCTAGAAAAATTAAGCCCCAGACAGGTTAAAATGTTTACTCAATTATGGCCATCTGGGAAGAGGGCTAGGAAAATTGGGGTTGGAAGGTACAACTGTTTGGTGAGAAGACAAGCCAAGTTACCTCTTCCCAATCTAAAACAAGCTATATGACTTTTATTTCAGCACCATGACGTTAATTTCATTGATGTCATGTCAATTCCATTAATGAATGGAATGTAACTGAAAAGCAGTGAAATTTACCTTTGTAGTTAGGTCCTGTTCTGCAGGAAGTGTTTCCCGTAAGGCACGCAGACCATGCTTCACCAGCTCATTCAAATTGCCTAGAAGGGCAAAAATAAATGAATTCGCTTTCCCTTACAAGTTAAACTTCCATTTATCAAACCTGCCATTTTAAATCCATGTTTTGCCCAAATATTTAGCACTTATCAGGCAAACCAGCCATCAAAATCAGTAACTAGTCACAAATACTTTAATAAAAAAAAAACAAAAAAAAAAACAAAAAAACACACTCATCAACAGCACCTGATCAGTCAAGATTAAGCTTGCCTTCTGGCGAAAATACTCGATGGTTTCTTCAGTTTGTTTTACTATGTGAGGTTACACTGAGGTTTTGGGTCATAAAAACACATAGTCTTTATAGTTAGGCTGTAAGAATGAGCCTGTCTTTTCAATAATGAGGTGATTCCGGCCAATTCCAATGGATTTGTGATGGAGAGAGTGCATCCAGAGAGGACTATGGGGAATGAATGTGGATCACAACATAATATTTGCACCTTTTTTGTTGTTGTTTGCTTACTTTTTGTTTTCGTTCTTATTTTTTCTTCCTTTTTGATCTGATTTTTCTTGTGCAACATAATTGTGGAAAAATTATAGAAGAGTTGTTCATGTTGATCCTATACTAGATTGCTGTCTAGGGGAGGGAATGGGAGGAAGGGAAGGAGAAAAATTTGGCATATAAGGTTTTGCAAGGGTGAATGTTGAAAACTATCTTTGCATGTATTTTGAAAATAAAAATAAAAATTAGAAATTAAAACAAAAAACAATAATTGAAAACAGTAAAATAAAAAAAGAATGAGCCTGCCAGGCAAGCGTTGCCTTCTGGATTAACTTCTCTAATTTCACTCCGTTCTTGCTATTTTCTCTCCAAGATGCCTTACATATAAAGGTCAAAATGGACTCAGTGATAAAAAAGAAATCAGAAAAAAGGCTTAAGGAATTTTAATATACCTTACCCTTAGTCTTTCCTTTCCTATTCCCTACCCCTTTTCCTCACTATAGGGAAGTATAGCCTTTTGTTAGTCTCATCTCTTAGCTCTCTTTTTTATAGTCTTTCTCTCAATTGTTGGAAGTTGAAAGATGCTGATTATTATCAGATTATGGACTTGGCTAGCTGAAGGAGCAGAATCTCAGGCTTTCAGAAAGGCCTCTGAGTAGGGGTAAAGACCAGAGTATGGCAGGGGAAGGAAGGAAGGTAGGTTATATCCGTGGCAGGACACTTCAGCAGAGGGAGCTTTCATAATAAGGTTGTTAATTTTCTTCATTAAAGGACTGTAACTTTCACCCTCTCATTAAAGAGTTGAAAAAGAACAAGCATATGACTTACAGTCACTAAACTTGGACATACACCGCTCCAAGTAAGTACGGGCAGACTGTGAACGGGCTCCAATGGACATAGCCCGACAATCAAAATAGTTTGCAGATGGACAAGTTTGGAAGATGTGAGGACCCATATCCTGCAAAAAGAAAAAAATACATGTTAATTGCTTAAGCTAAATATGCATGAAAAAAAATTCCATGATGTTTATAATAAATCTGGGTATAATGCAATTAAAAGTTTAATATTTCTTAATTTTTTTATTTTTAATTTCTTAATTTCCCTTTTTAATTTTTTAAATGCAATTTTAAAATTTCTTTTTAAATTTCTTAAATACAAAGTACATGATAATTTCACTTTGTAATCTGGAAAAAAGATAAATTTTGCTTAAATAAGAAAACAATTTATGGACAGACTAAAATGCCTCCAAGGAGATAAATTATAGCAAACTCCCAACCACAACCATGTTTACTAGTTTTGGTTTTGTTTTGCAGAAAATATGTATATAAAACATGCTTACACCAGTGGTTTAAATATTAAAAAAAAAAAAAAAAAGAATTCCTCATCTATATGAGCCTATTAACCCAATTCTCAGTATATAAGCATTCAGCTCAAGCTGCTGAATCTGACAGATCAATGAACCTGAAGTCAGGAAGGCTTGAGTTCAAATCCTCAGACACTTGGTAGCAGAGTGATTTTGGCCAAGTCATATAACTGCTGCCTGTATCAGTTTCCCCATCTGTAAAATGGGTATATTAAGAGCACTAATCTCCCAGGATTGCTGTAAGAATCTAATGAGATCATAACTATAAAATCCTAGGGAACCTAAAAACATGGGGGAAAAAATGCTAGCTATTGGTGTAATTGTTATTAAGTACCTTTTGAAGTTATTATTCCATATAATTACCAATGAAGCTCAGAATGACAGTTCAAAGATAACAAAATATCTAACATTAAGAACTCAATTTTTTTTTTTCAGGACACTATACCTACTATAGCAGAAAAGTAGACTCACAGTTCAGAAAGATTTTCAAAAAAGTAGTTGAAAGAAAGTTGAAATAAAGTTTTTCCAATTAAAATGCAGTTTTATAAAAACTCAATTAAGCCAACCATGCTACTCTTTAAACATTTCAGTAAGTCAAAATGTGAATGTGCCTTTTTGCTTCAGACAGTGGTTATTAGTATACATATGAATATGCAAAGGATTTGAGATTTGTCAGCAGCAGAAGGACTTCTAGTGTGGGAACTCCTTCCACCTGCTTCATTACAATGCTTAACAGAAAAGTTCAAGGGAGTTGTCTGGGCAAAGCTCCAATGAGTTGCCTAATGGTCACAGAGCCAGTAAGTGTAAGAAGCAGGACTAAATCTGAATCTTGCTGACTGTACTGCACAGCCTCTGATTAAAAATATGCAAATACAGATTATAGGCATATATCTATATCTGCTTACGAGACGAAAAGCACTTCATAAAGGAAAGCTACTTTAAACATTTAATTTCATTCAATAGAGATGAGTTTGTACTTACATCATAGCCAGCAATAAGCAGTCCCACGCCATATGGTCTCCGGCCGTAACGCTGTGTTGGTATCTGGGTCTCTTAATCTAGTTAAAGACTTTTACGAAATATGCATAAACAGGCTGTTTCTTTTCAAGATGTCTTCCTTAATCTAAGGAAACCATGGGACTCTTGGGGTATCATCATGGTTTAGCTCTCAAATTATACCATTTTTATGATAAACACTAAAAATCCCCCTCATATGCCAGTACAAATTTGTGAAATCACCTCATTTTTTTGTTTGATAAAACACAGTGGTCTGAGTTTTCTCTTTAGACTAAAATTCAACATTTTGGGGTCTTCACCAAATTAAAGCACGAATCCCCAAGGACTCTCTTCTCATGCAGGATGCCATTTCATGGTGCAGAACTTTCAAGAAGCATGAATGTTATGCATTATTTGGGATAGTCTGCTGGGACTTAAAATCTCCAGTTTCCACATGGCTCCAGGAGCAGTAAGTATGCGCATATGCACATGTATGTGGGATTCTAGGCAACATCAGTCACTTTCAAGGATGTGGTCAGAGGCAACCAAATCCCTTGTCTTAAACACATTTACAACTTCCAAGCTCATACCCATAACTATTAACACAAAAAGATACTGCTTCCAATTAGAGAAACTAGGCGAGACACCGGAAGAGGTCTATCAAACACAAATCTGGAATCCAGACACTCCTGACGCATGAAGTTGCTAGAAAACAAAAAAAGTAGAATTTTAGAACCCAAGACAATTTCTCCAAATGAATATGTTGGTTTAATTTTATGTGACTTTGGGGATTCTTTTCAGACTTTGACAAAAATCAGGAAGATTCCCTTTTGAAGCCAACAGGTCAGAATTATTAGATCAATAAAGGTAAATGTACTGAATTATAGATATATGATAGAAATAGATACAGAATTATAGTTCTCAATTTGGAATGTATAAATCCTCCAAGATGTTGTTATAAACTTGGATGAGAAAAATTACATCTTTATTTCTAAATGACATCTAGCATTTTCATTAATGATTTTAAAAAGAGGTCCATTGCTTTCATCAGTGACAGGATTCTTGACCCATAAAGGGCCAAAATTTCCTGTTCTGTATCTACAAGGGCAGATTGTCTCCACTGAAAAGTAAAGAAAGAACCTGTAAAATGTGTGATGAGAAGGCAGTATGACTCTTGAAAGGTAAAAGTAATTTCTGATTGATCTGCTTCCGTTTTTTCATGAACAGAAGCTGTTGTGGTCTCCTTCCAAGCTGGTTCTTATTCTCACCATCTGTGTGCCTCAGCCAAACTTCTTCCTTGGGTTGCTTTGGTGACCTTACTACCTTGCCAGCAACTTATTGGGCATCTGTCTGAATGTCCCAAAGGGATGAGGCTTAACTCAGTATGTCAACATGGTTGGGAGAGAACGCACTGGACTCAGAGGCAGGAGGCCAGGCAGGCCTCAATGTCCTATCTGTACAATGAAGGGACCCTTCCAGCTCGAAACCTCCTAGGTCTATAAAAAAGTGGCTCTTCCCCTTTCCTCACCTTCTGCATTCCTGCTGAGGTATCACTTAGCTCTCAAAATGAGGAGTCCCCTGGGACTCCTGGTCTTCCTCAGCACCATGTCTCCTGTCTTCTCTTCCCAGTCTGCCACACCGTTCCTTCAGTTCAGCCTTTTCTTGTCTTTCCTGCACTATGCAATCCTGTCCCACCTATCCCTCCCTAGCAGATTCCCTCTCCTATCCAGCCCTCCCCCTTCCCCTCCTCTCCCCCCAGAAAGCCCTGACCATGTCTGCTCTCCTCAAGGAGCTGCAGTGGCTCCTTGTGGCCATTGTTTGGCTGACTAACCCATCTGTTATCATGTGACTCCCCCTCACTCACAACAGATTCCAAACAGACCAGCATGGCTCCGCCTCTGCTGCCTGCTGGCCTTTGGGGATTTCCTTCTCTCCATGAGGCCTTGGCCCTGCCTTCTCCCAACCCCAAAGTGCACCATTCTTTATATTTACTTATTGATGCTCCATGAGGGCAGGCCCCGATTCGTTTTTGTGCCCCCAGTCCTTGGCAGGAGATTTTCACTGGAGGGCACTTAGTAAATATTTGTGGAATGGGATCAGTAAGTGTATCCAGGGCCTGGGATACATGACTCCCTTCCTGTGAAGGTACAGAACACTGGGATGGCTCTGTGTACTGGAGAAGAAACAAGCACTCAGATAAATGTGTTCTAAATTAGAATAGGAATATAAAGTGCTGTGATCAGAGCCTATGAAAAATGAAGGTGCTCCAGAAGCCCATAAAAACAGGATCACCCTCTCCAGAGATGAATGTTGAGTGCCAAATTGATCTTTAATTTTTTATAAGTAATCTAGAAGAAAGTATGCAGCAAACCTTCCAAGATGGCAGCTCACCCTGAGCTCTCCTAGGAGCAGAGTGCCAGGCTGCCACAAGCACATAGCATGCTACAAGTCCTCAACCAATACTGGCTGAATTTTATCGACTAAACTATGTGAAGAGCATCTGAGGATGTGTGAAGAGTCCAAAGAGTGGCAATCGAGCTTCATAATGAGCAGCAGATGCAAGGTAGTATATTTAAGGAAAACTGTTCCAGGTTATACTTATAAAATTACAGCTGAGGAAAGGGGCTGAGTAGTCACTGCTGGGAGTTTGCTTTTATTGTGCTGGGGCCAAGATAAAGCCAACATCTGAGGGCTGCCCGCTAGTCACTTAACTGGTAAAGGGTTTAGTTGGGACAGTCTTTGGCCAAGGAAATGCTAAGCACCAGCAAAAATTTGGGAACCAGAAAAAAACCTGTAGGAAATCATGGTCTATCTGCCTAGTGTGTTCCATTTTAGCTGCTGCCCCTCAACAAAAGGGTTGTTTGTCCTTTGTTTTGGAGAACCAATGACATCAAGGGTAACATCTCAACTCGCAGAAGAACTGGATTTAGGTTAGGCAAAGTTGTACCAAGGTGTCAGCTTCTCTCTCTTCCTGAGTCATCAAAGTCCAGCGGCAAGACAAGTAGGGATGCCAGGGATGCCAATGGATGGCACCAGCAGATTTAATGCTGGTCAAGCTCCAAAGGTTCCAAAACACCCGCTTCAGCCACTTTCATGGCCATTGGAACAAACTGTTCTCGTCCCCCTTCCTCAGGGTTAAGTCCTCACAGGCCCGAGGGTCACCAAGAGGACGCGTGACCAGTCTGAGTGGGTGTGACTGCGGCCCAGGCTGCAGCTTCTTGAAGCCCCAGTGGGAGCTGGGTGAAGGCGGACACCACAGGTGGAAGAGTAGCCCTGAAAGGGGGTCGGCAGTCCCTTGTGTCAGAGGTGCGAGTCATGCCTGAGCACCTTGGACAGAAGAAAGCAACTGAAGAGATCAGCAAAGCAGTATGGTAGGAAAAATGCCGGGTCAGGACTCGGGAGCTCTGACTTTCAATCCCGCATCTGTCACTAATCAGTTACATGACTCTGGAGGAATCACAAGAAGATTGGACCAGGATTCTAAAGTTCTAGGAAAAGGATTTTGCACAAGGACATAGTAAAAAATGGCCAAAACTTAGTTACGGAAAAGTGTTAAGAGAAAAGGGATGTGAATAAAGTCTCCAGAACTACAGCCCAGGTACCTAACACTGAAAAAGCCTCAACACAGACTTCTCCGATAAATCCCAGAGAAACAGGGAACACTTAAAGCATGAAAGCACTTCCTTCTCCATCATTCTAGAATACTATTTGAATTGTACAGTCTGATGCTCTAAGAATTGCTACTTTAGAGGGTGGCAAAACAAACTGTTGAATATATTAATGATATGTAACAAAAGGTTTTTTTTTTTTGATATACATTCACACATATGCCTAAGAAGGGTTTGTAAAATAACCTCTAATGGATCTGTCACGCATGAATTTAAGGGAAGTTGGGGATATCTGGAAAACATCCTTAACTTTTTGAAGACAACTATGTCCCACCAAAATGCTTCTCCCAGTGCTAATGTCAAACTGAATGAAGTGTTTGTCTGACTCAAAACAGTTCTAAAAAGAACAGAGATATTCTATATAATGCAAAATATTTCTGGTAAATAAGTCCTCTATATCTCAAAATGTAATTTGGACTAATTTTACAGCTGCAGAGAAATAAACCACCATTTAAAGAGATATTCAGCTAGTTATTCACAAAAATAAATAGGTGGCTAAAATGGTATACTTCTTTAGAGACTGCTTTCTGGGTATGACTGGATGTTTGTGTATGTATCTGAGTTGAAGACAAAACTCTTATTGCCTAGATGAAAGCAAACATGAGGTTTCTGTTTCACTTTCTATGACCAAAATGAATTATCTGAATAAGAGTTTCTTCCTTGATTGACACGAAAATTTGTTTGTTGACTCTGATTCATAAGTAAAATTAAAAAAACATAAGTTGGATATATATTATTTTTTAAAAATAAGCTGATTTTTTTTGGGCAGAGTCCCAAAACAAAACAAAAAAATCAAACAACTAAAACCCATCTTCCTTAATGTCTATCTGATGTGAAGGAAGGGGAAGTTCTCTTTTAGCAATATCTGATATCAACTCCTCTCCATTTAATTAGGAAACCACTAAAGCCATAGGAAACTGTAACTAGGAATCATAACCAGGCAGGCCCCAGGATACAATATTCTGCTTTGACCATCAAGCAGGAGAACCTCTGGCTCCTCCCTGTTACTGTAAACACACCTGCTCTCCTCTCCCTCTTGGATGAACAAGCATCACTACCATGAAAGGTTAACAGTCTAGTGCCCCATGTCTCTCTGTCACTGTGATTCTATGGTACTATGTGCTTACCTTTCCTCAAACCATCCCACTTTCTCATAACCTTCCATTGCACCCTCTGGAACTCTCGTTCCTTTGTTAACAAAATTCCTTTATACCTGTGCCCTTCCCACAGAAATGAGAGGATAAATAGTCTGTATTTGATTTTTATTTCCATGTTATTTTCTACTCATAGAATGCAAACACTTTGAGGACAGGGACAGTTTCATTTTTGACTTTGCATTCCAGATGCCCAGAACATAACACATAGTAGGTGCTAAAAAATCCTTGTCAAACTCTTGCTCAAAGTTATTGAATATAGGAGTTTGGATTCTCATCCAGGTGTGTGATAGTCGTATAAGTAATAGCTAACATTGACACTGCACTCTGAGGTTTGCAAAGCACTTTACATACATCATCCAGTTTAATTCTCACAACAACCCTGAGATGCAGGTGCTATTATCTACATGTTACAGATGAGACAACTGAGGCTGAGAGAAGTCGAGTGCCTTGTCTAGCGTCCCACAGGCAGTAAGAATGGTAGCAATTCACATTTCTAAGGCAGCTGCTTGGTGCCAGGTTCTGCCCCAAGGGCTTTATGACTGTCTCACTGGATCTTCTCAACAACCCTGGAATAACCCGGTGCTAATATTAGGATTAAATGACTTGCCTGGGGTTCCACTCAGGTCTCTTCCCCAATATTCCACATGGTCTGGCTCAGAGAGCATAACTGCCTTCCTTCAAATGATTGTGGAAGCACAATAAGTTGGAAGGAGCTGTAGAGATCGTCTAGAGGTTTGATGTCAAACTCAAATGGAGCCCACTGACTTCTATCTGCCAATTACAAGTGCATCTGGTTCAGGCGGGTTTACTCCTCTGATCTGGTCCGAGCCCTCTATCTTGGAGAGAACGCCAAATCCAGTGCTTGGCACTCTGTCAAACTGCCTCCTCCACAGTAGCTAAATAATAGCCCTTAAGATGTGGTTTTGGCCATCTCTCAAAAAAGTAAATGCTAATCTGAGTATCATTTGGCAGAACTTGTTGCTACACAACTCAGAAAGGACATTATTCTCCTAGCACAGAAATGGCCCCCAAACACTCCGTACTCACCACAAGAGCCTAGCATCAGCAGTGAGCCCAGCAATTGAGATTCCAATATGGTTATCAACATGTAGAATTTTTTTCTGATGAGCTGCCAGTTCTGATTGTGCCCTCTACATATGTGGAGACAATAAGGAAAAAGAAAACAAATTTTAGTCTGTTATTCTGCAATGAAATTTGAAGTTATCAAAGTTTCTAAGAAGGTGAAATATTTATTCTAAAAATTCAATCTTCTACTTTACTTACCTTCAAAGCAACCAGTACAGCATGGGTTTTTGATTTCAGGCCCACAGTAGCTGAGCCTTGTTTGACAGCTTCCATTGCATATTCTATTTGATGAATTCTGCCCTAAAAAAGAAAAAAAAGAGGAAATAATAAATATTCTAGAAACTCTGTAATGTGAAATCAATGTATTATTTTATATATATAGTTAAATCAAGTCTGTCAATTTTTTTGCTTAGCTTCCAATTTAGTAAAAAATACAAAGTTTCAGAAATATCTACAGAAATCTATCACCTTCCATTTACTCAATGAGATTTATGCCACATGATAGGATCTCATGAGATGTGTTCTTAATATAGTTTTAAAATCACCAAGATATTCCCAACAATCGAAAAGGAGGGGAATTTTTTTTTTACCTGAGGGCTCCAAACAGTGACATCATTGTCATACTGGTTACGAAACTGAAAGCAAAGGAAAAACTGCATTAAGTATAAAGGGCATCAGTGCAAATCCTAGCTGTTGATCTAACAACACATATCCTTTCTTTTTCTAATTTTCTTTTTTTTTAATATTTTTTCCCCCAAAACATATGTATAGTTTTCAACATTTACCCTTGCAATTTTTTTTTTCTCCCTCCCTTTGCCCCCTCCTCTGGAAGCCCAGTAACCCAATATATATTAAACATGCGCAATTCTTCTATACATATTTCCACAATTATCATGCTGCACGAGAAAAATCAGATCAAAAAAGAAAAAATAATTTCCAATATTAACCTCAAAATATATTTATTTCACTGAATAGTTTAAAATTTTAGCACCCATTTAAAAAATTTTTGAGTTTTGAATTCTTTCTTCCCCATACCTCCTCCCCTCCATAAAAAGAAGGTAATCGATATATTACATGTACGTGTTAAATCATACAAAACATTTCCATGTTGTTAAACATACAGGCTCTCTCAAATTTCCATAATGTTCCAACTCAGCTAATAATGCTCATGGTTCACGCAGAGATAGGAGAGATTTTAAGAAATCTTAGTTTAAGCCCCTGCTTTTAGAGAGGAAGAAGCAAAAGCAGAGAGGTCGATACACAGCAGTTGCCTACCTTTGTGTATTGGATCCCAGGTCCCCTAACTTCAAACCAGCAGCTCTGTTCACGATAGTTTTTAAGGGCGCTCCCCCCCACCCAGGGCAAAAAGAGCCGTCTGACAAGAGATCGCGCAACGGGAGGGCAGGGAGGGCACGTTCCCTTGGGCACGCTGCGTAGTAAGGGCAATGTGTAACTTTCCAAGAAGCAGAAAGGCTGCGCTGCGCGGATACAAACAATCGCCCCCAGCAGGCGTCGGGGGCTCCCTCTGCCAAGACTCCCCGGGACGGTGTCAGAAGCTTCCGGGGAGGGAAAGGATGCAGGGCCCTGCCATGAATATTCATATTCCTCTCGGGTCAATTTCCGATAATATAATGAGGAGGGGGGGGGAATCCGTGCGCTTTACAATGAAGTCATTTGAGAGCGCAGGGGGACTGGGCCGAATGGTCTTGGCTGAGGCCCTGTCCCGGCAGTCAGTGATGGCCCGAGGGGTCAGAGAATTGAGGCCCTTTCCCACTCTGGGTCTGTTTCCCCGGAAGTCAAAGGGTTGGACAGGAAGGCTGGGTCGTAAAGCGGGGCGACCCGTGGGGGACAGACCCCCCCGCCCCGGGAATTCCACCCACGCGGGCCCCGGAGGGCAAGGAGCCGAGGCCGAGAGAGCGGGGCCGCCGGCGGGAGGGCGGGCAGCAGCAGGCCGCAAGCGCCGAGGCCGAGGCCGGGCCAGCATCCGGCCCGACATGCTGAATCACGGCTTCCCCACCAGGCCGAGGAGCCCGGTCAACTTACGCCCGCCGGCAATCCCTGGAAGGATGCGGCGCCCCCCCCCAGGATCCCTCCCCCGCTCCCCTTCCATGCTCCCCCGGACGCACCATTTTCTCTGTGCTGGCTAAGCGCAGACCTTCTGTGGAGCGGCGGCACCGGGCGAGTCTGCTGCTGCTCTGTGCACGACAAAGCGGGTCTGCGGGGCGGGGCGACGGCGGCTGCGGCGCAGGCAGGAGCAATCCAAGAGAGAGACATCGATCGGCTCCATCGCTTTTTCTCCCTTCCTGCTAAAAAACAAACGGGATCGAGGCTCAGCCTGGGCGGGAAATCCGTGCACTTCCGCCAGGCGCTTTCGAAGCCTGGAGCAAGGATGCGTCCAGGCAGGGCCTCCTTTAAATTCGGGTCCATCCCCCGCCCGGCCTCCTCAGTCTCCTCCTCAGGCCCAAGGAAAGAGCCGGGAGACCCCTCCCTCTCTGGTGACCTGGGCCCGTGCGGAGCCGGAGGCGATTTCCGCCCCTAGGGACGCCGGGTATTTGTGTGTGTGTGCCCCGTGCTTGTCGGAACCCCCCAAGTGCCGTGGAAAGGGCCGCCGGTTACGGTTAATTCATTGAACCGGGGAGCATTATACGTTATCTCTCACGGACGGGGTCACGCTCTCGATATTTGGACCTGCTGCTATGTATTATGGGAGTGATTATAAAATGGGAGGCGTTGCCCGAAAAGACGCTATTTCGTTTTAAAGCGTTTTAAAACGCTTTAATCCTGTGTGTGTTGATGATTGACACTAAGAAAGCACCGGATGGAGTAGAGGAAAGCCGTAGAGGTTCGTTTCTGGCAAGGGCGTGCCAAAATTCGCCCGAGATTTTGAAAGGCAACTTCTGATCGCTGTTATCCCACAAGGCAGAGATTTTTAGCCCGGCTGTGGAGGAGTCCAACAGAAAACTCCGGCCAAAGAGGGATTGGGGGGAGGCCCTCCAAACCCTCTTGTTTCTGGGTGATAAGGTGCTGTTTGCACCGGTTCCCAGAACATTCTCTAGCTGAGAACCCTAGTCACATAGGAAACACCGAATGGATGAAAAATGCCAGCTGTTACATGCAGTTGAATGGAAAACGTATGGAGCTTGTCATCAATATGGATAAGGATTTTTCACTCATTGAGACCGCTAGTTCTGCTCATCATTATTTTTTCAGACTATTTCCCTGCTCAAGTCCTCCCTTTCCAGTATGAGCCCTAAGTTAGTCAATTCAAACTCCACACTGTCTTCTACTCTCAAAATCTCTATTACCACTTATTCCTTGCCTAAGGCTTGGGTAACTCCCTTCTTCTGCCTTGTTTCCTCCTATTCATATGCTAAATAGAGATGGAGAAAGTCACACAACTTTGTTAATTGTGTTCATTATAAATTTGTGTCATCCAACTTTTATCCCTCCCAGAGTACTTCTCTTATTCTTCACATAATTTATTTCAAATCTCCTTTTCTCTCTTTAAATTTCTCATTTCTTACTTATTGAGAAAATTGAGACCATTTAAAAATGCCCTTTGTCTTCTACAATTTTCACCTCGAAACCTCTTGATAGGGTGATGAGGTTAGTGGCAATAACAGAGTTGCTAAAATCTCCTTTTGGTCGGTGGCAGGTTCAAAGTGAAAGAATTCACTTATCCTGGAATATTATTGGCAGAAATGAAAGTTTATTGTTGGACAGAAAGCCAGTTTTGCTAAGAGACTGACTTCTATAGTGGCAAAATCCTATTAGGGAAATGGATTCGGGTACTGAGAAGAGAATGCCTTCTCAGAGGGCAGGGTCCTAGCAAATTGCTTGGGCCTCTGCAAGGAGTGAGTCCAGAAACTGAACTTTAAAAGTAGTCTTGAGGTTTCAAGAAGCCAAAGTTCCCAGTCTAGATGCTTATTTTGATGTTTCCAGCCCTGATCTCCTATTGCAATTTTTTTTTATAATTATTTTTATTGACAGAGCCCATGCCAGGGTAATTTTTTTTTTTTACAACGTTATCCCTTGCACTCACTTCTGTTCCGATTTTTCCCTCCCACCCTCCACCCCCTCCCCTAGATGACAAGCAGTCCTGTATATGTTGAATTTGTCATAGTATATTCTAGATACAATATATGTGTGCAGAACTAAACAGTTTTCTTGTTGTTCATTTCCTATTGCAATTAACAATAACAAATAACAATTAACAATTGCAATTAATAACTTCAAAGGGGTGCTTTTTGACCAGGATTTCTAATTGAATCAAAGGGTCTGGCGTCCCCGAAAGATAACTTATCTAGCCTTCCCCAGAAGGGGCTAAGACTCCAAAAGGGATCACAGATCAAAAGGGAACACAGTTTCAGAGTAATGATTTTAAAGAGAACACAGTTTCAATAAAAGGGAACACAGTTTCAGAGTGATAATCTTAAAGGGAACACAGCTTCAGTAAAGGGAACAGTTTCCCTCCCACTTCAATATCATTTCTCACTCTCTACCTTTCTCCCAATTTCTGGTCATGAAGTGGTCCTTTTTAACATGGTCAGCTCTAATAAATGTATCCTTAATTTAATCCCTTTCCTCCTCCATCAGATTATAAACTCTTTCATCCTCATTCTCTCAAGTTTTCAAGTCTACTTCTTACTATCTTCAAATATTCCCAAATTTCTCACATCTTAAAAAAAACAAACAAACTCTTAAATCTCTATTAGATCTCAAAATTCCTTCATCTATATCTCATTTCCCTTTCTTATTCAAACTAGAAAAAGTTGTTTACTTTTAGTACCTCTAATACTTTTCTCCCTTAACATTTTGCAGTTTGGCTTTTCACCCTATCACTAAACTGACAGTGCTGTTTCCACAATTACCAATAGTCACTTAATTGCTAGATTTGATAGTCTTCAGTTCTCAACCTAGATTTGTCTCCTGAATTAGACACTTTTGACTTCCTCCTCTTCTTGGACTCTTTCCCTCTTTGGATCTTTATGGCACTATTCTCTCTTGATTCTCCTACCTGTCTAACCACTTCTCAGTCTCTGCTGGCTTTTCATGCATAATTTCTAATTGTGGATGTTGCCCCAGTTTCTGTCCTAAGTCCCCTTTTCTCTCGATATTTTTTCTTAGTGACATTATTATCTCTCATGGGCTTAATTATCATGTCTATCCAAATGACTTACAAATCTATTTATCCATTATTAGCCTCCTCCTTGAACGTTAATCATCACTATTTATCTATTGGCTAGATGTTTTAAGCTCCACCCCCCAAATTATATCATCTATCAAACCATCCCTCTTGATGGTCTCAAATTCTTTCAAAGATACCATCATTTTTCTAGTCTCTAGGTTTTTTTTTTTTCCCCTGGATTCACCACTGTCTCTCACATTACATATCTAATATCTAATTCATTGCCAAATCTTGTTCTTTCTATTTCTACAATATCTCTTGCAGCTCATCTATTCTCTACTATCTGATCACAACTACTACTTTAGGCAGGTTGTCCATCATCTTTCATCTAGTTTATGGTAACATCCACTAATTTGTCTCCTTGCACCAAGTCTTTTATTCTATCTTCTATACAGCTGCCAAATTGATATTTTAAAAAAATATAAATAGTATTTATTTTGCCAATTACATGTATAGACAATTTTATTTTTTTAAATGTTAGAAACTGCATATATTTTATTTCTTTTTTTTCTTTTAAATAATTATAACTTTTTATTGACAGAGCCCATGCCTGGGTAATTTTTTACAACATTATCCCTTGCAATCACTTCTGTTCCAACTTTTCCCCTCCCTCCCTTTACCCCCTCCCCTAGATGGCAAGCAGTCCTATACATGTTAAATATGTCATAATATATCCTAGAAACAATATATGTGTGCAGAACCGAACAGTTCTCTTGTTGCTCAGGGAGAATAGGATTCAGAAGGTAAAAATAACCTGGGAAGAAAAACCAAATGCAAGCTGCTTCTGTCCATTGTTGATCAATTGAAACTGAATTAGATCTTCTCTTTGTCAAAGAAATTCCACTTCCATCAGAATACATTTTCATACAGTATTGTTGTTGAGGTATATAATGATCTCCTGATTCTGCTCATTTCACTTAGCATCAGTTCATGTAAGTCTCTCCATGCCTCTCTGTATTCATCCTGCTGGTCATTTTGTACAGAACAATAATATTCCATAACATTCATAATGTATAGACAATTTTAAACAACCATTTTAATAAGATTTTGAGTTACAAAATTTTCTCCCTCCTTACACTCCCCCCTTCCTAAGACAACAAGCAATCTGATATAGCTTATGTGCAATCATATAAAACATATTTTTACCAGTTGATATTCCTAATGATCAGGTCAGATCATATCTCTCACCCCTCCTCAATAAAGTCTAGTCATTTCCTATTTCCTTTAGAATAAAAAATTCCTCTCAGTTTTTAAAAAGTCCTTCATAATCTTATTTCCACCTGCCTTTCTACTTTTACAACAGTATATATATCTTTTTGGTTGATTACCCTTCTTCAAGGGTTTCCCCATTCCAATTTTCCACTAAGTTGCCAAAGTGATTTTTCTAAAGTGCATGTCACCTTCCTATTCAATAAAGTTGAGTGTCTTCCTATTAACTCTAAGATCAAATGCAAAGCATCCTGTTTAGCATTTAAAGCCTTTCACAAACGGACCTTTTCCCTATCTTTGTAGTCTTCCTTCTTATAATTTTGTCACTCATATTTTACAATTCAACAGCTACCTCCATGCTATTCCTTCAGGATAGTTCAGATATTACTTTCTTTAAAAGTCCTTTCCTGATTCCACTTACCTCTTCATACTAGTTCCTTACCTTTCATAGGCTCTTTTTATATCATATCTATATCTATATATATCACACTCTTAATTCCTTGAGGCAGGAACCATGATTTTGCTTTTTTTTTTTTTTTCCCCCTATTCCCTGTATTTAGAATAGTACCTGGTACTTAGTAAGTATTTAATACAATTCATGTTGACGATCCCTCCAGACTTATTGTTACTTATCTTCCCAAACTTTTGAGATCCAGTAACCCTTGTCTCTCTATTTGTCACATAGGCAATCACACAAGCCTGACAGTTACTCTTTTTTCTTACACTTTACTAGGAACTAGTATGAAGAGGTAAGTGGAATCCTCCTTTTTTTTCAAGATGCAGTTCAAGTCATCACTGTCTATATAGGCCTTTCCTCATCCTTCCTTTCCTATAACTACCACATATTTAACTACTTTGTATATTGTGTTCTTTCTATTTATTCTCTGCATGTATGTATCTGTACATATATATATCTGTATATACTCATATGTAATGTATGTTAGAATGTAAGTTCTTGAGTATTTCCAGAGCATATTTGTCATAGTGCTTCATCCACTATAAAAAATTAATGTTTGTTGATTGATTCGTATATAAACTGTTTTATGTATAAGAAGTCTATTTCCTTATACAGTTTTACTAATATTAATAATAATTTTTGTTCAAGTATAGATTGAATGAGTTGATCCTTAAAAAGTTTCCACATCTCTAACTGCTTGTTTGATATCTCCACCTCAGTGTCCTAGAGGTATCTTCAGCTGACCATGTCCAAATCAGAACTTATCTTTCTTCCTGAACTGATGCCTCCTCATAATGTCCGTATTTCTGTTCAGGATAATACAATTATTTTTGTTGCACAGGTTTGCAACCTAGGAATCTCCCTTGACTCTTCTATTGTTAAACCTCACTTCCAATGCCAAATCTTGTTGATTGGGCTTCCTCATTTCCTTGAGTACTTTCTTTCTATTCAAACTGTAGCTGGGCAGTTGAAGTCCTTAACCCCTTTCATTTGGACTTTTGCAATAGCTTCCTAATTGATTATCCTCAATTCCTGGGTCTTACATATAGCTGCCAAATCAATATTCCTAAAGTGCAGCTCTCATTCTATTACTCTTTTTTTAAAGAAGGCTCAGAGACTCCATATTGCCTGTAGATTAAAACACAAATCCCTCTGTCTTTTTAAACTCTTGCATAGTCTCATCTCAGTCTATTTGTTCAGGTTGACCATGTGTATTCTGTACCAACTAAACTTATCTCTTTGCTATTTCTTGTGTACAACCTTCTATTTCTCGCCTCAAGGCCTTTGAAGTTTTCCTTTTCCTCATTTCTGCCTCTTAGAACTGTAAGCTCCCTTCAATACTCTGAGAGATCTTTTCTTATTTCTCCTGTTGTTAATATATTCTTCTACCCCTCCAAATTACTGTGTATACACACATACATACATATATTCTATGTTTATTTACCTGTGAGCATGTGAAGTCAGGAACAGCTTTATGTTTGTATTTATATTTCCAGAATCTAGGACAGGATATGGCACAAAGTAGGCTCTTAGTAAATGATTGTTAATTAACTGAGACTAAAAAATGTCTCTTAATGTACTAGCACAAATTTGGAATTGTAAATTTTCAGGTAGAATTAATAATCACCAGTGGTCAACTCTTATAAACACAGGGAGGCAGTAGAGCACAATGGAGAAAGCCCTAAGTCTGGAGTCAGAAGATTTGCATGGAGTCTGCTCTTCTGTCACCTTAGGCAATTGTCTTGAACTCTCTATGTCTTAATAATAAAAGATTATTATTTGTTATTATCTAAAAATTATCTCCCCAACAGATTATGGTGAGGATCAAAGATGATATCTGTAAAACATGAATATTATGAAAGAAGGATAATTATGGAAGAAAAATCACTCAGCATTGTATGTGAACTGTTTAACAATTTTTTACCCCTCATTTGGGAACTAAAAAGAGGTCTGTACAAAAGCCATTGGCAAGCAATATAGTTATTTGGAAATTTTTTTTCAGAAATTAAGCAATTATTACAGAATTTCATGTAGTTTGTTGAGTAACACCATAAACATTACATGGTCATAAAAAAAAAAAAAAAAAAAAAAAAAAACTTGGCCTTTATTTTGGATTTATTTTTATTTAAGCACTAAAAAATCGGCATTCCATCTACTAAATAATGCCAAAATAGGAGTCTAATTCTACCATAATGGCTTATTTTCCCCCCTAAAATTTCTTCACAGGCCTCATTCTCAGTTTTTGGTTAAGGACAGAGATGCTTATTGGTTCCAAGAACTCCAGATTGTAGCAAACAGAGCTATGTGGCCAGTAAAGTTTTGATGTGATCATTAAGCTGATCAAACCTATCAGTCAGATTGCATTAGAAAAACGAACAACTGATAATAGTTGAGGTTCACTTGCACTATTCCTGTATGCTTCTGTTTCCTTAATAATTTGTAAAGCCAGTAGTCAATAAAGCTTTGGTAGGATCTGTTGGACTAATGAAGCAAACCAAAAAATAGATACTATTTTGATTCATCTTTTCTAATTCAGTATGTTTATTTTGTTTTCTCCAATGTATTTCACTATCCTTAAAAGGGATGGTGCAAGTGTACTTTTTATGATTGTATTCTATGAGTGTTTCAACCTCACACAGGATACTGAAAACTGATGTTTATGTAGCACTTTAAAGTTTACAAAGCACATTCCTCATGAGTCTTTGATGTAGCATGCAGTTATTTCCATTCTGCATATAAGGAAACAAACTCAGAAATGTTAAATGATCTCAGATCTCCTAAGTTTTTCTGCTACACCTTACTATCACTCAAAACTTTCCCCGATGTTATAAAAAGAAAAGTGAAATCTTCCCAAATTTGAGCATCTTTGTAGAAATCGAATTTGTTCATTCAAAGCCTAATTTGGCTTCTCATTAGAATTTAGGGGCACAGTTTCAATATCATAATTAATTATACCTTTCTCCCATATACCAAAGTCAGTGTTTATATGTCTTAAGTGTCTTAAGACATTTATTCTACTCTGGCCTTCTATAGGTTGTCAAGGAAAGAGATAGAGTAAGGAAACACAGACTACTCTTAGAAAAGAGTTTTCTTGCCCCAAAGTCCTGAAGCTTTCTTGTTTCTTTTATTATCTATCTCCTTCCTTCCTTCCTTCCTTCCTTCCTTCCTTCCTTCCTTCCTTCCTTCCTTCCTTCCTTCCTTCCTTCCTTCCTTCCTTCCTTCCTTCCTTCCTTCCTTCTTTCCTTCCTTCCTTCCTTCCTTTCTTCCTTCTTTCCTTCCTTGCTTCCATACCTTAAGGGGCTTCAGGGGTCATGTAATCATTCCCACCTCATTTTATAGATGAAGAACTAAGACCTAGAGAGATTAAGTGACTTTCTTCAGATCACAGTCAATAAGAGGCAGAGCTCCCATTTGAATCCAGGTCTTCTGATAGCATGCTTTCTATTGTAACAGGAAGTCTTTCACATATGATAAATGGGTAAAAGATGGGCAATTTCAATGTTATTTTGGGTTTGGTTATTTCTAATTGGGGTAGATGTTATGGAAGAGATAGCATTTAGTTGGATTGTTAAAGCTAAATAGAATTTCAACATTGGGAGAGGATGAGGGGTAAGGAAGGGGATTCCAGATACAGGAAACTGACCAGAGATATGGTAGTGGGGACTTGCATCCCTGTTTAAAGACCTCTCACCTCTCTGATTTATCCTCCACTCAGCTCCCCAAGTGATTTCCCAAAGCATAGGCCTAGCCATGTTATCTCTCATTTATTTTAAATATCTTTTATTACCTAAATATATAAATTTAAATATCAAATAAAATGTCTCCTCTTTGCTGTTCCTTACACAAGACATTCCATCTCCTGACTCAGTGCATTTTCACTGACTATCCACCCTGTCTGGAACTTTCTTCCTTCTTTGCTCTACCTCCTGGCTTTCTTGGTTTTCTCCAAATTTAAGCTAAAGACCTACCATTTTCTAGAAACCTTTTCCAATCAATCTTAATTTTGGTGTCTTCTGTGGGGGCATCTCCAGCTTATAATATATGGCTCATTTGTATATAGTATATGCTTTTTTCCCCTTTAGTCTTCTAGCTATTCAAGAACAGGCACAATTTTTTGCCTTTGTATCCCCAGTACTTAGTACTGAATTATAATTACATTGGCTAACTTTGTCTCCCATAGAACACTCATTTCCTGCCTCCATGCATTTGCACTAGTTAACTCCTAGGCAAGTTCATCCTCTATAGGTGACCTTTCCCAAACTCTCCCATTTAAGAAGACCTCTCCTGCACATGTCTTGTATGCACAATGTAATTTTTACGTAGTTTCCTCTATTAGACTGTGGGCTTCTTGAAAGTGGGGACTGTTTCTTTGCCTTTCTTTGTATTCCCAGTGCCTGGTACATAATGAAAGCTAAATAAATGTTGATTCATTTAGTAATTGAAATAAAAATGTCAAGGCCTATTATAGATACTGCTCCAATTTTTTTTTCAGGATTTCTATTTTTTCTGTTCCTATGAGGCTGCAGTGGGAAAAAGGGCTTTAAATATAGGGTGGGGGAAGGTTTGGGAAGGGCCTTAAAGCAAGGCTAGTTAAGGACTTTTTTACTTCTATAGCTGATAAGTCATGATGACAATAAGGTGACTGTGCCAGACCTCATATTCTTGGTACTGCTTCTGTTCATTGTGATTCATTTACAAAAAGAGAGCTACTACTGTGAACTATAATGATTTAACATTTACATGGATTATATCGACTATATATGGATTCTGTATATCATCTCCATATATGATTTCCATTCACATGGATTATATATTTCTTTTGCTTCAGTACATCAAATTCTAACTTTGTCCCCACTCTTCCTAGAAATGCTGCATATATTTATGGGAGACTGCCTTAGGTTTATGGGAAGAATTCTTTGTAGCTTTTGTTTCGACTTTGTCATCATAGGTAGTATCAGGTTTTTGAGGTAATTGTATCTACTTGTTCACTGTTAATAGGAAGTCAAGGCTTATGAGCTATAATTTTAGGAGTTTAGACCTAGAGGGTACTCTAGAATTATCTATGAGAGAAATAAAGTAAGAGAAATTTACAAATCTGAATATGTCTCAGAGCCATTCAACAAAATCAGAATATTGATATTAATTAGACAGCCTTTTTTGTGTGTGAAAAGTTTGGAGTCATTAAAGGAGTTTTGCAATTTTCCCAGGGCAATGTGTATTTCTAGTTCTGACTCATTTTGTTTATGCTGTCGGTCCAAGAATTATGTGTACCCATACATGCATGTATGCTTGTGCGCGCACACACACACACACACACACACACACTCAATGAGTTTATAAATTTCCTATCCAACTGCATATCATAGTTTGAAAAATACACTTCATCCACTTTGGTTTTTCATTTGTGACTAGTCAGGCCAAACTCTTTCAAATGATTTTGGATTTGTTCCATAAAACTCTGAAGTGACCACAGCTTATTACAACCAGCATAAACTCATCAACAAACAAGAGCATCTGGAAGACCTTATGTACCCATAGAAATCTCACTTCAACTCGGACATTACTGGATTTTCTCCATTACATTGGTGTATACTTTTGGCAAGCATACATCTCACTGTTTTATGCCTTTCCTTATATTTATGATTAGAGGATTGTTGAATAAGGTTAACTTTATTATTATATCTTCCAAGAAATCCTGATTAATTTTGCTTTATAGATGGAAAGACTTTGTTGGAAGGGATTTGTTCTACCCAAGCTGTTTAAAAAATAATAAAAAATAAGCAACATGGAATTTTGTATTCTCTAAATCTTTTAGTCAATTACATGATAGTAAAGAGGTAAAGACGTGATCTATTATAGAATATAGAATATGTAAAACCCTGCTTGATCCTCACTAAGGCTTTTATTAAGGATACCCTTGATATTTATATAGATGATTCTTATGAAATTTTTATTTTGATGGGAAAGTAGACATATAGTTTAGTAGTTCTCTTGGTTACTTTTCCTCCCTTTTACATATTCTTTTGAGTTTAGATTCAATATTCTGTCTATTAAACCACATTGTTCAGTTGACCAACACGCAAATATGATTTCAAAGGTAGCTTCAATAGAGGGATCTTCGAAAAATATCAGAAGTAGCTTCAGTTCACATGTAAATATAATTTGTTAGGTGCTGTGAAGACAGTTTGTCATTTAGAGCTGAAGTCATGAATTTAAAGGCAGTCTACATATTGTAGCAGAGAAGAATGATATAAAAATGAAATGGATTAATAAAAATGGAATATACTACTCTTATAATCATCTACATATATATATATTTATTGATTTCCTCTGCATTTAGAAAAGAGACATTTTTTCGTAAATCTCTTTGACCAGGTTTCACAACCGTAGCTCTTTGCTAATGAGAAAGCTTTATTTAGATGCAAGCATTCAAAAGAACTTTGGAAACTTTTGCTGGCAGCAAATATCAGGTGTATCTTCTCTGTTTTCTGGTCCTCAGAGGAAATTTGGCTCTAGATCTTCATATATATATATATATATATATATATATATATATATATATATATAAACATTAAAGCTATAGAACCACATTTTCATTCTGTAGAGCATTTTAATGATTTTCTTTTCAATTCAGAAGAACACATAATTGTGGACAACTCTATGTTGACCCAGGAAGGGAATAGAAATTGGCTGCCATTCAGATCTGGGAGCTTAAGAAGATTCTGCTTTCCCATTCCTCTTAATCAACCTCTTCACTACTGAATTTTGATTAGTGGTTTTGCCAATGTTAATTTTTATTATTTTCCCCTTCTCTCTACTCAGGGAATTCAAATTCAATAATTGTAGTCCAATTATAGCCAATAAAATTTGCTAACTCCTATTTATCTGGGAGAAACATAAGTATATTATTAAGGGACACTCATCTTGTACAGTGGATCAAATAGAAAAGTCTATATAGGTTCAAGGTATTCTTTAGTTCCCCATACACTCAAAACTATAGTTGATGAGCCCTCACCAGTTTGTTAACCTTTTTTTAGTCTAGTTATTTAGAATTCACAAATAAAAGCAAAGCCATTAATGCATTAAAAAGTGTTGTTAAGAAAAGTGTCAATAAAGCATTTGCTCTAGTATGAAGTTGAACATTGTGGAAAGGGAAATTATGAGCCAAGTATCTGATTCACTGAGACTTGAGGGTGCATAGCTAGAAACTTCCAAGATCTGTATTGAATGACACATTTAATTTTGTGAATCTGAAAGCAAGAAAGATCGCTGACTAATGGTGATAGAAGTAGACTTTTGTCTGCTTGTGTTTCCAACCTGGGCTGGTTATCCCTCTTTGCACAATCTGGTGATTCCCCCATTCCCAGGGGGTTACCATATTGATGCTGATCTTAGTGAGGACATCCTATTGGCATAGCACACAGCAGTCATGAACTCCTGAGCTCAAGTGATCCTCCTGCCTCAGCCTCCTGAGTAGCTGGAAATACAGGCATGTACCACTGTGCCCACCTTTGGAAGTGGTAATAAACAATGGATATTAAATCATAAAAACTGTGTAAAGATGTGATTTTATTGAATTAATCAGTTATCCTCACTTTAATTGAAGTAGTTAATAAGATACTGTGTCCTAGTAGTATTATTAGGTAAGAACAGTGCTATTGAATCAGTCAAATGCTCAATTAAAGGACATTGGATTAAATGGAACAACCAAATTTATTAAATTAGGAAAGGCTAGAATGCTTCCAGGCATTAGATGAAATGAAATGATGCTATCAGGAAGCATGTTGAAATTAGTTAAAAATTAGTTTAAAAGTCAGAACCTACTGATTAATCATTGGATGAGTACAGCTTCAGTCAAACTAAGACCTGTTGATGACCTTAGCTTAAAAAGGCCAAGGTCTCCCATTTTATCCAGGGTGATCTTCAGCTGTCTTGATGTCTCTGGAGGGGAAAATGAAGCAGGTGCCCTTGCATAGCCCTCCCTTACTTAAATCCAATTCACTAGCATGTCATGGCATCACTTCCTTGATGTCATGGTCATTTTCCAAAATGAAGGATAAACATCAATCTCTGTGAGTAAAGCTGGCTTGCAAATGGTCAGCTGGAAAACTCCTTTCCTTCCTTCCTTCCTTCCTCCCTCTCTCCTTCCCTTCCTTCCTCCCTCCCTCCCTCCTCTCTCCTTTCTTTCTTTCTTTCTTTCTTTCTTTCTTTCTTTCTTTCTTCCTTCCTTCCTTCCTTCCTTCCTTCCTTCCTTCCTTCCTTCCTTCCTTCCTTCCTTCCTTCCTTCCTTCCTTCCTTCCTTTCTTTCTTTCTTTCTTTCTTTCTTTCTTTCTTTCTTTCTTTCTTTCTTTCTTTCTTTCTTTCTTTCTTTCTTTCTTTCTTTCTTTCTTTCTTTCTTTTTT
The DNA here is from genome assembly GCF_902635505.1 of Sarcophilus harrisii. Taxonomy (NCBI): domain Eukaryota; kingdom Metazoa; phylum Chordata; class Mammalia; order Dasyuromorphia; family Dasyuridae; genus Sarcophilus; species Sarcophilus harrisii. Next base: position 200,015,899 of record NC_045431.1, on the reverse strand, counting down.
TCTCTCTCTCTCTTTCTCTCTCTCTCTTTCTCTTTTTCTTCCTTTCCCTCAGCTTCTTTATTTGTAAAGTCAGGATAACAATAAATAACTCAATCAATAAGGAGATTGTAAGTCTCAAATGAATTAACATGTAAACTACTTTGAAAACCTTAAAATGCTTTATACAGTTTAGGTATTATTAATATTACTATGTAGGGAATTCATGTAAGAATCAGAGCAAGAATCAGAGCCATTCCCTGATAAACAAATGGTTGATAAACATGAACAGGCCATCTTTTAAAAAATTATTACTCTCATTTGGTTTATATCACCTTCACTTTTCAATATATATCTCCTCCTTCCTTGACCAGTGTTTTCTCTGAGAGCATAAAAATGATGTAAAAAAAGCAGTCCAAGAAAACTAATTAATCAACCAAGGCTAGCATCAAATTGAAACATATCAGTGGTACCTCATCTTTGAAAAGAAGGAAGGAGAAAACAGGTAATGTTCCAAAGAGGAAATGTACAACTATATGTGGTGCAGTAGACAGTGCTAGGCCTGGAGCCAAGAAGACAGGAATTCAAATCCAGCCACAGAGACTCATTAGCTGTGTGATCTTGGGCAAGTCACCTAGTTCCTGCTAGCTTCAGTTTCTTCAAATATAAAGTGGGGATAATAATAGCATCTGCCTTTTAGGGCTATTGTGAGGATCAAATCGGATAATATTTATATAAAATGCTTAGCAGTGCTTGGCACACAGTAGGAACTATGCAAATGTTAGCTATTATAAACATCATTATATGAAGGAATGGGTATTTATTTTATTTTTTAAAATAATAACTTTTTATTTTTCGAAATACAACCCAAAAATAGTTTTCAACATTCACCTTTGCAAAATTTTGTGTTCTAAATTTTTCTCTCTCTCTCTTCCATTTCCCCTAAACAGAAAGTTATTCAATATAGATTAAACATGTAGAATTCTTCTAAACATATTTCCACATTTATCATGCTTCACAAGAAAAATCAGATCAAAAGGGAAAAAATGAGAAAGAAAAAAACAAACAGCTTATCAACAAAAAAGCGAAAGTACTATGTTATAATCCACATTCTGTCCCCCATAATCTCTGTCTGGATGCAGATGGTTCTCTCTATCACAAGTCTATTGGAATTGGCCTGAATCTGCTCACTGTTGAAAAGAGCCACATCCATCAGAATTGATCATCATATAATCTTGTTGCTGTGTACAATGTTTTCTTGGTTCTATCTATTTCAATTAGCATTAATTCATGTAAGTCTCTCTAGGCTTTTATGAAATCATCCTGCTGATCATTTCTTATAGAATGATAGTATTCCATTACATTTATATACCATAATTTATTAAGCCATTCTCCAACTGATGGGTATTCACTCAGTTTTTAGTTCCTTGCTACTACAAAAAGGGTTGCTATAAGCATTTTTGCACATGTGGATCCTTTTCCCTTTTTAGGATCTTTTTTTGGACATAGACCCAGCAGTGGCAGCTGGATCAAAGGGTATACACAGTTTCATAGCCTTTTGGGAAATAGTTCCAAAATGCTCTCCAGAATGGTTGGATCATTTCATAACTCCACCAACAATGTATCAGTGTCCCAGTTTTCCCACATGCCTTCCAACATTTATCATTATCTTTTTCTGTCATCTTAAACAATCTGAGAGGTGTGAAGTGTTATTTCAGGGTTGTCTTAATTTGCATTTCTGTAATCAATAGTTATTTAGAACATCTTTTCATATAACTAGAAATGGATTTAATTTCTTCACCTGAAAATTGCCTGTTGTTATTCTTTGATCATAGGAATGAGTTTTTAGATGCCATGTATAACTCAGCACAATACTTGGCACTGTAATAAATGCTTTAACTAATTTAATTTATGTCTACCAGAATGAAAAGTTTATGCTACTCTAGAGGTGGTAGGGAATCATTCAGAATTTTTCAGGTCAGGGATATGATCAGAACTATGTTTTTTTAAATTTTTTAAATTATAGCTTTTTATTTACAAGATATATGCATAAGTAATTTTTCAGCATTGACAGCTGCAAATCCTTTTGTTCCAACTTTTTCCCTCCTTCCTCCCCCTTCCCTCAGATGGTAGGTTGACCAATACATGTTAAATATGTTAAAGTATAAGTTAAATACAATATATATATATGCACATGTCCAAGCAGTTAATTTGCTGTATAAAAAGAATCAGACTTTGAAATAGTGTACAATTAGCCTGTGAAGGAAATCAAAAATGCAGGTGGACAAAAATAGAGGGATTAGGAATTCTATGTAGTGGTTCATACTCATTTCCCATAGTTCTTTTGCTAGGTGTAGCTAGTTCAGTTCATTGGCACCCCAAAACAATTACAATAGAAACATTAAAGATCATTGATCATAGTTCACCATAACAGATAATAATAGTGAAAAAGTTTGAAATATCATAAGAATGACCAAAATGTAACACAGAGACATGATATGAGCACATGTTGGAAAAATGGCACTGATAAAAACTTGTTCATGCAGGGTTACCGCAAACCTTTAAATTGTGGGAAAAAAAAGTCAAAAACCCCAAAACCAAGCAATATTTGCAAAGTACAATAAAATGAGATATGCCTGTAGCCTTCAGTAACTCTGTAAGATAGGGAGAGAAGGTATTATTTACCTCCATTTAACATATAGGAAAACAGACTCAGAGATCTAGTGAAGTCACATAGCTAATAACTTGACAGCTAGCATTCTAAACTAGTTCTTTGTTCATTATCCTTCAGCTGTGTCAATTGATGGATGCAAAAAGAAATAATTGGGGCAAAAATTTTCAAAAGATGTTATTAGTATTATTTTTGCTATTTATATATGATTACTTGATCATATTAGTGACCAATAGTATATTGCTGGCTAAGAAACAGAGTAGTTGATCAGTGGATCAGGTTAGGTTCACAGGACAAAATAGTCAATGACTATAATAATCTAGTATTTGACAAACCCAAAGACTCCAGCTTTTGGGATAAGAATTCACTATTTGACAAAAGCTACTGGGAAAATTGGAAACTAATATGGCAGAAACTAGGCATTGACCCACATCTAACATTGTATACTAAGATAAGGTTGAAATGGGTTCATGATCTAGACAAAAAATGATATTATAAACAAATGAGAAGAACATAGGATAGTTTACCTCTCAGATCTGTGGAAGAGGAAGGAATTTGTAACCAAAGAAGAACTAGATATCATTATTGATCACAAAATAGATAATTTTGATTATATTAAGTTAAAAAGTTTTTGTACAAACAAAACTAATGTAGACAAGATTAGAAGGGAAGCAATAAACTGCGAAAACATTTTTACATTTAAAGTTCTGATAAAGACCTCATTTCTAAAATATATAGGGAATTGACTCAACTTAATCAGAATTCAAGCCATTCTCCAATTGATAAATGGTCAAAGGATATGAACAGACAATTTTCAGATGAAGAAATTGAAACTATTTGTAGTTTGAAAAGGTGCTCTAAATCACTATTGATCAGAGAAATGCAAATTAAGACAACTCTGAGATACCACTACACACCTGTCAGATTGGCTAAGATGACAGGGAAACATAATGATGAATTTTGGAGGGGATGTGGGAAAACTGAGACGCTGAGACATTGTTGGTGGAACTGTGAACAAATCTAGCCATTCTGGAGAGCAGTTTGGAACTATGCTCAAATAGTTATCAAACTGTGAAAATTCTTTGATCCAGCAGTGTTACTACTGGGCTTATATCCCAAAGAGATCTTAAAGACGGGAAAGGAATCCACATATGCAAAAATGTTTGTGGCAGCCCTTTTTGGAGTGGCAAGAAACTAGAAACTGAATGGATGCCTATTATTTGGGGAATGGCTGAATAAATTATGGTATATGAATGTTATAGAATATTATTCTGTAAGAAACAATCAGTAGGATGATTTCAGAGAGGCCTGGAGAGACTGACATGAACTGATGCTAAGTGAAATGAGCAGAACCAGGAGATCATTGTACACAGCAACAACAATACTATACAATGATCAATTCTGATGGACGTGGCTCTCTTCACCAGTAAGACGACTCAAACCAGTTCCAAATGTTCAGTGATGAAGAGAGCTATCTACACCCAGAGAGAGGCCTGTGGGACCTCTGAGTGTGGACCACAGTGTAGCATTTCCAGACTTTCTGATGATGTTTGCATTTTGTTTTCTTTCTTAGGTTTTTTCTTTCTAGATCTGATTTTTCTTATACTTCAAGATAACTGTATAAATATGTACACATATATTGGATTTAATGTATATTTTAACATATTTAATATGTATTGGACTACCTACCATCCAGGGGAGGGAGTGGGGGGAAGGAGGGAAAAATTTGGAACAGAAAGTTTTGCAAGGACAGTGTTGAAAAATTACCCATGCATATGTTTTGTAACTAAAAAGCTTTAATTAAAAAAACTGTGTATTGCTTATTTTGAGATCTCAAGATTCTAGAATTGTATGTTCATCTGTTTGGAGGGTTTCTATAATCTTTCCTCCTTCACCCTCATGTATATATCATTTTTCTCTCCATAACGGACAGGCAGGTAGTAAAAAATTAGGCTTCTCCTGTCTGTTACAAGATACCTTACCTCATTCCCCCCCATAATAAATACTTCTTTCCTCTATTGGGCTTACCCCCTCAAACACTCATACAGCCAGTGTCTGGCTTATTGTGATTTTCAAACATTGTTTAGCAGATATTGTAGACATTGGTCTGAGGAAATTTTTTAGGAGCCAACCATTCCATCTCGCCTCCAACAGATGTGTTTACTCCTATACTGTCCACAGGCCTACCATTTATCCCACTCATGATCTGCTTTTGAAACCAACTCTTGTATTCCCTGACAGAATAAAAAAATCAGATATGTTGCAGAGATTCATCTTTTGGGATGCCTCGGTAGCACAATGGACAGAGTGCTGAGCCAGGGGTTAGGAAGACCTGGTTTAAATCTGGCCAGAGATGTTTATTAGCTGGTGTCACTGGGTAAATCATTTAATCTCTGTTTACCTCAGTTTCCTGTACTATAAAAATAAAACTAATAATAGCTCCCTGGGTTGTTGTGATTATTTTTTTTCTTTGCCATTGACTTGAGCCCACATTGTTTATATTCTCTTCATTTTTAGGGTACCAGAGACTAGTATTCCAGTTCTGATTAACCACTTAACATTTATTGACTTTTACAAAGAGATATTTATTTTAAAATATTGCAAGAACAAGCATGTAAAACTTTCCTCAAAACTTGGAGGGCATAATCTCCCTTAAACTACTTTATTCTCTTGGGTTTGGGGAGATTAACTCATAGTTTAGGTTACTTCCTGCATAGCCTTGGTCCAGCTAAGTCCATATTCGGATATTGCATGACTACCAGAAGAACACTTCTGTTGGGCTAGAATCACAAAGGTCATTCCTGAAGAACATTCCTCTCTCTTCGGGGCATCAATGCTGGCTGACTCCTGGATTTGGGTGTTCTTCTATCTCTTCAAGGGCAGAAAGCCCACTCCCTTCTATGTACCTACACTGGGAAAGAACACACAAAAGGCCAAGGAAGTCCTGTTTCTTTGGGGGTCTTATGATCTTAGTGGAAAGAAGAGGGTCTTATGTGAAAGGCCTTAAATATTAACCTAAGGAGTCTGAAGCAGATATAATAGACAACAGAGATTCACTAAAGGATTCTGAACAGAGAGATAAGATTATTACCATATTTTAAGGAAATCGGGATAATTGATGACTTTCCTAGGCTCTTTCACACTCTTAGGCAGCCTAAAGACAGCAGATAAAACCATGAAGATCTGGAATGTCTGATATGGCATTTTGTATCTGCTATATCACATTATTTCTTAAAAGCATAGTTGTCAGGGAAAGACAAGTTTGTCTGGACAGAACCAGGAACCTCTTCATGGGACAGTTTTATCAGCGACTTGAATGAAGGCATAAATGTCACACTTATCAAATTTACACATGTCACAAGTCCAGGAGAGATAGCTAAGCCAGATGATAGAGCCAGGGTCAAAAAGATCTTGACAGACTGGAATGAAGGCCAAGGGGAAAAAGTTAATTGAGATAAATGTATAGTTTTACACAGTTCACAAATCAACTTCAAAAGTACAAGATAGAGAAGATATAGCACAGCAATAGTTCTTGGGATGAGATTTGGGGCTTTTTGTGCCCTGAAGTATGAGTCAAAAGTGTAACTTTTATCTGTGATAACACTTGACAAGGCAGGAATGACTGGCTGGGTGACAAAGCAGGGGGACTAGGGAAACAAAATAAATTCTGACTAGCAGTAACCTTTCCTATTAATTTTTTTTTGTTGCCCCATTTTGGGATTATAGTGGTGAGGTTTGTCTGGAGATTTGGGAGAAAAGGTCCAAGTAGAGAGAAGTTTAAGAATTGGTTTCCCAGGGAGAGTAGGGGAAAAGCTGCTGGGTTGATACTTTTCCATTCTATTCAATAATTCTCAATTAATCATTTATTATAATATTAACATGTTATAATACGTTAACTATGTGTGCTAAACATTGTGCAAAGCACTGGGAATACAAAAAGAGGTAAAAGACAGTCCCTACCTGCAAGGGGCTTACAATCTAATGTCTGGGAAGGAATGTCTGGAAAGTAGCAGTCATACTGACATCAGTGAAAGTATTACTGCTCAAATGTAGTGTACTCTAGTAGAGAGCATATTGAAATTGGAAATAGAAAAGCCTTCATTGCAAATGTTGCCTCTGACATTTGTAACCCATTACAAAATAATTACACCCAGTCAAGTAACCTCTCTGAACTCTAGCTTCTTCATCTTTATGACAGAACTAAGGATACCTGCAATACAAAAGTGTTTGGAAAGTACTTTGTAGACCTTAAAATGTTATATAAATATTAGTTGTTATTATTATTGTTAAATGAATGTTTAATTCCTATGCTAGGCTTTATGGGGAAAATAAATGAAATGATTTCTATTGCACTATATATCTAGATCAGGGATGGGGAACCTGTGAAATCATTTGCATAATCAACCAAAAGTGATGATGAGTTATAATCTAGGTATGACCACCTCCCACTGCTTGAGTTCTGGAAATTGATATCTTTGTATGACTCCTGAGTGATATTATAAATATCTATATGGCCTCTGGTAGAAAAAGGTTCCCCAGCCCTGATCTAGAAAGACATTTTCTGCACATAGCTCCATAAATGAAGTGGTAAAAGTATTATTAGTTTCATTCTACAGAAGAGAAAAGTAACACAGCTAAGTGGAGGAACCAGGATTTGAATCTAGACAGAGACTAAAAAATGGGTATGCAAGAGATTATGGAAGTAGGATGAACATAACTTGTTGACTAATTAGTTAGGTGAGAAAGAGGAAAGAGTCAAGGTAACACTATGATTTCAGAAAAGGTACCACTCAAAGAAATAAACAAAAGTCAGAAGGAAAAAATGGAGTTATAAGGAAAGATAAGCTTTATTTGTTAAAATGTTTTATGTTTTCAAACAGCAAAAATCTGCCTTTTTTCCCTTTCTCCTTCCCAATTGAGAATGAAAAGAAAAAAAAAACAAACTCATGTTACAAGTAAAATAAATTTCTGCATTATCCATGAAAAAAATTATGTTCTGCATTCTGAAACTTTTATTATGAGGTGGGAGAGCATGATTCATCATTAATCCTTTGGAATTGTGGTTGTCATTACACTAATTAGAGTTCATAATTCTTTAAAAGTTGTCATTAACATATTGTTGCCATTGTATAAATTATTCTTCTGGTTCTATTCATTTTTCTCTGCATCAGTTCATATATAAAATCTTCACCATTTCCTCTAAAATCATTTCTTCATAATTTCTTCTCCTTTTCTTTCTCTTCCTCATTTCCTCCTCTTCCTCCTTCTTATTTTTTCCTCGAAGTTGATCACTTCTATTTCTCCTTTGTCCTCTGATTCTAAGAAATATGAGCAATTTTATTTGTCTTTTTTTGTGTGTGTGGTCATAACTTTCCTGTAATTCAGTAATTCTTTATTTTTTCTCTCGACAATCTGTTTTTCATGTTAGCTGTCTTTGTTATGAGATATTTTACAATTATATTTTTTTCGATCTTTTGACTTTATTTAATATTTCTTGTTGTCTCATGAAATTATTGGCTTCTATGTGGGCCATACTAATTTTCAGGGAGTTTGCTGCTTGGACAAGATTTTGCAATTATTGTGCCAAGCTGTTAATTTTCTTTCCAATTTTTTCTTTAATAGCTCTCGTTTATTTTCCACTTTTCTCTAGTGGTTTTATTTCATTTATAAAAACATTAATTTTTTAAAAACTCTTACTTCATCTCTTCTAGAAATTCTAGTTGAATTATACCTAAGCTGTATTTTTCTTTTTTTTTTTTTAATTTTTATATATTTTTATTGACAGAATATATGCATGGATAATTTTTATTTATTTTTTCTTTTTTTTTTTATTTAATAGCCTTTAATTTACAGGATATATACATTGGTAACTTTACAGCATTAACAATTGCCAAACCTCTTGTTCCAATTTTTCACCTCTTACCCCGCCCCACCCCCTCCCCTAAATGGCAGGATGACCAGTAGATGTTAAATATATTAAAATATAACTTAGATACACAATAAGTATACATGACCAAAACATTATTTTGCTGTACAAAAAGAATCAGACTCTGAATTATTGTACAATTAGCTTGTGAAGGAAATCAAAGATGCAGGTGTTAAGCTGTATTTTTCTTATAGATATTTTGGAGTCATTTTCTTCTTTTGAGTTTGTATCTCTGGCTTCCCTGTTATAATAGTTTTTTTATGGTAGAATTCTTTTTGTTTGTTTTTTAGTTTGTTCTTCCAGTCTACTTTCTGTTTCAGATTTCATAGAACAGGGCTTTGTATACTTATGGAGGGAAGCTCTGAACTGGTACTGTTCCTGCTTTCTTGGTGTTACTGAGTGTTGTGTTGTTTCAGGTTTCTCAGGGATACCTCAAGCTGGGGATCTGTAAACTCTTAGTAATTCCAGAGTGGTCTGATCCAGGAAAAAATCTGATTGCTGCCCCATTGTTCTATACTCTATAAGTAGCTGACTTAGATTTGGGTCTGTGCAACAGTGGACTGCTACTGGACTTAAGCACTCTCTGCTAGTTAGAAAATTCTACTGGTTTACAGAGATAGAACTTCAGGCTTCCTTTGATCTACGATTCTTGCCCTGGTTATTTTTCTAGAGGTTTCAGATTTGGCTACATAGTAGAACTGAGACCTTGCTGTATTTCTGAGGTTTGAAGCTCATAGCTGCTGTTTGCTTTTGAACCTACTTCTCCTTTTGTAAGATGCCTAGAGCTGCCACAGGTCCTTACCACAGAAAGTTACCCTTGACAGAGATCTGATTCTCAATCTTCCCCTCAATCTAGGACTGGGTAATGGGTGTCAAACTTCCATATAGGGCCTCCCCATTGCAGTGTCCTGATATAAGAGTCTGGGACTCACTCTTGCCCCTCCCTAGGTATTGAAGTTCTTTATACATCTGTACTTGGTCATACCCCATTCACAGACTTATCTGTTTTCTTTTCTGTCTTGAGCAGAAAAAAATAACTTACAGTGACTTTTTCTTGCATTTTCCAGATCTGTTTGGAGGTGGGTTTTTTTTTGGTGGGGGAAGGTGGCATAGCAGAGAGTTGGGAATGCTCATTGTATTGCCTTTTTTCCATTTTATCTTCTTAGCACTAAATTAAAAAAATTTTTTTTTTGTTTTTTATATTACCAGATACCACTTCTCCTACCTGTTCAATCATCTTTCAAAACAAAGAAAAGAATTATCAAAGTGATTGTGTCTGGTAATATATGCAATATTTAATACTCATAATTCTCCATTTCTCTATTGAAAAGATATGTTGCATTACTTAATTTCCAGGATCAAACTTCATCATTACAGTCATTTGGAGTTTGATTTCCTTGTAGAATTTTGAAAAATTTTTATTATTATATATTTATATAAAATTTCTCCTATAAATCATCTCATTTTTCTTTAGTTTTTCATATTCATTATTTTCATCACATTAGAATTCATTAAAATGTTCAATGATTCAATAAGTTTGATTTTAGACTTGTTGAGTTTGAGTTTCTGTTGGGAGATCCAAGTATAGATGTACTATTAGTCTTTGGAAAGTATAGACTAAAAGTGCTATGGAATTGTTTGACTCAGAATAGAAGTAGATTGAAAGCAATCAAAAAAAAAAAAAGTATAGCAATTCATTTATTGGCTATGCTTTATCTAGAAATAACCATAGTGGCAATCATTTTAAGTTTGTGCCCACTTTCCCAAAAGATTGAATTGTACAAAGGAAGATGTATACCTCATTTTGAAGTGGGGAAGACTTTTTTTTTTTATTTCTCTTCTTGTTATATCTTAAAAATATCTCTGTGTAAAAACTGTCATAATAATTGGCTAAATAAAACTGGGATATTATCACTGGCAATATTAAGGAGATAATCTAGAATAGGAGCTTGATAGTATGAGAGAAAGCTATCCCAAGCTACTCAGGGATAGCTTTAAATTCTTAAAGGGGTGATGTAGCCATACTTAAGGACCCAGTTTGTCTGTGAGAGTGGAAGTTGGGATAAAGATCCTTAAGTATTGATATTGAAGGATAAAGGATACGTGTAAACAGAAAATGAAAAACGAACATTTATCAGCTAAATACAAGCGTTTTAGTTATGTTAGACCCACATTTCTTACATTAGCTTCAATATCAATACTTGCATAAGATTACTTTAATATTCAAAAAATGTAAAAATCTTTAAAAAATTATATCAAAATGAATTGCTCTGACTTGTAAAGGAAATGCATGCATAAAAAATGGTTGTAAAATTATAGCCTAAAACAAAGAGAAAAATACTTAAAATTTTTTTTCCTAATAGATTATCTCTACAATTGCAGTTGGTCCAACTTTACCTCTCATGAGCTCTTACAAGTAGAATTAAGGATCATCAGAACTTATAAAAGCTCTTTAAAGAAGCTGAGGGAGGTGTTTTGAGAGAAAGGAAACTTGCAAATCATTCCCTTTTCCTTCAAGCTTCTTTTGTTTCTCCTACGTTATCTGAGAGTTAACCAGAGTTTGGACAATCTTGTTCTTTTCCTAAAAGTTTGCTTTTGTTTTTAAGCCATTGATCTATGATGAAATTTCTTAGCTAACAAAAACCCAAGCTATTTTCTGTGCTATTTATTGTGCAGATAATAAGGAAAGAGGAGAAACATTTTGTTCAGTAAAGCTAGGAGAAGAACTATATAGACACACATGTAAAGGCAGAGAGAACAGCGTTATCTTTAATTAGCTTTGCAGAATATCTGAAACCAAAAACAGAAAGATACTCCTTAATCTATTTTCCCCCCAAAGAAAAAGAGT